>NC_134313.1:44863423-45187369 GCF_964195595.1 Calonectris borealis
ACCCAGCATTGAATTAAGACTTTATTTTGTTTTACAACTTTTCAGTTGCAAGCAAATGCTTGCTTGTAGCAAGATGCTATTTAATTAAACCTTAACCTGTCATTGTGAAGTTGAGGAATATTGCTTCCTTCCCCTTAACAAATGTGATACCCGGTAGGACTTGTTCAAGATGACAAAGAAATTCGGGGCTGAGATTAAACTGAAACCTGAACTCCTGCAGGATAGCACAGCTGCAATGATGGCGTTGGGGTGCTCTTGGTGCCAGCTCACACTAATCATAATGAATAAAGCCGTACTGATCTTTTCACTACATCTTTCTGCTGAATGTGTTCCCTGCATGAAGCAGAAATCTTGAAGGTAACAAAACTGTTCATCTCCTTTAAAATCTCCATGGTAATGCATATGCACAGGAAGGAGAGTTGTGCAGATGAAACCAAGTCAAAACCAAGCATACTTCCCTCTGCCTTTTTCCCTCTGGGCTTCCATGCCCAGCCTAGGGAGCTTCCTACATTGAAAATGTTGCACTTCAACAAGTGAATTTCAACCATTGTAATTCAAGATAAATATTATTTCCTCAGTGTTGTGGTTTAACCCCAGCAACTAAGCACCATACAACTGCTTGTTCTCTCCCCCCTAGTGGGATGGGGGAGAGAATCAGAAGAGTAAAAATGAGAAAACTCGTGGGTTGAGATAAAGGCAGTTTAATAGGCAAAGCAAAAGCCGTGCACGCCAGCAAAGCAAAACAAGGAATTCATTCACTCCTTCCCACCAGCAGGCAGGTGAACAGCCATCTCCAGGAAAGCAGGAAAGCAGGGCTCCATCACGCGTAACGGTTACTTGGGAAGACAAACGCCATCACTCTGAATGTCCCCCCTTCCTTCTTCTTCCCCCAGCTTTATGTGCTGAGCATGACGTCATATGGTATGGAATATCCCTTTGGTCAGTTGGGGTCAGCTGTCCCGGCTGTGTCCCCTCCCAGCTTCTTGTGCACCCCCAGCCTCCTCGCTGGTGGGGTGGGGTGAGGAGCAGAAAAGGCCTTGACTCTGTGCAAGCACTGCTCAGCAGTAACGAAAACATCCCTGTGTTATCAACACTGTTTCCAGCACAAATCCAAAACATAGCCCCATACTGGCTACTATGAAGAAAATTAACTCTATCTCAGCCAAAATCAGCACACTCAGTAATGTGAATGTGCAACTGGACATAAACACAGCACAAAACAGCTTTAAAAATTTGAATCAACTGTTACAGTTGTACATCTGCATATTTATTTTTATACCTATGTTTACATATAAACATACACACGCACATACATATACACATAGACAATATTATGTTTTTTCAGAAGTTATGCGATACTGTCTGAGATCAAAAATACTTTATCAAAAGTTTCTCCATTAATAAATATGTTCTAAAAATAGTCTGTTTACCAAAAACATTTAAAAGAACATTTTGATAATAGAATCAAAATTAAAAATGCTACTGAAAAAACCTTTTTTAAAGCTTACATCAGAATTAAGGATCTTTGAGATGAAACATATTTTTTTGTGTTCATTACAAATATGTATGGACATTACAAGATACATGACATCCTTCGTGTTCTACTATTTTGTTTTTTGGTGTTTGGATTCAATAAATGCTGTGGTAAGGTTCTGTGACAAATGTTTATTCAAATTGTGTAAGATACAAAGTGGAAATGTTTATACATTTTAAGAACAAGTTAGTCTTCGGTCTCGATTTTTGAGTTCCAGTGAGATTTCAAGAATAAACCAAATGGCAGAAAATGGGTTGGCTAGTTTTGGTAGCATTTGTATAATGATAATAGCACTGACATAAATACATATTGTCCTTCTGGACCAATGTCTTACCTGTTTTATGCCAAGAAGCTGTGGTTGATAGGAATTCTGATTTTTAATGTAATCCAGAAGACGATAGCTGGCATTACCGGTGGTGAGGTTTAAAAGTATTGACCCCCCCCTCCCTTTAAAACTCTTGTGCTCACTCTCTGGATTTTTTTTTTGGATACCTGGCAAGCTTTGCAACATTGGTGGTTTGTGTAACTTGGTCTCTGTGGCATATGGAAATAAATGTCACATTTTGTTCCCTGAAGTAGCACAGGGCTAAGGCAGTGCATGGTCCTGGGCTGTGTTGGTGGGGGTCTTGCTGACCACAGCGAGGGAAGACATGCTCCAGACCATGAAAGCTTCAGCACACTAACAGCAGGGGAACGAATGCTCCTCTTAGCATTACAGACACAGTAAAGTGGTGAAGATTTTACAGCCTTTGTCTAAACTCATCCATCAACTTTTTTCTCAATATAGGCGCAAAACATTTTCAAGTCCTAGCGTACAACCAGCTGGATGCTAAAGAGCAGCGTGAGGTTTGTCGGTACTACAGACATCTTGTTTACAAGGTTAAAAAACAGAGCTAGGCTATATCAAAGGGAAAACATTTGTATAGTCTCACCAAAGAACATTCCCCTGAAGCTCATGTAGCTGCTTGAAAAACTGCAGCCTGGTTTCCTCACAACCTTTTGTTCTTCATAGGCTGAGACAGTGGCAGAAGTGACAGGCTACAGCTGATAATTTTGGATACAATCAGACTGGATTTACGGAGGCCAGGGTTTCAACCTCAGACCTTCTTACAAGGAAGAAAACGTCTGTTAATTAAAACACTTTATTAAAGCATATTAAAAACTGCCTTGCCCTTGCCCTAGATAATGGCAGTTGTATGGAAGAAAATTTAGCTCTTTATAATTACTTCTTTTATCGTCCTGAGAAATCCACCATGTTAGAAAACCCAGGGACTCCTAGGGTAAACCTTGATCAGATGAAATAACCTTTTGATCATGTTTGAAAGCAAGACTGTTCTTATTCAAGCAAAGTCACAGTTAGTGTCACACCGAAGAAATATTAGCTGGTATGATACGCACCCTCAGCTGAAGGACATGATGAGCTGATGAATCTCACCGTACAAGGAGTGATAGTGTTACAGCTGCCTCCAAAAGTAGGTGATAAAGACAGTGGAATTACTGAAATATAAGCAAGGGTAAGGTCTGGTCTACAGAATGTTTATTCCTGGTCATAATGGAAAAAAAAAAAGAACATAAAATCCTCCTAGTCTTCTAGTTTGTGTTGAGTCTCCAAGGCACAGATGGTTGGAAAGCTGCCTTTTTATTTCTAAATTGATATATACTGTATTGAGACACAGTTTGGAGGAGTACTCCAAATACAATGAAAGGAAGTAACTGTGGAGATATTTTATATTTTTCATCTCTGAGGGACAAAAATAATTTCAATTTAAAACTCTATTTGTTACATTCAGGTGTAAATATGTACTGACACAATGGAGAAGTAAAATGTTACAGCAATTTCAAAGTAAATTTTGTATCTAAAGATGAATTTTCAGGGAAAATAAAGAGAAACAAGCAAGAAAAGGTCCATGCGGTTAAATAAGTATAATAAGTGTGGAATTTAACACAGTAATCACAGTCAACTTTAGAAGGTCAGGAGACCTTCCTGCATTCTCTCCGGACAGAATATAATCCAGCCAGAGAAGGGAAAAAAATAGCTGTCTGTGAAACGCCAATAAATTTTTCATAACCCTGTAGGACTATAATCTCCTTAGAACAGCGAAGATGTTCTGAACTTTTTGTATGTAACACTGGAGTCTAACATGTACTGAATCGATGTGGATTTCTCAGGGGGGAAGATTTCAGTTCTCAAGAATTTTCATTCTGTATTTAAGAATAACTTTAATGTCATGCTAGAGAATAGGAGAGTTTGTAGGCATGCAGTACTTGTCTAATCAAATGGCACAAACCATTTGAGCTATATGGTTGTTAAAACTGACTATTAACATTTTAAAGGAAGCAAGGAATAAAGCCTGCTTACAGTGGCTATAGACTAATTTATTCATTAAGAATAGCAATCCCAAAACTTATGAAGCATTTTATTGACCTCATAGCTACAGAAATTGGGTTAAGTCAAGCATTCTTTGGAGAACACTTTACTGGACATTTGGGTTTAGCAACAGAAGAGTTAGTGTCAGTTATTCTGTTTATAGCCACGAGTATGATTCGGGCTTTTCTTCAAACTGAATTAACGCTTGGACTGAATTCCCCTCCGAAGCGCACTCTCGAAGTGAACTACATCATTTGAGATACTCATAGTTTGTTGTTTCGGATTTAAGAGAAATAATCAGTGACCTCCTGATCTAGCCTCAGCATGAGGTCAACCCAGCCTCACTGGTGCCCACACCAGGCGTGGTGAGTCTTTCTCACCGACCGTAGAGGAAACTTGGGGGACTGACTTTGAGCAGACAGCAAATGCTCAGTGCGCTGAAGGGGAGCCCCAGCCCTGCAGGCGGGCTGCCTGGTCCTTTTGGTGTATAAGCAATTTGCAGCAGACATAGCCTACCACTCTTCATGTGCAAGAAGCTCGTTACAAAGGATCTTAATTTGGGGTTGTGCTAAGCATGCTGCTAACAAGCACCGATGCTACGACGGGTATGGAATAGGACCGTGGCAATATTCAAAATGCTCCTGTGAATGCGACCGGTCACGCACTTTTCAATGCAGTGGTTGTCTTGGCTGTGGGTACTGAAACCAGGTATGACCATGAATCGCTACCTGCCCTGAGTCTCCTATGGCACGAGGAGACAGGCCTCGGCATTTATATCTCATTTAGAACTAAAATTTGGGAATTATTTAATTTCTCCACGTTGGGGAGACGGTGACTCAGTGACTTTGTGATTCTGTGCTGTACAGAAGTAGCGTATGCTAAGAGGAGATAATGAGCTTTCTTGCTGTCTGTGTAATGGCAGCAGTGTGGATTGTTATGGATATTAGATGCTTCTTATTGCATTTTTCTTTCAATTGAAAATTTACAATATGGAAGACAGGCTAGCACAAAGTAATTTTGGAAGTTCCTGGTACAAAAATGTCAGAGGAGAGATCTAAAATATTAGAGACACCTTGATTAAAGAAAAAAAGGCAAAAAAAAGCAGTGTGATATATTCGTACTAGGTGGAAATAATATAGCAGATAGCTGGGTTAGGCAGAAGGAATGCTCCCATCATTTATCCAGTTGGCTCTGATGTGTCTCTTATCACTAAGAGCAGCAAAAGTAGTTTGTGGGTAGAGATGGGTATTCTTCATTTTCCCCTGTTAGCTTCCGATCCAGCAATTGGGGTCATGATGTAGCAGATTCCAAACACGAAGGCGTCTAAACATAAGGTCACTATAAGGTTTGTTCTGCCCACTTTAGGGCAGCACTATTGCCCACGTCAGAACTATCTGCTGGCTGTTGTGCCTGCCTAAACCTTCCCCCTGCCAGGCTCATGGGCATCCCATGGGAATCCTGCTTCAGGGCCTCCTGAGCTGTGCTCCTGCCCCGCACGTGGGCGAGCAAAGCAGGACTCCAGCCGGCGCTGGCCACAGCAAGGGGATGTCTCCGGGGTCTCCAGTTCTCTGGGAGCCCACGGTGACCACATCTAGTAGAGCTGTGAGAACTTTCCAGGCTCTTCAATCCGGCTACGCAAGAAGCAAATTGGTTGCCTCAGGATCAGATGTGCCTGATTCAAGGATCAGAAGTGTCCTGAGTTAATTTTAGCAGTTTCATTTTCGAAGGAATTTGCTTTACTTCACAGCTTATGTTAAGGACCAGGATCTCTCATTATAATTTACTCTCAAGAATATTTTATAGGATGTATTTTCTCTGGTTTCTTTTGCATACATTACCCTTTACAAAGAAAAATTTCAGTGCAAGTCTGCCATCATTCTTTAGGATTACTCCCTTTCCCCTGTGATTTAAGAATGTCCTGAGATTTCTGCCTGCTTTTGAAATGTGTTTTTGTAAAAAAACTTCAGTTTATGTTAATTTCCATACATAGAAAAATTCTCTAACTAATCTATTCTGTTACTGATTACACTTTATTAGTGGTGGACAAAGAAAAAACAGTAATCTACTTTTGCCAAACTTATTTCTCTGTTTCAAATCCTTGTTTCCCGTTTCCTATTGATCTTGAAACTTAATTTTCCAGACAAAGTAAGTATTTATTATTTTTTGTAAAGTACCTTTTGCAAGCCTCTCAGAGATTTAGTAAAAATAATGTATGATAAATGTAACTAAAATAAAAAGTAGATTGTAAGCTTAGTCCGAGTACTACCAATCCTGTCAACTGTAGAAATATAAAGGATGCAAAACTAATTAAGTAGGAAAGAAAAAAACATCAATGTTAACTTATATTTTTAAAAAATAACATGATGTTGATTACTTAGAGTTTAAACAAGAAGGCAAGTATAAAATAGTTAGTGAACTGAAAGCAATCAACATCATGCTGTTTTTTGAAGATATTACTAAGATATGACCTTTCCTTAGAACAGGTAACATTTCCAAGTTGTTTGCTCAATTTTAGTTTCAAATCGAGGTAAAACCAATGGTCTGATAATAGCGTAGCTTTTCACGTTGTCAAAATTGCATTTTAAATGGCCAGTTGCTGACATACTAATAAAATGGGTGCAAATAGGCACTGTATGCAAAGTTGGTGCCAAGGACATGTCATACTTTTCTTATGACGTTTAGTTGCTTCCCTGGCAGCAGAATGGCCACCAGCTTCGGCACTCCCTTGTCAGCCTTTACTTTGGATGAAGCAGCTTTCGCTCTGTGAGGTTTCAGTGCAGCAGCACAGCCCTCCATAACTGGTAGTAAAAAGCTTATGAAAAAATGAATCAACACTTCTCTCAGTGGTGGCTTTTCTTCCCTGAGGCAGTATCATACCAGCTGATTCAGAAAGGGAGCAATACGGTAATGAAGGTGCAGGAGCCTTTTGCTCTTTTTGTTGGGCCAAGCACATGTGTGACAGAACTGCAGAAAATTTGCACTCCCAAAGGCAGTCGCTCCAGGTGAAGAGCAGGAGATACCTCCTGACTCTCTGCCCCGAAACTGGACCTTCTTGGCTCATTAATGGAAAGCCATGTTCTCTGCTCCAATAAGAAATGGAGCAGTGGGCATTTCACATGTTTGGGCTCTCTATGAGCTGTTATGTGTCACAAATGGTGAACGTACTCTGGGGTCCATCCAGTGGCAAAGAGGCCACCCACGACTCATTTCTCCAGGCTTTGTCCATGGGGCTCATTCTAATTTGCAGCCAAAATAAAAAGTTTTAACCCACCTCCTTGGTTTCCACATGCAGCTTTTATGCAAACCACCAACTTTGTAAAGTGCTAATCCAGCCAGTAGATAACTAACAATATAACACACCTATCGAGGTATGACAAGCTTTGCAAATTCAGCTCCTCTCATTGGTAGCTTAAATGGTAGTCCAAGTAATAGACTGACAGAGAAATGAGTTGATATCTGCTTAAGGAGATATACACTCCAGTGGCTTACTTGTACTTAACATAAATGAAAATTCTGGCCTCAGAAATGTCTGTATGGTGATCAGGGTCTTGTTCTTCTGTCTTTAAAATGGAGGAAAGGCTCCTCATTCTGCTTTCTCATCTATTTCAAATCATTCAGCTATGTGTCATAGATCATTGCTTATTTCCCAACTACAGAGATCAAAAGTATTCTCATTATTGCACTTCCTGCTCCTATTAACCAATCTTATCCCAGAAAAAAAAAATCTAAACGCCTGGTCTTTTCCATGGTCTTTAATGTTTATGTTGTACCTAATTTGACCTTTTCACTATGAGCTGGCATCTCTGTTTCTTCACTAAATGGGCATTGGCTGTCCTTCAATGCCCTTGCCTCATTGCAATGTAGCTGCGATATCTGAGGAAAGGATCTCTTTCTTTAGTAACCACAAATGAGGCTTGGGAGCAGAAACTCCTTTCTTCCTGATGAATACTTCCATTTTTATGAACAATGCTTGTATTTTTCTTCCTTCCTTCTGGAAACTGATTTTTTTAAACAGGTTGTTGTTCATATTGATCTTCATTGATTACAGGTAGCTTGTTTTAATCTTATAAACCTTGGATAATATATTTGATTTATAGTGAACAAGCAGGTTTCATTATTAAATTAGACTTGGATGGGATAAAAATTATAAAATCACAGAATTATAGAATGGTTTGGGTTGGAAGGCACCTCTAAAGATCATCTAGTCCAACCCCCCTGCCATGGATGGCAGGGACATCTGTCACTAGATGAAGTTGCTCAAAGCCCCATCCAATCTGATCTTGAGCACTTCCAATGATGGGGCATCCACAGCTTCTCTGGGCAACCTATGCCAGTGTCTCACCGCCCTCACCATAAAAAATTTCTTCCTTATGTCCAATCTAAACCTACTCACTTTCAGTTTAAAACTGTTGCACCTTGTCCTGTCACTACAGGCCCTGGTGAAAAGCCTTCCTCCATCCTTCTTATAATTCCTCTTTAAGTATGGAAAGGCCGCAATAAGGTGTCCCCGGAGCCTTCTCTTCTCCAGGCTGAACAACCTCAATTCTCCCAGCCTTTCTTCATAGGAGAGGTGTTCCATCCCTCTGATCATTTTTGTGGCCCTCCTCTGGACCCGCTCCAACAGGTCCATGTCTTGTAAAAAACTCCTGTTATGGATTTGTTGTCACACGTCATAGTTATTTTTTTGTTGATTTTTTTTCTTGTAACTGAGCTCATCTTCAAAGCCTTTTTTCTTTCCATGTTTTTTTCTTTTCCTCAGTGACTCTCCTTTTCCATTTTCCTTGCTCAGACATTCTTCATCTTTTGTGGCAGCTAATGTCATCTTCCTCTTCTGGCAGGTGGAAGCAGTGGATCAGGATTCATGTTGCAGTCTCCGTCATTACTTTGTACCTATCAAGAAAATAGATTAAACAGTCATTGCAGGAAGATAGTTCCTTCTTTCTGCTGTTACTACAATCCAGATCTCCAGTGCATTCCACTATAGGGACTCATTTTTCTGCATCACATTTTTCTTGAAACAGGAGAATTTTCTATTCATCTTCCCTGAGGCCAGTTCCTACTTATAAAATCTCAACTCCATTGGAACTGGAGGGTAGGACAACACTGTTTTCAGCATGCTATCTTCTTTTAATCTCCAACCATAGGAAATTGGTTAATTTTGAAGGTATGCCATAACTGGCAGCGCCATAGTCTTACTGTGCAACATACAGAATGCCTACAATCCAGAAGGTATCAAATTGCATTACTTGTTTTTAGGTAAAAAGAACAAAACTAAATGTCACATGTATCTTTCTGTCTATCTCTCCTAATGGTTTTTTAAGCCATTGGCTGATTTTAACCCAGCTTGTCAAAAGAATAATCAAAAGGATTTAATACACATGAGATGAGTTTAGTGAAACTGAATGGTTGGATGGAGAAGAGAGAGCACGTTAGGAGCCCCATATGAGGGAGAGGCTGAAGAAGGAGGTTTTAAACAGGACAGGAATTGTTCCAGTACTGCTAGGGCAACTTATTTTATTTTTAAAGCATTTATGAGTTCTTAAAAGTCTCCATGATGACCACTGACCTGGCTTGGCTTAGATTAGTTGTCTGGGGCACAGTGCCTTATTTTGCTATTTATATCAGGAAAGTAGAAAAACAGACAGAAGTGATGTACATCTAATTCCTTCCAAAGCAAGTACACTTAAAAATGTAGTATGTGATGAAGTGTTTAATAAATATGTGTTTTCCAAATGTCAGTTTGAGCATCATGTATCCACTTGAAACAGTGCATTTTTGCCAATCCATTACTGCCTCTAAGTCTGTGATTGAGGGGTTCTCTGGGAATAGCATGTTGATTAACTTCAGTAACAACACGTTCTGCATTTTTCTCTAGACTGGAAGCATGTCATCTCTGTGGAACATATATAAACTAGATAGACTATTATGTTGGTTTATAGCTTTGCATTCTAGATTAGCCATGAAGATTACATTAGCCTCATTGCAAAATAAATGTTTGTTATCTGTACATTTTTTCTACTATTAAAATATACCACTTCATATCCATCCTTGGTCCCCCTTTCAAATATTTAATATTTTATTATGTCCATAATCAAAACAAGCTTAAAAATTAAAATTAAAAAAAAAAAAAGCTTTCATACTAAATGAATGTTTTCCTTAGACACTTATGCATGGTGGCAAATTTATGTAGATTTAATTATAAGCACTTAAATGCCAATAACTGTCCTTCCAAATTCAGATTTTTTTTATTAATAGCAAGGAAGCAATTCACCAAATTCTTCTTGTGAAAACTTATATGCAAGGTTTTCCATGTAAGAGCTAGGTGAAAAACTGTCTAAAGATTTTTTAAAAAGGCAGGATATGCAGTTAGGAAGAATTAATTGTTGAAAATTTCCATCTTTCATGTACTAAAAATTTCTTTTTCTATGTTTTCTAAAACCCATAAATATTGGAAATTACAGGTATAGCCATGATAATGAAGCAGTCAATGGGTGTTTTTCTGTTGACTGGAAAATGGTCAGGATTTTCCCTCTATTTTTATTGTAGCTGTTATTACCTCAGTTTTATTAGTCCTATTGGCTACTGGAAGTACCTAGCTATCGCAAATGAGTGGTTTAGAGGCCGTTTAAAGAATCACGTCAAAGAAATTAGCAGAAAGTGATTTTAATAGAGATTTACAAAGGTGCGACCTAATAGAATTCGATGGCAAGGTTCACTCTATTACTTATTACATGGGTGAAACATATAAAGGAAAATCATCTAAGGGTTTATATTTCAGGGACAGTCTAGGTTTCATTCACAATTTAGCAACACTTAATTATCAACTAATCATTAACAAACTTTAGTAACCTCTAATCATTAACTAATTCAATAGTTGCAAAGTGAGTTAGTAAGTCTACTACAATCACAACTTAATTACAGATTATACTTACTATTAGTTCACACACATAGAGAAACATATGTATATATATAAAAAAACATACAGAAGGTACCTGTTAAAAATTCCCCTCGATTTCAGTGAAGAAATATTCACGTCGAATGTCTAGGCATTCCCTCTCAACGGGCGAAGGGTTGAGCTTCGAAAGGGACTCACCCAGGACCCAGTGGTCCTCCGAATATCGCAGGCCTGAAAGATCGCAAGCCCTGAGAGGCTCCCACTCAGAGGGAGATGCTGGGTGCAGCCGTTGCGGTCCAGGAGAGCTCAAAGGGCCTCACTTAGGACCACCGTTTATAGGTTCGCAAGATGGTTGGCTTTAGTCATCCGTAAATTTCCATCCTGGCCACAGTCCCAGGTGGTAATTACTAAAGAATTCTCAAGGTTTCGGTGTTGTTCTACTGGACACCGGGGCCAGGCAGTAGGAGGATGTTCCCAGCCTCAGCTATGCAGAGTTTCTGATACAGTCAAGGAGCGCTCAACTGCCAGACTTCAGTACACCAAGGCCGAGGTTTCACGGAAATTTCTGAGATCAATAAGCGGCCCAGATCAACAAGTGGCCCAGGGAAGAAAGGGGGGGTATGAATGCACCACCACAATCCACCCCGTGACTAAAGTCAATCCATCTTGATCACAGAGTGGCGGTGTGGTCGCCTCTTGCCTCTGTGCCTATAAACAGATCAATGCCATATTCCAATTGAAATTTGAGGGAAATTTTTGGTAGGTATACTTAATTATTAATATACTTAACTATTAAGGTTTTATTAAGTACAATTAAGCAATGTCATACATGTGAGGAGGTTTTGGTATTAGTGCCATTTGTTTAGTTATTTTCCACACTTTAACACATAGAATAATGTTCAACAATAAGCATAGCACAATAGAAATTAGTAAAATTGTCATGGGATGTAAAACCCAAATCAAAGTTCCTGTTACTGTTGGTGACCATCCAAATAAAACATCCCACCAGTGATGTTCTCCATCCTTTATCACCTTTTCTAGGACATGATGTATCTTCTCTGCATCATGATGGACCGTAATCAGAGTTCTTTGTCCGTTGTTTCGAATCTGGTTTAGCAATTGACTCAGGTCATCATGTTGTAACAGTTTTCGTACTAATGTAAGATTCATTCCAATGGGGGTAGGTAGTAGATCTTGACAAGATGCATAGCTTGATTGTAGCAACTGATGGGTTGTAACAGGAGCTGAATAGTTGAAGTTGCATCCCATAATCTTAGTAAAATTACAAACACAGATATTTGAGTGGTTAGATGTTTCCACAATTACGTTATCTATATGTAAATATAGAATCACAAAGAGTTCTTATGCAAACACACACATCCAACATATATAAGTACAGTTTCAGGGGTTTCATCAGGATGTATTTCAAAATTACAAACACTTTGTTCAGTGTCAAGACAAATGTCTTGAGCTTTGATGGTATTGCTTTCACAAATAAACCCCTGTTGTTCTCGCACAACACATGCATCAACATCAATAGTTTGCCATTTATTCCCATTTTTTTGGGCCCATACTCTATGTTCTAATGGGTAGAGTACCTTTCCATTGTGATTTTATCCCAGCGCAATGATTGGGTATATGATATATACTGAAGCATTGTGTATTGTCAAAACAAAGGCTGTGACTTTGCTGTCAGCGGAGTCGTAAGTAAAATTGACTAGACGCCACCAAGATTGAAATTCTTTTTCAAATTTAGTTGCATTATCCCAAACTACCTTTCGGATTTCAGTGGGCAAGGTGTCCTCATCACCTTCCCTTATAATTGCTGCCATGGTAGATTGTATCCATAATTGAGCCTGGATGCAACTAAGAGCTAGAGAAATATTATTTTGAATTATGTCAAATGCATTTGTGATTAGTTGGTGGTCCTTTTCATTAATTCTTTCCCATGTAGGCAATATATTAGCCAAAAGCCACTGGCTTGTTCCTAATGCTGTCAAAGAAGATCGTAATGGCTGTTCTAATTTAAGTAAATCACTTGTTGCTGAATTGATTTTGTTTGCTAAAACTTCAGCATCCAGTTCAATATTCCTAGTCCCGTTCCCAGAACGCCAGTTAGATCTCTCCTTGATCGTTTTGGAGAGGTGAGGGTTCGCCCATGCACCCACGCTAGCCATCTTGTAAAAGACGTGTTCAGGAATGGTGAGCAAGTAGGTTTAATTGTAGAGATATCAACTTGCATTGATAGCTCCACTCGTTTTAGAGACCACGATGGATTAAATAGCACTTGCTGTTGTCCTATGTTCTTGATTACATAGGGACCAATGTTATAAATGTAAGGAGACAGTTTGATAGGAGGCTGAGTTGGTGAATGTGGTTGTGCGGTATCAATCCTGAATTGAAAACCTAAGCTGGAGTGAGAGTTACGGTTTGTCCAAAGACACATTATGAGTACTGAATGGGATATAGTAAAAGTATACCAGCATTCATGTTTAAATGGACAGGTATGTATGTCGTCTTTTCCTTCAATGTTGTTTACAACAATGTGTAAGGTTGCTGTCATACATTTAGTATGATTTTCAATTCAGCATCCTATCGAAATGGTGTCTCCTTTGGTTCCCTTTAAGGATGGAATTTGTTGGTTTTCATTTTCATCTGTAATAATGTCGTGGTTTAACCTGGCAGGCAGCCAAATACCACACAGCCGCTTGCTCACTCCCTCCCCCCCCAGTGGGGCAGGGAGAGAATCGGAAGGGTGAGAGTGAGGAAACAAACTTGTGGGTTGAGATAAAGACAGTTTAATAGAACAGAAAAGGGAAAATAATAATAATAATGATAATGATAAAATATACAAAATGAGTGATGTACAATGCAATTGCTCACCACCCGCGCTGACCGATAACCAAGTAGCGATCGGTACTTCCTGGATCACGCCTACCATTCATATACTGAGCATGACGTCACATGGTATGGAATACCCCATTGGCCAGGTGGGCTGGCTGTTCTGGCTGTGTTTCCTCCTCCCAGTCTTGTGGGCGTAGTAGCTTGGTAGCTTCCTGGAGGATAGTTGTCCTTGACAAGATACTTAGCAACAACTGAAAACATCAGTGTGTTATTAACATTCTTCTCATATTAAATCCAAAACACAGCACTAGGAAGAAATTTTAACTCTATCCCAGCCGAAACCAAGACAAATAATCCATTCCTGCCTATGAAAGGTGATGTTATTGTGTAGTGCTATTGCAGATAAATTTAGATTAGATGTAGGTATGTTAAAAGGCACATATGCATCAATCCACGGCCACCCTGTTTTACACAAATTCTAAATTTTTCATTCATTAATGATAAAATCAAACAACAGTTCTACACCACGATTACCCCAAAAGCAAAATGCGAGTACAGGTTGTGTAAAAGTGAAATTGTACCAACAATCTGGTTCTGGTGTCTTATAGCAAGACTTCTCATTGTTTTTAGGTTTAGAGAAATTGGTGTAGTATATTTTAATTTTAGTGGATTTTTCGTGGGTAGATCCATTGATTACATGGCACCCTATTTTTATTTCTTCCCCTGGTGCGGCTTGAAGTGATAAAATTTGATGAATGTTATTGTTATTGTGAGATATCTTAATTTCTTTCTGGTGTAGTGTCTCCCATCTCCATTCATCTTTTGAATATGCCTTGTTCCCATGTATAACTAAAATAGCAAGGTTCAGGTTTGTCTTGTCTGTTGGTAGGGTTCCCACACGTCCAGTGTAATTTAGTAATGCATGGTCCCAGGGATCTTGTGTCTGAACTAAAAGGATTATACTTATCTCGACTAAAAGGAAAAATAAAATTGGGTTGGGGAGATGCTGCTGCTGTTGTTATTGCCATCGGTATAGGTTCATCTTCTCCTGTTAAAAAAAAAAGAAAGACGACGTTTCGGTGGGGAAGGCCGAACGGGTTACCCCTTTTAGAAAGAAGGAAAAATCCATCTAGTACTGATTCTATGTTTTGCATCACTGCTCTCAGTAGCTTCCCAAGCAAGTGGGCCACGGGGTTTAGTTAGAGTCATAGGCACAGTTCCAATTTGTGGTAAATTTACCATAACAGGTTGTTCTGGCTGTAATGTTAGCGGACATTTTCTTTCATCAGTAGGGGGAGTATTAGATTTAGCTTTTACAAAGAATGCTCGGCTCACAGGGCTTCCAGTGGGTCCGTATCAATTGTTTAATTGATGGAGTACTTCGGAAAGTCTTGTATCCCACCAGACTTCGTGTGGCTTAAGGCTCTTTTTTAATAAGCCATTAGCTCGTTCTATCATCCCATTTGATTGGGGGTAGTTGGGGGTGTGGAATACCCATTGAATTTCTTTCTGTTCTGCCCATTCTTGCACTTCCCTATTTGTGAAATGTATGCCATTATCACTTTGGATAGCATCAGCAGTAGGTAGACTAGAGAACCAAGAAGATAGTCCTTGTACTGTGTTTTTCCCATCAGCTTTTCGGCATTTAGTTGCCATAAGCAAGCCGGAGACTACTTCTACCCCTGTGAGGATATATCGATATCCTGCAGAAGATTTTAGTGGCCCAATGTAATCAATTTGCCATCTGGACCACAGAGTCTTTCCCTGACTGATATGTAAGGATGGTGCTTTAGCAGGGTGATTCGTTTGTAATTTTAATTTACATCGAGGACATTCTGTAAGAATAATTTCACAGGTTTTCCTGTCTAGAGGTCAACCCTTACTTTGTGCAGCAAAATAAAGTGCTTCTTTACCTGTATGACCTAATTTTTGATGTAGCCATTCTCCCAATCGATACCACTCAGAATTTAAGGAATTTCCTACTTTTATTTTTCTAATTTTTGCCAATTCATCTACCTTTTGATTCCAATTTGTGGCTGGTTCATTATTTTTGGCATGAGCTTTAACCCATCCCATCTTGAATGGAGTGTTTCTGGCTATTTTAAGTAATAGTTGCCAATCTTGAGATCTCCAAACTGGAGATCTATTTACTTCCCAGTTCAGCACTTCCCACTGACAAAGCCACTGTGTGGCACCTGCCCACTTCATAGGAGCTGACATAGATAACTTTTGCTCCGTTTTGTGCTGCTAGAACAACTGCCCTTAATTCTCCTACTTGTGCACTACCTTCACCTTCTTCTATGATTTGTTTGCCAGTGTTGATGTTTAATGCAGCAGCCTTGTATTGCCATCTGCCATCTATTCTGCTTGCTGAGGCATCAGTAAACCAAGTATCTTCTGATGGTGTTCCCTCGGAAAAAGGAGGTGCATTTCAAATAGGTGAGGGTTTAAAACATTGTTGTCATGCTAATGGGTCTGCATTTATAGGCATCTGTAATTTAGAGAGTTTAGTGTGTCCTTCAGTTAATCTCATTTCTTCCGCAATTCCTGTCAAATAAGCATACCATTTCCTAATTGTAGGCTTTTGTACAATTCCTTCTGGGGGAGCAGTCCCCTTCAGAACTGCTTCTAATAAATTAAATGGACCTCTGGTTTGTACAGGTTATTCCTGGTGTATTTTCTCAGCTTGTTTCACTGCTTGGACTAAAGACAATAGTCCCTTTTCCCACTCAGAATATCTTTGTTCTGTCTCTTTAAATGCAGTCGAACTGAACATCAAAGGTCTTTTTGGTCCATCTGGGCCAGCTTGGAATAGATTACAATAAGTACCGTGTTCAGCAAAACCCCATCTGCTATAACAGGGTCGTGGGGGTGTACTGGTCCCAATGATTGATATGCTTTTAATTCCTGAATTAGAGTTTTGACTGCCTCTTCATGTTCTGAATTCCATTCCCATGATTTTCCTTTTCGTAAAAGTGAATATAGTGGGCAAGCAATGATAGAAAATCCAGGTACATATTTTCTCCAATATCCTAAAGTACCCATAAGCTGTTGTAATTCTTTTCTAGATTGGGGCATCTGCAATTGTTCTATTTTACTTAGGGTGTCCGGTGGAATTGTTGCACTACCTGCAATCCACCAAGTACCTAAAAATTTTACCTCTTTACTTGGTCCCTGACATTTCTCAGGGGGAATTTCAATTTCTGCGTTATGTAACACTTGCCACACTGCTGTTGCTGCTTCCCCCACCTCTTCAGAGGAATCGCCTCCAATTAGAGTATCATCTATATTTTGGTACAGTTTCACATTCTGGGGAAGTGAGACGATTTGTAAAAGTTCAGCAAGTGCAGCATGAGTGATTGTGGGTGAATGTTTATACCCCTGTAGGTGTCTGTTAAAAGTATATTGTATGCCATCCCAAGTAAAGGCAAATTCCGCTTTATCTTTTTCCTGCAAAGGGACATAAAGAACATATCTTTTACATCTAACGCTGCCATCCATGGGTGTGCAGCTGCTTGTAATGTGGCTGTTAAAGTTGCAATATTAGGTACGGCAGCTGTTAGTGGGGCTGTATTGGCATTTAAGCGCCGATAATCAATTGTTAATCGCCACCTCCCGTCTGGTTTTCGCACTGGCCAAACCGGCGAATCATACGGGGAGTGGGTTCTGGAAATAATATGCTGCTTTTCCAGATCTGCTATTACTTCAGAGATTCCAGCTGATGCCACAGCAGAAATCAGATACTGCGGGACGTTAGTGATTTTTGAATCAGGGAATGCAGGAGCTGCACGGAGTACGCGCACTATCATTTCCCAATTTTTATCAGGGTTAGGGTCAACATTTGAACCGTCCGGCAGACGCCAGGTTCGACTGTTCAAAACATCAAAACCTAAAATATTTTCATTGTGATCTTTAATTGCAAAGCGAGTGGATGATATACGCTTCTCACCCGGAAGCCATAAATTAACTTTCGCAGTTTGGCACATAACACTTGCTCCATTGATGCCAGTGATTTTAACTCTTTGCCGTCCAGGTCGTATACCCAGCTTCTCGGCATCTTGCTGTGTTAATATGGAAATTTGTGCTCCTGTACCTATTACAAATTTTACTGATTGTTGCTGAGGGCCAACTGGAATCAAAATATATGGGCCATTGTCATTTATCCATTGACAGGATTTTACTTGCCGGACAGGCAGGCCCAATTGCCGTCCTGGCACTATTCGTTTTTTGATTCCGAATTTTGTGGAAAGGGGCTATCCCTCTTTCTTAGAGTTGGCAATGGCACTTGAGCATTTAAGATATACTCTTTTCTTTTGTCCTCATCGCGTTTCAAAATCGCACTGATTAGACTCTGGATGTTGTATGCAGTTTGTCTCTGAACTATAGCTTTTGGAATGCCTAACGCTAATGCTTGATTGTATAGTTCCTTCCACCCCTGAACTGTGGGTTGCCGGACGATAGATTCCGATTTCTGGGGACTATCTTGTAGTTGTTTAATGTGTCTGATACTACGGCCTGACTTTTTGACTTTGCGAGATAGATCGCTCCATCCCATTTCTCGCCCATGATTTATAATGTCATGCATCAGCATTGCCCAGGTAGGGATCTCTCTGGGTATCAAGATTGGCTCTCCCACAAGTTGGGCATTGAATTCTACATCTCTCCTAATTTGATCCCATTTTGTAATGAGGTAAGGTTTGAGCATAGCGGGGGCTCCTTTAATTAGCGGCTTTAGCATTTCATGATTTACTTCTGCTGATATGGGAATATCGCAAGGGCCACGACCATGCATGGCCTGAATACAGGCAGCTTTTGTAATAACTGTGGAGATCTTGTTTAAGGATTTAATAGGTATTACTAGGGGCTCTCCTCTTTCTAGTATGTCTATTCCACCAGCCCAGTATGCCACCCTACTTGTTATGGAATGGGGATCATTTGCGGGCTCAGGGCCAGAGTTTAAAAAGACACCAGGTCCCCAAAATCCATTAGCTTCCTCGCCGTTTAGTAAGATTCTATCTCCTCCGCTCAGACATACCCGCCATAGATATTCAGTTTCAGTTTCGCCTGGCTTACGGCCGTAGCGATCTTGCAAATTAGCCATCTGAAGGGGATCGAATCGGGTCGTTTTTCGGGTGAGATCTACCAAACCATCCCAAGGTCCAGTAGTTTCTTCTGTTTTTATAATGGGTCTAGCTTCATATTCAGGGGGATTTAAAGGAGTTAAACAGTCGTTTTCCCCCGGTTCACTATCATTAGAATCATCCCATATCTTTCCATCCCATTCCTCAGGTGATACTATTAATTTCCTAACCTGTACAATGTCGGGGGGGTTGGGAGCCTGCATTAATATCATCTCAAGCCTTCCTTCCAACCTTTTAATTTTCTCCCTTCCCTCCTGTAACTCTCTTTGCAGCTGCCCGACTTTCAAGGATAGTATCAATTCAGCTTTCTCCTTATCTTCCTGTGACTGTTTTTGCAGCTGCTCGTTTTTCGAGGACAGTTTTAATTCAGCTGCCTTTCTTTCTTCTATTTCCTCTTTTAGATCCTGCTCTCTCTTATTACTATCCTTTCTAAAGTGATAAGCAGCTTCTAGGCAGGTGCCTAACATTTTGCAAATAATTCCTTTTCCTTTTCCATCTTTTACACGGCCCCTGGCTGCATCTAATTGTTTTTCCACAGCTTCCCAATCATGCCAATTATCACGAGCCCATTCGTCCAAAAATTTAGGGCTTGGATTCACTCCGTGTTTTAGTAAGTAATCAGTGATACGACTTGCCATCCTGCCGACTACGCCAATTTGTCGCAAATGAGTGGTTTAGAGGCCGCTTAAAGAATCACTGTCAAAGAAATTAGCAGAAAGTGTTTTTAATAGGGATTTATAAAGGTGCGACCTAATAGAATTCGATGGCAAGGTTCACTCTATTACTTATTACATGGGTGAAACATATAAAGGAAAATCATCTAAGGGTTTGTATTTCAGGGACAGTCTAGTTTTCATTCACAATTTAACAACACTTAATTATCAACTAATCATTAACAAACTTTAGTAACGCTTAATCATTAACTAATTCAATAGTTGCAAAGTGAGTTAGTAAGTCTACTACAATCACAACTTAATTACAGATTATGCTTACTATTGGTTCACACACACAGAGAAACATATATATATATATAAAAAAACATACAGAAGGTACCTGTTAAAAATTCCCCTCGATTTCAGTGAAGAAATATTCACGTCGAATGTCTAGGCATTCCCTCTCAATGGGCGAAGGGTTGAGCTTCGAAAGGGACTCACCCAGGACCCAGTGGTCCTCCGAATATCGCAGGCCTGAAAGATCGCAAGCCCTGAGAGGCTCCCACTCAGAGGGAGATGCCGGGTGCAGCCGCTGCGGTCCAGGAGAGCTCAGAGGGCCTCACTTAGGACCACCGTTTATAGGTTCGCAAGATGGTTGGCTTTAGTCATCCGTAAATTTCCATCCTGGCCACAATCCCAGGTGGTAATTACTAAAGAATTCTCAAGGTTTCGGTGTTGTTCTACTGGACACCGGGGCCAGGCAGTAGGAGGATGTTCCCAGCCTCAGCTTTGCAGAGTTTCTGATACAGTCAAGGAGTGCTCAGCTGCCAGACTTCAGTACACCAAGGCCGAGGTTTCACGGAAATTTCTGAGATCAACAAGTGGCCCAGGGAAGAAAGGGGGAGGTATGAATGCACCACCACGCTGGCTGGTTTGTGAAGTAGTGTCTGTTTTTTTCTCCAAATACATTCTTGGACCAAAGACTACAAGGTTTTGAAGGGAGAAAACTGGAAGGGAAAGACAGAGGAAGGGGGAATAAGCCTTCAACCCAGGGTAGATTTTCTGCTGTTTTGAGCAAATCTTTGTTTTGCTAATGCCAAAAAAGAAGTTAATTTTACAGTGGTGGAGCTGAAGGCAACAAACATTTATCAAACTGATGGTCATGCCGAGAGAGTGTACTCTCATGGCTGTAGAAGGTTCTCCATATCAGACTGCAGAAAAGCAGGTAACAAATGGGAGTAATAAATGGGGTAACAAAATGACCTCCACTAGATAACAAGGAGAGTACCAGTTGCACTGCTGAGTACCTGCAGACATCAGGGCAGTGAAATCACTGAGAAGCATAGGACTTCAGAGGATCCTTTTTTTCAAGTCTAATTTCAATTTATTTGGGTGATTTACTTCAAAGCATCTTTTTTTATAAACTTATTAAATATGATTGTAAAAGAGGTTAATTTTCTCATCTACCTTGCAATGAGGTGGAAAATAAGTAATTTTATGGTATTTCCTATGGACTCCTGAACTAAAAAGGCAACATGGAGAAAAGCATGAACATAATTACTGAATGTTTTTGCTTGGGAGTTGTCCTGCTGGACATTTCTTGTAGAAGAAAAGGATGAGCAGTAAGATAGACCATTAAATGGTAGTAGTAGTAATTCCCCGTAGCAGTAATTCCCTGTAGTCTGACTTGGAGAGCCTTGAGACTTGCGTTTGCTCCAGGTCAGACAAACCAAAGCTTCTGAAAGTTACTGCCCTGTGGTTGGATTTTGGAAAATCTTGGGGAGATATCATTCAAATCTTTGCATTTTCAGGTGGATTTATTCTATGTTCAATTATTTATGTGCTGATTGGATATGCTACAAAAGAAATGCTAAACTGGAACAAGCAGAAAAAAAGTATTCAAGTGATCAAAACTATAACGTTTACTGTCTCTTTCACAAGCTAAAAAGTAATCTCAGGCTATTTTCCTAGACTGCACTCTCTCTACAGAGACTATAATTAAAAATCAGTTTTTCCATGTAGTTCCTACAGTTATTATGTCTTATTCTAAGTAAAGGCAGCAGGCAAAGAGCCAGCTGCTTTTGTCTGCCTCTGCCTCTTTGTCCAGTCTCCCCAGCCTTATAATCCTCCTTTCCTTCCTTTCCCTGTGTCTCTTTCTTTTCCTCTTCGCTGCCTCGGCACCGGGGCAGGACCTGATGAGCTGAGATTGCTGTGTTCGGTTGGAGTCAACCTGCAGGTGACCAGGGCGAGCAGACTTTATGGAGACCTCCCCTTCCTATGGTCTGACAACTCTCCTTGAGGCACTTACCAAGTGAGATTTTTCAAAAGCTTTCAACATAGTACCATCTGGGGAAATTTCCATAGGAGCAGTGCTCTCGTAGTTCAAGGTGCTTCCATTCTGAAAAATATGAAGCCTTTCTGCTAAGATGTGTTAGCACCAGAGGGCCTCAGCAAAAAGACAAGGTAAACCCAAACTGCCTAACCTTGTCCTCCGAAGTGGCTGACTGCTTTTCTCCTTTGCCAATTTCTCTCAAAATCATTAAGCTAAAGGCCAAAAGTTAGCATGAAGAAAAAAAAAAACCCAGATCCAGTATTAAAAGCTTGTCTGAAAACTGGAAAATACTGTCTCAGAGAGGACAATGGTTGAGCGTCTCTACCTGCTGCAGCAGTAACTTCTTAGAGGCTGATTTTAAACCCTCTGGGAGTAGCCCACTGGGGGCTATGGGAAGGGGCAGGAGGAGACTTTCTTTGCTTATTGTAGAGGGAGGTCACTCATTTTTCTCCAGGGATTGCTGCTGATGCCTTTTTGTTGGCTGCTGTGGGGCAAGACGGGTGGGGCCACGAATTTGTGCTTATTTTGCTGAACTTGGTGATTCAGCAAAATGGTTTAATCCTGCCAAGTAATTGTAGCCATCAAAGTCATTGGGAACATTTTTCAACGGAAGCATATTTTTTCAATGTTTATTCTGTTCTTCCAGTTTTCAGTGGAAACATATTTAGGTCAGGGTAGGTTAAATATGCTTTTAAAATATTACTCATTCTGGAAGTGTTCTCCTTGCTAGCCAGGCATTACCTGTCTTTTGTGAGTTTGATGATTTTTAACTGCTGACAATTTGACTTTACATGAAAAGGGGAATGATAGTGTTGGTAAACTGTATAAAAATCTCAGAAAATATTTAATGTCACCTATCAGTGATTTTTTTTATATACAACTGTATTTATGCTGCACAAATGAAATACTTGATGGGTGTAGAACATAAATTTTTTTATTGAGGAAGAGTTGCTAAGCTCATCAGGTTAGGACAAATTTGATACTCCAGAAGGTAAAAAATCCAAATCTGAACCAGGGAACCTATTATCCTACCTTATCTCATATTGGATCTTCTACACATGTCTATGTCTGTATCTCAAAAGGCAAATAGGTATATAGTGGAAATTAGGTTTGGATCTCATAGTGAAGAGATTAGTAGTTACAAGTTCAGAATTTAATTGCAGCAGAATTGTTTGAAAAGGAAATATTTCTTTTCTGCTGAGTGTAAAATGAAGAAAGACAAAAGAAAAAACTTTCTTAAAAATAAGAATGGGAAAGGTTTAATACCAGAGTAGTCTGGAGAGATGATCATAGGAAGAAGGATATGTCCACCTATAGTATTTTAGGAGCAAAAATATGTGCATCTTCTATTGTAAAAGGAGAGCTATAGAACCAACTATTTTACAGTGAATAAATTACTTGGGAGCCAGTTTTCAATTCTGTTTTAATATTGCTAGAATTTTAAAGCCCACAAATTTGAATCCTCCCCAAGAGGGGTAAATTATAATTTGGCAGTTGTATTTCATATCTATGGTGGTTGCACCTTATAGATATATCAGTGTCAGAATGGAATGTGTCATCCTTTCTTATTTTCTGGTTTTCTTATTTCTTGGTTGCACTGAAAAGGTCATAAGGCTAAACCACTTTGAAGATTTGCTCTCTCTCATGTATCAATTCATACTTCCTAAGGATCTTTTTCAAACCTCAAAGATGTACAAAGTCTTACCAAAATGTAGGTTTGATAAGATCATGTGCAATTCATTTACCTTCTGGGAAGTAAAACAAAAACCAGAAAGGCAAATGACATATTTTGTTTTTTTATAGTTGTAATTAATTTTTGCTTATATCTTTCAAAGGAAAGTAGCAATACAAGTGCTAATTATCAGTTATATATGTATTGAGTATATATTTTTATTTTTGGAAACAGGTTTTTTTTAAGACTGGTGGTTGAGGCATTACCTGTTTGTACTGCTGTTGCTCAGTTTCTGAAACTGTTCTTATGCACACTAATTAATAATTCTTTCTGTCATAAACTTACAACTAGCATCAATAGGATATGGATTTTATACCAGTAAAATTCCTGTTGGTCTAGAGTTGAATGGCTCACATAATCCCTTTCCTTCTCCTGCATGGTAAAGAGTCGTATTCAGACTATGAAAGCGACAAATTTCCTGAATATGCAGGTGGTGTGAAATACTAAGGACATATGTTTCCACAGGACATGGTGTTAGGCGTGCTTTTATTTTCTATCCTTCTTATTGATCTGGAATCAGAGAAAAATAATCCACTATTTTAAAAGGCCTGTCCTGTAGGGCCTTACTAACAGGGCTAATTGCCTCCAGCCTCTAGCGGACAGCTTTGGATAGAGATGAACTATTGGACTCACAGAGGGTTCACAGGTCTGATGCATAATTAGCCAGTGTTATTAACACAAGGAAAAGCTTTAGGAAAAGGAATGACAGGAAAGCTTGCAGAAAGGCCAGGCAGATGATGTGGTAAAGGAGAGAATAAGTAAAGGAAAAAAGAAGGGACTTTTGAGTCTGCTTCTGGCCCTCTTATTGATTCCTTCTGTATGTCTGGAAGCACAATACAACCTTTACGTGTTTTCTCCCTCTTACGGATGGTAAGCCTTTTTTCTGTATTTGCCTCACAGCAGTATTGCGGTGCTTAAGCAGTTTGTAAAACACTGTGTTAGTGTCGTGGTTTAACCTGGCAGGCAGCCAAATACCACGCAGCCGCTCACTCACTCCCCCCACCCCCCCAGTGGGACGGGGAGAGAATCGGAAGGGTAAGAGTGAGAAAAACTCGTGGGTTGAGATAAAGACAGTTTAATAGAACAGAAAAGGGAAAATAATGATAATAAATAATGATAGAATACACAAAATGAGTGATGCACAATGCAATTGCTCACCACTCGTGCTGACCAATAACCAAGCAGCGATCGGTACTTCCTGGATCACGCCTACCATTCATATACTGAACATGACGTCACATGGTATGGAGTACCCCATTAGCCAGCTGGGCTGGCTGTCCTGATGATGTTCCCTCCCATCTTGTGCACCTAGCTCAGTCAGTAGGCACGGGAGCTGTCCTTGGACTAGGAGGGCACTTAGCAACAACTGAAAACATCAGTGTGTTATCAACATTCTCCTCGTACTAAATCCAAAACACAGCACTAGGAAGAAATTTAAACCTATCCCAGCCGAAACCAGGACAGTTAGAATTAATCAGAATGTACAAAATGCAGAAAGTTCCCATCAACAATGGCATTTCCCTTCTTCCTCCACGCAGGCCTGGTTCGACAATTTTGCTGGCAGAATTTATTTAATCATGTCCAGTTATGCACAAAACAAGGCCCACAGAGAAATAATAGAGGAGTTGGGGGATTTAAAAATCCTTTACCTACCTGGGCACATAATTATGATGAAAATTGTTTTAATGGAGTGTATCCCCAAAATCCATTTAGTGCATTGATATAAAGCAACATGGGCCAATCACAGAGGGAAAGCAGTAGCTGTGTGTGTATATGGTACATAGGGTCAAAAATGTTGAACCTTGATCCTTTCCCAGAAACACCTTCGCTCCAGGAGGAATTATTAATCTGGAAATGGTAAAGTCCTACTTATCCTTTCAAGCGACAAAATCTGCAAAAGAACAATATTCATGAACATAGACTGCAAAATACTAAATAAAACTTCAATTTGTTGAAATAAGTTGCTGCAGAAATGGTGTCTGTAAAAAGCTCACATTATATAGATAAGATTACTATTTCACCTGATTATCACTACCTTTTTACCTTAGGTGTGCAGAAATGGTTGAGTTACAACAGTTTATCCTTAAATATTTATTGTATTTCTTTATGATTTTTTCCTTAACATACAGTTGTTTGGTATAACGTACTAACCCAGAGGAGTAAACTAGGAGCTACGGAGTAGGAATTACAGGGAGAACAGGTGACCAGGAAAACCAGCAGTTTGAATGGAGGGCTGACAAGTCAAGGCAAACCACTGGCGCATAATTCTAGTGTCAGCTGAAACACACCACGGGTCTTCAGATTAATCACTGTGCTGAGGGACTGTAGGCTTTTTGAGCCAAACCGCCAGCTGGTAATTGTACAGTAAAGGCTTATGAGAGCCGAGTTACTAAGAAGCTTCCATGGCAACATCCGCAAAAGAGGATCTGCACCTAAAACCCAGCATGCCTGCATGAAGCACTTCCAGGGGCGGTGGGACTGATCCTGCCCACGGGGCTGGACTAAACAGCAGGGATGGCCATGAACTCTGAAGATCCCTGGTTATTTTGTTGCCATAGACACACAAAAGAAGAAAAAATCTAATTATAAGAACAGCTTATCTGCTTTTTTCCCCCCAAGACACTTATAGAAACCCAGGAATGTAACTCTTCGCGGCAGCCTTAGGCTCATTCCATTTTTTTATCAGAGGCAACAAAGGTAGAGGCCTCTGTTTGATTCTGTCTACTTTCAAATGGTTCATTCTTGTATTGTCCAGACTTTATACAAAATTTAGAGTGTCACCTCTCCTGTAGAAGAATAGTTCTTCTCTCTTCTTTCATCCTGTTGGGTGCCTAAAAGCTGGTCCTGTATTTGCAGTGTTTCTAATAATGGAGGGAAAGTTAATGACAAGAGGTCTCCTGCATTGTGCTGAAAAGCGTAAAGAAGAACACCTCATCATCATTTGCACTCAGTAGACCTGTCTATGAAACCCAGACCCTTGTTTCCTTGGAACCAGGATCATCCCTGTGATCGTCTAAGATGACCTCTGAAACTCTCTTCTGAGATGACATGCGTACGTTGTGATTTCTGAAACAATACTGAGTGGGTCACTGCCACGCAGCATGAGAATGATACAGATTTTGCAATGCTGCAATAAATATTTTAATCCTGTTACACTCACCCAACTATTCCAGAACAGTAGGACATCATTTATCTTGAAGAAGTTTTTCTTTATAACTTTTAGCCTCTTCCATATCAATTTTAACATCATAAATAATAAACCTATCTTGCTAGAGACACATAATTCTGTCTGAATTTATTGCTGACTGCTAACACAATAAATTTAACCTGATTAGTTTTTTGAGACTTTCCTAGCTCTTAATCAATTTAAGAGGTGGATTAAGCATTCTACAAGCATCGTGCGGCTTTAAACTGCACAACAAATTTCTTTACTGAAAGAGTGGTCAGGCCTTGGAACAGGCTGCCCAGGGAAGTGGTGGAGTCACCATCCCTGGAGGTATTTGAAAGACGTGTAGATGAGGCCCTTAGGGACATGGTTTAGTGGGCATGGTGTGTTGGGTTGACGGTTGGACACGATGATCTTAGAGGTCTTTTCCAACCTGTATGATTCTATGATTCTATGATTCTAACATCTCATAAACACTTGGTAAAATTCAAGATAAATATAATTCAAAATCTACAGTCAAAACTTCAGATTTGAATGGCTGAAGTAGACACTCAGATTCGCACCTAAAAATATAGTGAGATGATTTTACCATTTATGTCAAGTTTTCTTACTAGAATTCACAGGTTAAATTGCTATTGGCAATTTAAATGTGAATGTTCTGGATGAAGTCAAACACATTACTGGTGGAACCCAGTAAGGACAGGCTCACTTGGCCAGCATGTGGGAGATGAAGACAGTTATTTTATCTGGTTTGGAGCAAGGAGGTGAGCCTTGGCTTTCTACGTGTCTAGCAAGAGTTTTGGCTACTAGACTAGAGAGCCATCTGTCTTTCTCTGAATATTTGTTTACAATGGATTGGCTCCAAAAGGAAAGTCTAAAGCCTAAAGGTGGGTTGTTTCTGTTCACCAACCCATTTCCCAGCCTCAGCTGCTGGAGCTCCCTCTCTCTCTTACTCTCCCTGTACGTGTATATATGCATCCATCTTTGGCAGTAATAAAGTGCCATCAAAACAGACAGTTTCCACAAAAATTGTGTTCAAGGATAGGCTATTTGCAGATCTTGAGCTTTTCTGGCTTGAGGAAAACCTACTGTACAAGACAGTGTCTTTGCTAGCTGATCCCTGTCTCAGGGAATTTGTCTGTTTGTTGTGCAAAATTACTTAGAGCCATTGGATGGCACACCTATAAAAAGTGTTTACATTCTGGTTACCTTTAAGTAAATTTTAGGAGTAACATTGGTTTTAGTTATGATAAATTTTCTTAGAAATTGCATATCTGCATAAGAAGCTGGTTGCTGGGCTCAGTCCCTCTAAGGTGAGTATTTTTTAGGAGAGTTTCTGTCTGTAGGATGCAAATGAGCCAAAGGGTTACATGTTGTCAGGAACGTTACAGGCTGTATGCATGTCTCATGTTTTCTAAAGCTAATCAGTGACTTGTTTGTGTCATATGAAATAAGCACTTCCATGCATGTTTAATGCCTTGTCCTTTAATAGCCCGTCTGGATAAAGCCCAGATTGGTCCTTTAACAGCCAGCTGCGTACAATGCCTGACTGGCCAACTCTCCCTGCTGGTAGAAAGCAGCAGTTTCTGCCACTTTGCACGACAGAGCAAGTCAGTCACAAGCAATAAAGACAGACTGGTGTCTTCACTTAAAGCATGCTATTGAAACAATGAAAATAAAACCATTGGGCACTAAAATACTTTCTATTCTTGAGGTTTCAAAGGATCTTTGCATTTACTAAAAAAATCCTTCAGTACGTAGAACAATTAGCAACCTAAAGCAATTAGTAGTCGTCTTTTACCACAATTGAAAAGTACTTTGGAAAATCAGCTGGTATGGGATTCTAATTTATTCAAATAAAAATGAACTGCCTTGGTGCCGTTTACTTTATGAATATGCTGATAATTTGTAATAATAGGCAGTTATACTAACAGTAAAAGAGGTGAAATCAGGAAAAAGGTGAAGACAACCCAGTCACGGGGTATACTTCAGTGTAATGCCTAAGCCTTTGATGATTTTCTTTGTTCCCCTGCCAAAGTTGATGTTTCCTTTTGGTACCACTTGCTCGCACTAATGATACCTAGTCAACACTTTCTCTTTCTGTAGGTTTTGTTCAGCTTGGGTCACTCTTGCAATTTTCTGTGTTATACTTTAGTGATTTTCTTTTCCTTCCCCTCCTCCTTGTCTTTTAGAAATGAAATTTTTAGCCTGGTATTTTAATCCATGAGCAGTATTACTAAATTTAGTGGCACTACACACAGTAAGTAATGGCAATAAAATTGGACTTTGGTATTTTATGTGACCCACTTAGTACCCTTCTAAGTGAAGCATGAGTTTTCCAGTTTGATACCCAACTCAGCTGTAAGCAATCGACAAATTGATCCCAGACTCATTTTCATCTTGTATTGCTTATTTAAACAAATGTCTTAAAAGGTGCGCTTCCATATGCTGCAAAAGAGCGGCACGAGTTTTCAGATGCATTTTCGCACTTAGTAATCTACAATTTAGTAACAGCATCAAACAATACAGTGTAAAACGCCTGTTTGTCCTCTTTGTGACATTTTATACGTGAGCTTCAATGTCTTTTTGTTTTTATCTTCTAACAGATGTTGCCATTTCATACGCTGAAGCAAATGGCTGCAAAAGGCTTAAAGTATGTGCCTTTCTGTCGCCTGACGCTGAGTAATTATAAATACAACCAGGGAAAAAAATGAATACGGGTCCAGGGCAGAGGGCAAAAGGCAGAGGGCTGCCAAGGGCCTCACCCCCCGCTGCCTGCGACACCTCCCGCCCCGCACGGGGCGGCGGCGGCGCGGGGAGCCCGGCCGGGGCAGCGGCCCCGCTCCCGGGCGAGGGGGACGGACACACGGGGCCGGTCGCAGCGGCTGCAGCGGAGCCGGGGTGGGCGGGCGGCTGCTCTGCTGGGCGGCAGCATGCCGGGGCGCCTACACCCTCTGCTGTTCCGGCTGAAAACAGCGCTGAGGGCGGGCACCGGCTGCCTGCCTCCTCCCGTGGGTGCTCCCGCGGGGCTCGTGTTTTTCCGCGTGTGCTCTGGCTAAATGGGCTCTCCGACAGTTTGACAAATTGGGGGCTTCCCCCCGACCCTTGTGTTTGAGTAATCGCTTGTCCCTTTGGTCAGTGGGGCTCAAATAAACCCAACTAACCTCAAATCATTCAGGGTTTGTTTTGTGAGTATCACATATCATAATACGTATTTAAATAATCCCTCTTTCTCTTCACTCCCGCTCCTGCACTGAGGAAAGCTTTGTCCTCCTGATTTCTCCTGGTACTCTTCACTCTCAGCATCACTATCAACACACCGTTCGCTCCTACAGCTCAAGTAGGAGCTGTGGTATCGACTGAGCAACTAATAGGACTCAGTTAGTGGGGAAAAGGGAAGAGGGAACGGCTAAGGGAGCCTTAGCCTTCCCCGCTCTATCCTGGAGTCAGCAGAGACTGGCTTAGTCAGCTGGTGCCGGAACAACCCTGTATTCAGAGAGCTAAATTCACCCCTGTTTTACCACATCACTGTTGTGCTCAAGCAATTAATTATGTATGAATGAAGGTGCCAAAATCAGGAGGCAGAGGAGATGGGAGAGGCGTGGTTTAGGAGTTGTGTATGTAAAATTTGCTTTTCTCTAGCTCCAGCTACACCATTTGTTTTCAGTCTGATTCTTACTTCTGCCAGGCATCAGAAAAAATGAAGAAACAATTCTAAGTCTGAAGCAAAGAAGATTAAGATTTGGATATCATTGGCATATAATCAACACAATTCTTACATCCTGAAAATGAATCATCTTTCTTTTCTTGTCAAAATGGTAGAGAGAAGGCTCTCCAGGAGCTTGAACTCTCCGAGGAGAAGTCAGTACTTATCCCTCATAATCCACTGGGATCATCCCAAAAAGAAACGACCAGGCCAATCTTAAAGTCACCATAAAACTTATCAATGGCATCAGCAGCATCTCATGTCTCAGAGTGGAAGCTGGGTGGAAGCTGGGGTTGTGTTAGCTGATCCCCATTCCCTCCCTGGAGCAGAGTACCAGCTACCAGCAGAGCTGAACTTCCACATGCTGGGAAGCCAACTTACTGTGAAAGATGATTAACCTATAGTGCCCCACAGGAGAAGTAAATAATAATTAGAGGGACTTTGTTTTGTTTTGTTTTGGTTTTTAGTCAAAAACCCCCCATCTGTATCAAATGATTTGGTCTGTAGACCACATATCTGTATCTGTTCTACAGATATCTGAGGAATACTAGTTTTATCTTTTAAAGGGAGGTACTAGAAGTTGTTCTTCAGCCCATGTTCAGCCGCTCTCAGTGTCCTTGCATCTCCTCTGGGAGTCACAGCTGCAGCCTGCGGGAAAAAAAGCGGGAAGATATAAAACTTCTAGCTGGGACCTTGATGAAATGAAATGCAGGGAAGACAGCAAAGCGTTGACCTGCTTTGACAACTCTGCCCCTGCTCCGAGGTGCTGGCCTGTCTGCCACAGCTGGCTGGGGAGCGGCAGGGCGACAGCAGAGCAGAGCAGATGGCCTCCTGTTATAACCTGCGGAACTCTTTAATCCTAGCCATCAACCTCCTTGCTGCCAGTTAGCTCCTGTCTGTATGACACCCTTCCTTTTTAAAGTCCCAGGGTCAGAAACCTTTCAACACCCGCCCAGTGCCTCCCTGCAATTGGCTGTTTAGGGTGGCTAGTCCCCCTCTATGCTCCCAAGAACTTTCCTGTGGAAGATGGATGGGTCCTGGGACAGGCCCCAGAGGCTGTCCCGATGCTCAGGGTCTCATTGGGTTGGTGTCTGAAGGTGACAATGGAGACTAGCAATTTATTTTAAAATGTGACACAAACTTCTGCCATCTACAAGTAAAAAACAAAGCACAAGTCTTACGTTGAATATTTACAGTCTGCTATGACCAAAATATGTATGCAAAAAGTGTTGAGGAAACAGTATTACATATACTTTCCTGCCTCTCCTTTTCCCCTTCCTCTCCCTTGTTGGTCTTCGAAGAGGATGAAATACACCATTTCCCGAGAGCTGCATTCACACAGAGAGCTAACATTACTGGATGCAGAGAGACGGGAGAACTTTGTTTCCCTGGCAACTGGAGCCACCAGAAAGCATTTCCAGCATCTCCTCCCTTTACTCAGGTTCACTATTATTGTAGCCTTTGGTCAATCAGGTAGTAAAAACAATAATAAACTAAAAAAAGCATCATGCTAGCCTACTCCACTTAACTCATCTTGCCTTCCTCCCAGCCTCTAGAATAAAAAGTGACCTCTGCAAACGATCCCTTGTCGAAGTACCCAGTGTCACAATACATGGCTGAACTTCAAGGTCTGCCCTCTTTTGAAAATGTAACTTAAACCTACAAAGTGTCACGGTCTTCAGGGAAACAATGTCGGCAACTAAGCAGCTTTCACTTGAAACCTGCATGTGCTGGAGTGACGGAGCTGGGTCTCTGCTGCGGCACGGTGAGCGGGTGCCGCACAGAGTCGTGCCGGTGATTCAGTGCGGTTCATTCTTACCTCTGAGTCAGGGCTGAATTAATGTCCCAGCACATTGTTAAGGTTTTGAAGCAATGTACTGATGGGGGCAGCTCTTTACTTTAGCTTTTGGTAATAAAACAGACAACGCTGAAGCCCTTCCCACCTGCTATTGTTAAATATCACATATCTCCCTCCCGCCATGTTCCTTATTCATTCAACGAATTTCACTAGGATTGCAAAAGAAAACACTTTACAGGTACAAAATTCCCAATTTATGGTTCTCCTTCCACTTAAATGTAGCAATATTGTGTAGCTGTCTGTGAATGAAGCAGAGAGTCCAGGGAAAAAAAAGAATATGGTAGTGTATTGTAGTGCCTAGGTATTGGACAGCTGAATGTGGTATTTCTTTACCTTTGAGGGCCAAAATTCACAACTTAAACAATGTTCCCTAAATTTGGTATATAGTTTTGTATTTTTAATGAAAAAAGTCCAGGTGGTTTTTGTTGTATCTTCCGAAGTCCAGTGAGGTGAATACTGACTCTACAGTATTGTTGTGAAAAAATTTGGAGGCATGTGAGCCACAGGTTTGTAACAGTAATGCTGGAGGAAAGTTGTAGCTGAGTTTTGAGACTGTGCTTTTACGCTGTCTGTCTTCCCTAAATCTTTCCTTGCTTTTCCTTGAAAGAGCAGGGCCTTTTGTCTAACAGGAGGCCTCAGAGGGAACAGGGACTTCTGGCGTCGGTGTGTGGACAGATCAGCTTAAGTCACCTGCAAACCCTTTCTTTCTCTTCCCTCGTGACTTCAGGAGACTTCTGTCCTTTTCCGCAGGATTATCAGGAAGGGCACAGGGGCACTGAGCAGTTACATGTTGAAGGAGAGGAAGATGGTGATGGAGCATGTTTCTTCCTCTGCCCTTGGATTTTCTGTTGATATTATTGTAGGTGTTTCCAGTACCTGCGGTGAGACCAGGTACTGCTGATAATCCAGATATTAAAGTTTTCATCAAGGAAGCAAACGCAAGAAAGGAAAAGATTATTTTTAACAGTTTATATGAATTTGACTTGACTTTCAGAAGAAAAGGCATTTCTCTAGCCCACGTGCTTTCTTTCTACTGAATTGCAAAGACCTATAGCTACCAAGAACCAGAGTTGAGTCTCCAACGTGGAGCACACACAGACAGAAAGCACTGGGCAACTTAAATGTTGCCTCTGGCTCACCCTGTAATTTGCAGTGTTGTGGTCAAACTCCACCTCCTTCCAATCCCATGTAGTTGCAATGCACACTCCATTAAGGGTCAGTGACCGTAGCTGTGAGCACATCTTTTTTGTGCTAGCTCTAAGATCACTGGAGAGTTTCAGTACAGAATTAGCTAGAGAAAGAGTAGCTTACTGTCCAACCACTGGTACTTGAAAAAGCTTTGAGTCTGCTATTAATCTTACTGAGTTTTTTACATCATCTGTGCTTTAGATTTATGCAGAGCAATAACAGCCTTCCCCATATAGAAGTTGCTGATCCACCTGTAGCAATTGCAGAGTGACAAATTGTTGCTTCTTTCTCCCTCACTTCAGCCTGACCCTTAGAATCCATTTTATTGATTATTTTGCGGCTGTATATGCTAATATTTAAGGTACTTATCCAAACAAAATGATTGCTCATAAGAGATAAATTATCAATGAATGCTAAAATATTGCTATCTTAAAGCTCTCCTGTATATTTTAATTCCAGAATGTGGAGAAGTCTGGGGAAGATGTTAACAAGAGGTTGAAAATTGCCAAAACTACGTATGAGAAGATATAGCAGTAGTAATTCCCTTCAGTACATCCGCAAGAGCCCATGGACTGCAAAGGATAAAAACAGGATTGGGGTACATTTTATGTTAAGATCTCACTTTATCTTCCAAAAAGTTATTGTCCCAGGTCTGTGTTCCATCCTTAAAATGTATTTGGCTTGGGGGTGTTTGCTATTTTGCATTTTTATCCATCTTCATTAAGGGTGAAACTTTTAGACAGCTCTAGACAGATAATAGTGAGCAGGTGCTGATGTTCTGGAGAAAGCAGTGGCCACAGTCAAAGCCATCACCATGTTTGCACAAGCCTCTGCCTCTAAGAGAGGGGATTCTGTACCTTTTAAACCTCCTACATGACTTTTGACTCTACAGCTGACATAATTTCTCATCTTGATTATAGGTTTAGAAAATAAATTGTTTTAGAAATAGAAACCGCAGCCTGATCACAGACACTCAACAAGAGGAGCATGAAGTAAAGTTTCAACATTAGAAAAGGATGAAGGAAACCCACAGCCCCTTTCCTGGCTGTCTAAGCTTCACCAAATGCTCAGAGAGGCATGGCAGCCTGCTATTCCCTGCAGAGACCTGCTTTCCTGCTGCACGCTTTGAGATGCAGCCAGCCTGGCTGTTCCCCACCTCTTCCAACGGAATGGGAGCAACTCAGGGTCTTGCCTCACGTCTCCCAGTTTGCCATTTACAGGGAGTCCTCTGGGGATTTCAAGGTCTGCGTGCAAATTAAGGGATACCCTGAGCACCGATTAGTGCATTCCCAGCCCCTGCTTGATGGAGTATATTGGGGTAAGCTCTGAGGGATGTCATTTCTGCACACACCATCTCTCCATCCCTGGCTGCAGCTGGAGCTTGGGGACAGCTGAGCTCCGGCAGTGCTACAGGGAATTCTTGGCTTCTCACGTGGTGTGGGACAGCTTGAATAAACTAAGGGCAGTAATGGGGGTGCCTCTCTCTGTTTTGGTAGCCAGCTTCTGACTTTCCTCCAAGTTGCAGGTGTAAAGGAACAGGGGCACAGCCACCCAGCGAGAAGCGTATTGCATGCACAATTGTGAAGCTGAGGCACGAAAGAGCTGATGGACCAGACAAGGCATCTAAACTGAAAATTTCTGTTTTATTCAGCATCTACTATTCTGTAAAAGCATGTGGGATTCAATAAGGCAGAGAGGATCATTGCTTGAGGCCTGGGAGTGCAGGGGGAATGAGGAAAGGCAACTCAGAAAAATGTGTTAAAAATAAGCATTCATTCATTGCAGAACTTATTTTTTTGCTTTTCTTTTAATTTATCTGCCTCTCAGTGTTTAGACAGAAGTCATGTGAGCTTCTGAGCTGCAGGGACAGAGACAGAGGAGAACGTGTGCATCAGTGCAGAGTGCTGCTGGAGCCCTGGCAGAGCGAGAGGCAGCCAGAGGGAGCCTGAGAGGGAAAAGGCGAAGTGGTGGGAGCTGGAAGAGCAGCAACTGCTGCTACCACATCGCAGCTCATGCCCGGGGATCGGCTCCGCTGCCAGCACACCTCTCCGAAGGCGCAGGTGCCCCAGGTTCAAAAGTCCTGGAAGGTCGGTGGTACTTCCAGGAGCCAAGCGGAGCTGCTTTATTTTTTTCTTTTCCTGCGAAGAACATCTGTTTGAGGACTCCCCTCCTTTTCCTGTACTGAAAGAGGTATTTTGTGTCATTAATGTGTCTTCTCTTTGAAAGCAGATATGGGATCGGGAAAAAAATAACTCAGGGCAGGATGTCAAGGCAGATGTGCAGAGAGGTGGTGGGTTTCTCTCCCCCCACTTTAAAGCAGAGCTTAGGCAGTAAGGAGCCCCTGTCATTAGGATACAGTTTGACTTAAAATATGGAGGATGGGAAAGACAGGGTTAAAGTGTGGGGGTGGATCTGAGCTGTTTCCCATCTGATTTGTTTCTCTGTGCAATCTCTGAAAGTGGAGGAAAACTTTCCTTGTGCACCTGGAGGAGCAGCACTTACCCATTACATAGCGAGATGTAAAACTTGTCATTATTTAATATGAATGTGATTTGCTTAAATCTCTGCTTGGCAAATTACAGTTCCCACCACAGCAGAGCTCCCCTTAACACATACAAATTTCAGAGGTCTTAAAGTCCGGTGGCTGCGATAGCACTTCTGTTTCTTTCCCTCTCTTCCCTCTTTCCAGCGTACTCGCCTCCTGCTGTCCGCACTCTCCTCCCAGTCTCCCTCCTGCCCGTGGGGGTTGTGCCCTTATGGATGCCCCCGTACAGATTTTCCGGGAGGAGCCGGACTCCACCTGCTCCCCGGGGCCCTGTCGCCCCCCCAGCACCAGCAGCAGCTGGCTCCTGGGCTGGACGGACTACGACAGCAACGCCACCGGGGCCTTCGGGGACGCCCAGCACAACCACACCAGCATCTCCCCCGCTATCCCCATCATCATCACTGCTGTCTACTCGGCGGTCTTCGTTGTCGGCTTGGTGGGAAACTCTCTGGTCATGTTTGTCATCATAAGGTAAGGGGCTTAGGAGTACTTGTTGGAAGAGGTGCAAATGGCTGTCCCTAAATTTGGCAGTGGAGGGAGGGGGGTACTTCATGGAAGCTCTCTGGGATTGCTTACATGAGGAGCTGGAATAAAGTAGCTGGAATGACCCAAACCTTTCCAGTCCCAGTGGTTTGCCTGGATGTGCAGTTAAGAGACAGAAGGGGGAAGCTGTTTAAAAGTGATAAACCCTGCAGCCTGCGGGAAAGGCGCTTTGTGCCCCGGAGCTGCGTTGATCGGGTGCCCTCTAGGGATGAGAGGCTGCTCGCATCCAGGGGGAAGCTGGAGTGGAAGAAACTTCTGCAAGGCAGCTTTTTTCCCCTGTGAGGAATCCCGGAGGGATGGCTTATGTGTCTAGTCGCGTGGACACTTATACATTGCTGCCTTGTCACCCAGTGGCTCGTTTAACAAGGTGGGGAAAAAAGGAAACAATAAAGATATGTGGATATGCTTAATGTAAAGCAAGGGATGTTGTTTCTCTGTCCAGTGGTGTTTAACTCTGGTTGTTGGTGTTGGACTGAAGACAGCAAAGCTGATGCTGAAATACATTTCCTATTGTTTTTCAGGAAACAGGAGAAAGCTGTATATCTGTGTTTGTTAGCTTTTCATATTAAACCACTCTAGTGAAATGCACCAATCCTTACACTTGCACTTACACTTGTGTAGTGGTGTATATTTTAGCTTGCACTATGATTTCTCTCTCTTTTTGTCCTTTTCATTTGCAATTTATAAAAATGTTTGGACAGCGCAGATCAGCAGGATGATAACGAGCAACCAAGAGGACTGAAATCATGCAACTTTTTGGACTCTTGCTTCACAGTCCATTTCAATCCTGCAAAAAATTTTGAGAAAAAAAATTGTGGAGTATTCATTGCTCAAATGAAATCAGCTTGTACACAGAAACAAAAATTGAGGTATTGAAAGGGATCTTGTTAGTCAAGTATGCATGATAAGGGTCAAGCAATTGCAGGGTGGTGAAAAAACTGTCAGACTTGATATAGAGGGAAGTTAACTAGAAGCAGTGAAGTTGTTGATGAGGTGCTTTACAAAAGATGAGTTATAACCAGGTGAATACTCTTGAAAAATGGAAATAAAATCCCCTTTAATAGTCAGTGCAATAGATTAAGATATCTGTGGTCAATGTGGAGAAACTGGTTTGCTCCAGCTTTGTGATGCTGTAATTTTTATACCCCCGCATGCCCTTTTGCCCTTCATTCAGAGTAGAGATTTCGTTTCTTTTTGTATTTCTCTTGCAAGAATAGAGAGTCCATACTTGACACACACACAGCTGCAAAGGCAGAGATTTTCTAAGCCATCAGTCACTAACAATGATAGTTGATTAACTGGCCTGGGCAGTGGAAATAAATTGAAACTTAACCAGAGTCTAAAAGTTAGCATGTGTGGATTATACTGGTGCATATGTATTTCCTTTTTTCTCTCCTTCTGTTACCCTCCTAAGATTATTTTTGTGAGGGTCTAGCTAGCTATGGCTCGTTCTCCTACCGGTTCCTACATTAGCCTTTTGCTTCAGTTTCCTCTTGGTCCATCTTGATTACATGATCAAACAAATAAATAAGCATGACAAAACACCTGTTGCTTTTTCTTTTTTTTTTTTCAGTATCCCCCTCTCCTAGTTTTTTTCTGTGGCAAATGCTTTAAACACTGCTAGAATCATTAACTGAAGTGCATGTATACACAAACCTACAGTTTCAAACATTTCTTATGATTTTGAAATATTCCAAATGTTCATGCAAGAGGTGTATTTTCTTCATTTTTGTCCTAACATCTCATCTCCCTCTCTCTTTCCCTCACATCCACTCTCTGCATCATTGCATCTCAAGATGCATTTTCGTGACCCGTTGAAAAATGCAGCCTACAGTGATGTCTTTTTGTGTGGAAAGCCAAGATCTGTGGGAAGTTTGTGAAAGAAGGTGGCAAGGGAGAGGGGGATCGTGTCCCCCAGCCATCCCACGTTGCCTCTCCTCCAGCTGCCACAACTTTAAAGGAGGATGGGGACGGACTGCGCATCTTCTTTACCGTCCAGCTGAGCACAGGGTTTGTGTGAGGCCCCCTGTTGCCGTTTCTCATCTCTCTGAATTCCAGATGTGCTCTCCTCCTCCTAGCCCCCTCTGACCTCCGGCAGGCAAGGCAGGCACAGCTCCTCCTCCCTTTGCTCGTTTAAACAACACCTGATACTGTTAGAATAGTTCAGTGGAAGGAACCCACAATGATCATCTAGTCCAGCTGCCTGACCACTTCAGGGCTGACAGAGTCACCTTTTGGGTGACACAGACAAGGTCCCTTATGGTCTGAGACTTTCAGTGAAACTGTTGAAGTGTCAATGCTGTGGCAGATTCAGGAGACTCCAAATAGTCTAGAGATGCCTCAGAAACAGGCTGAAATTCAGCCATAAGCTGTGGCGTAGGCAGGCCTTGGCGTATTCCTTGCTTTAATACCCCCTCAGGGGAAGTTTTGCTACTTCTGCACAAGGGCTGCTGAAGAAGCTGGTGGACACCATCGAGTCAGCATCTCAGCAGCCTGTGTGCGGAGAGCTGGGTGTCTGAAATCTCCTTCAGGTGTGGTGGGGTGTGTTTCTGCTGAGAGGGGAAACCCTCTCGGAGTTCCCTCAGAGGGAAAAATAACAGCACTTTGACGACATGTACAAGCTCCTGAAAGAAAGGTAGCTGAGTTTGGTACAGGTCCTGTGAATAGGGATTTGTGTTGAAGGCAGAGTGGGAATGGTACTTTAGTATGGTGGTGGCCTGTGAAACCATGTCTCAGGAGACCTGGATTCTTCTTTTGGTTTTACTACCAGGCTTCAACACTTTGTCCTGTCCTGAGAAGGTCACTTGATGTCCCTGTGACTTGGTTTCCTCATGTGTAAAATGGAGATACTGGTATTTGCTGTCTTTAAACACACAGCAACAGTTAGATTTAAAACCCAAAGCCCGATCACTAAAAATCCTAACAGAGCAAGACCAGGACGATTGTAAGCACCCCATGCTCCTCGGGCACATCGAGAGTGGTTATTTTTAATGTGCAGAAAGAGCTCCGTGTTGAGTATGCAACCTGCACCCTTCGCACGCCCATTGCAGTCGGCTCTCCCGGTGTGGGTGGTTTGCAGGAGCTCTCCCCGTGTTCGGGTCAGCTGTGAGGCACCTGTACCAGCCCCAGGGGATCTGCTGTCAGGCCAGCCGCCAGCCGGGTGGGCTGACAGTGCCTCGCTCACGCCGAGCCATGGCACACGGGATGTAACGCTCTCCTGTGGCTGCTGCTTTTCCTGGGGAGAGAGTAAGAGAGAGAGAGGGCATCACGCTGCCTCTTGCACGTGGGAAATGCAGGTACTATGTGGGAAGCAGTCCTCCCTCTATGGGGGAAGAGAGGAGGCATGAAATGGGTTTGTAGAAACGGGGTGAAATTATCTGACCTCACCTGAGTAAAGTTATAGAGCTATGTGTGTCTTGGCATGATCATAATCTATCTCAACCCCGAACCTTTTCTTTTGAGATTAGCTTTACCTCTGAGATCTTAGAAGATATTTCTGGAGTTGAAATAGTTGGCTGAGGTTCATAAACAAAATTATGTGTCCTTGGAAGCAAAAAGTCTTTTTCCTTTCTTCCTCCTCCCTCCTGACTTTATTTCTCTAAAATTTACTGCTGGCTTTAAAGAAAATGATACTTTCTTGTGACAGCTGGAGGGGAAGAAAAGTCTCCTGACTAAAGTTAGAACTTTAACTATGGATTTGCCCTTATCATAAACATACTCTGGTAAAAACTCTGGGACATGCTCTCTCTTACCCACTCCAGATTCACTTTTTCTATGTATGTGCCTTACTCCCATTGCTCCTGAAGTCATTTACTGAGAGCAGCTGCTATCATCAGGATCCTGAATAGCCAATCCTGTATTTCTTTTAAAATTATCTTTCAAGCTTCCAGTGAACTGAATAATTTTCTACATTGAAAAACAGTTTTAACAAGAGCCTGTGTCACAGATATGTAGATTCATTCCTAAGGGAAAAAAGAAAGCTTGTATTCCTCTGCTTAGTCTAATGTTGAAGAAAAAATATAACTAGTAATACATTTTTGTTCTTATATTCATTGAGCAAGGGGCATCTTATGTAACAAGAAGAGTCTATTAAGAAATGTTATATAAAATCGACTCCTTTCCAGATTGTTTTTAAATCTTTTCCATTATTCATTTCAAACGAGAATGAAAATATAAAAAAAGTATACAAAAATGCAATTGATTCAATATATTGGTTTAAATCAATAATAGATTTTGATAACATCAAAAGATTACTTGTTAATTTGCTTTAAATTATTTTTCTAATTTTATTAATTTATGTTTGGAAAGAATATTGTTCTGAAATGAAGAATGAAGCTCCAGAAGAGTCAACCTAACTGAATTACCTGTTCCCTATTACTTGCAGTTGGTATGATTTAATTCTTGTATGAAACCAAGGGTTTGGCTGCTAAAAGTAAAGGCCGAGCTGTACTATACTTTGTGAAGTTTATGGCTTTTTGCCTTTTTTTACCCGATTAAACATCTGACACCTTACTATTATCAGTACAGAGGTATCAAATGGATTGATAGTAATTCATCACAGGACCTCAAAGAGCATCTGGTCTTACCTCACTGAATGTAGGTAATTTTGATAGGTTCTGCAGGGTTTGGCCAAACTTGACGTAATTTTCATCACAACTTCGAAGACTGATCATTACCAACAGCTTTTACAGATGGCACAAACACCAGGGTAACAGGAAACATGGAAGAGGACATGTTTAAAAAACAGTATTGGTAGTTTGACAAGCACAGCTCATTTCAACAAAAGTTGAATGTTTCTAATACTTTTAATCCCCTGCTAGACAATGACTGAGACCGGGGTTTATAAGCTGACAAGAAACTCAACATGAGTTCCCAATACGATGCTATGATAAGAAGAGCAGATGCTATGATAAGAAAAAGCAGAGAGAGCAGAGGAAAGGGTTGGAAGAAATATTTACTAGAGACAGTATTAGAGAGAGGCTGTAGCTTATAGTGAGTAATCTTTGGCTTCTGAAAAGTAATTTGGTATCCATCCAGACACTTCCGCTGGGCTAGCAGCCAGGCAGTCATTTATTTCAGAGAAAAGCGTAACTGGAATCAATGTCTGGAAGCAAGACAAATTACGGGGAGCCCTTTTGAACTGGCAGAAAGTGAAAACCTACAAGAACGTTCCAGTTTGGCTGCTGGCGAGGCAGAAAGCTTGAGATAGCTTGCCTGTCCTCAGCCTGGAGAGTGGTGGGGAAACTCATGCTTCTGGACAAAGCGTGGGGAGGGAGCACAGTGTGGAGATGGTGTTAGGAGGGGCAGGCTGGCTAAGCCCTACTGGTGAAGGGAGCCCTTCATTTGTTTTTTCCCACTAGAGGATTTTGAGTTTGCTGAAAGGGTGTGGTGGCTGGAAATTCTTAACTTGGTGACTTTGGATGGCCTGGGATGCGCTAAGAGCAAGGGAGGATAATCTTCCTGGCTTGCCTACTCTCACTGTGATTAGTTTGTCCCTTAAGTGAAATTCTCTGAAACAGATGAGTTCCCAAGAAGAGTTTTGATTTCAGATACATATTGCTTTCTAAAGGAAAAGCATCCAGAAAAATTTTGATAAACTACTTCTAGGAAGTTTACTTCACGTCTCTGTTTTGGTTCTCCCATCTATAAGAATCAGGTAATTCTTGCAGTGTGAACCCTGTGCTCTTCTCCTCAGGGAAGACTTTGTGCTTTGTTTATTGTTAGTCTCTTTTGTGGAGTTTGAGAGGCACGAGGAAATGGCAGCATGAATGTCATTTTGTCTACTGACAGACGTGAGTGCACAAACTGAATTAGCTGTGGGGAAGGGCTGTGTGCGGATGGAACAAGGACATGGAAGGAGGAGTGTATGACCATGCTGGCATTCTGCAAAATGTAAAAAGAATATAAATAAAGAATATGTAAAAGTGCACATCATTTCCATGGTCCTATTGGGAAGTGTGCATGCTAGCCTGTGTATCATCTTTGAAATATTTATTTCTCCTGAAGCCAGAGGGTTCAGCTCTCATTATATTCATCTTCTAATCCCCAGGGAAGTGAAAATTAATACTAGGCAGTTTGCAATTTTAAGTTTTGAGACATTATTTACAATGAAACTTCTGTCTTCCCTGCATGAGAGCCTAAAATGATTTACTTCAGCACATGAATTTCCACTAATACATAGCAAGGAAATGTGCAGAACCTTTCTGTTTTCTCTGCTCCTCACACCAATCCACCTATGCAACACATGGTGCTCTGCCTGGCTGCTCATCTCTGCTCCAAAAGTCAGTACCATTCAGCAGTCCATTATGAGTGAATATCTAGGGTTCCCAAACTTAGCTACCCTGCATGGGGAAGAAAGAGGATTTTATATTTGCTGACTGATTACATAGCTAAATCCACTTCCCACTGCATTGCAGGTAGCCTAGCCACTGTGGCTACCATAAGGCAACTGGGAAAGGCCTCCTTCAGTAGTGACAGATGGGAATCTGCATGGTAACATTAGTTCAGACAAGATATTCAGTGTTCATTTAGTGTTCACACCTAGAAAAATTTTTTTACCGTGCTGCTGACTGACGGACAGGATCAGGACTTACTCTTACACATGCCTTTCAGAATGACTGACTTGTTAAAGCGCGCAGGAGAAGAAGAATATTTTCACCATGGAAGCTATCAGCTGTGCTGTTCAGTTGACTGTGTCTTAAAGTTTCCTTCATTTCACTTGTATCATCTCCTTTGGGAAAGCGTGTGTTCAGTTGGTCTGTGCTGTGGGCTTCTCTGAGGCAGGTGAGGAAAACAGATGAATAGGTAGAGTCCAGAGAAAGCCTCCCAACTGCCTCCTATGAGGGACTGATGACTTTTCCCTGAGCTGGCTCACTATTGATATATGCATTTGTTGCCTTACCACATAATCCTATACTTGTTATAGAGTGAAGTCCCTTGTCTCCCATTCAACTTTATTACAGGAGTGCTGACCAGAGATTCAGGTCTGCACACATCCAAGTGTGTAGTTGTCTTATAAAACACTCCCAGCAATGATAGTTATTATTCATCCCTGTGGCAAGGTGGAGACCAGGTGCCTTGTTTTGAGAACAAGAGTGATGCCCACACCCTGAGACCCCTGCGTGAGAGATTTCTGAATTCTTTCCTTATTTCTCTCCTGCAGAAACATGTAGGGGAAGCAAATGCTCAATAACATTTGGCTGCTTCCAACCAACTTCTGCATACATAGCTAGCTACGGCGATCAGGGCCTCTCTAAAGAATAAGAGGGAAAGTAAGACCTTGAAAAATCTTCTGCTGGAGCTGCTATTCCTGTCACCTTGAGCAAGAGATTTGTTCTCTGTGCCAGACAATCTCTATCCTACTCACTTCCCTCTCCCTCAAATACATAGGAAGCACTTTGCTCTCCTAAGGGAGCTCATGTCCTTCATGAAAAAAAAATCCTTCCAAGAAAGAAGAACAATGGGAAAGGTGGATGTCACCAGAGACAGAGACTCAGCACTCACTAGGGCAATGTACCTGTGGCAAGTAAGTATTAGGATGGGCTGTGTAACACCCTGGGAACTCCCTGTAGCATGACTGGTCACTGGAAAACATCTGCAGCAGCATAAAGTTTCTCAAGAGACAGAGTCAGCTGCTTGACAAGGTCTAAATTCATCTTACTTACCATAGAGGTCAAAAAATTAGGTACGTAGTCTAAGCTAATTGTCTTGGCTCTCCAATAATAATATTAGATGTACTGGTTCTGGTTAAGGTACTGATTTTGTAAAATTCTGCATTCTCACTATTTCAGTTTAAGCCACAATAAATCAGAGCACCTTGACATTTCTCTGAGCTCCCCTAGCAGAATCATGGAAGCACAAATTTCACAGTATTGGTGGGTCTAACATTAAGCATATTTCTTCAAAAAGAGGGTCTTAAGCTCACATAAAAATATTAAAAGTCCTTATCATAGAAGAAGGAAAAAAAGTTCATTTTTGTTAAGTAGTATGAATTTTTCTTCATTTTGACCAGGATATATGTAGACTTGCACTTCTCTTCTATAATTCAGAAGCTGGTTCTTTAGCTCAAGAAGGAAAGCTTCCACATCTAATCTAAATCTGCAAGATCTTGTTCAGGCTCAGTTTATGGCTAGTTCAGAGGAATAATGGTAGTGGTAAATTGTAAGGATTTTAATGATACCTTCTGACATTCAGGTATATTACGCTCCCCGAGGGGAGAATAAAAGACAAGATCATGCTTTTCTTCTTTAAGCCACTTAAAAATAGGTACCTACAGGTGCTTATTAATAAAGAGAATTCCACTTTAGGATACTATTTTGTAGGCAACATGTACAATTTTTTGTAGGCTCCTAACAATTGTGATGTTAAAGACAGGCGACCTCTAAATGTGTGCAGTAACAATGTTTGCCTTTTTTTAAAGTGTTTTCCGAGGTCCTATCCCCTGCTAAATTCTGACTGTCACTCAAAATATGGTAATATCATATAATCCAATATGAACATGGAAACTGCAGCATATTGATTTTTACATTCTTTAATTGACCTCAGTCTTTGTTTCATATTGGCATAAGCCTTGTATATTGACTTATCCAAAAGATAGCTGAGCTATCCTTTTGACATGGTATGTGTTTGGAACAGATCCTCCTGGGTTGGTGTTTTTTTTTTCTTCCCCTGTTCTGACGCAGTATGATATTGAGTGTGCCCTGAATATAGCCTTAAGATTTAGAGCTTTCCTGGCTAAGCTTTTCAGCTGCTTGATCTCCATATACTTCATTCAGAGGAACTTAATGGAACAGAGCCTGCATCCTGTTGATAGGTGTTTTTGCAATTTGCTTTTAGATGTGCTTTAGCTTTCATTTTCATTCACTGACTCGGGTATCTGCCAAAAATATGTGTTTGTTATACCTCGTTGTATTTCATGCTTTTGTACTTTCACTCTGCTACTGGAGAATGTTGTTGTAGTATATTTGTTAGGCTTGCTCCCCTCCCCATCCCTCATTTCATTCTGCAGGGAACACTTCAGCCTATTACAGTTACATGAAAAAAATTTGATCAGATCCTTCTTCTCAGCTTTTATTAGCTTTACTAATGTTACAGTGTACTTTAGAATCACACTCTTCTCCTCTGCTTGAGAAATAACTTTAACAGGCTCTACTAGCAGATTTAGTAATGCATTTTGATTTTTTTCTGAAAGCATACCAACTTCTTAATAGCTGCTTCCTTCTTCTGTTACCACAATTTCATTGATAAGCTTAGTCTGGAGGTGTGATTTCTTCCTATTTACTGTGTAAAAAAAATGTTCAAAGTAAATTCTGCTCCAGAAAGAAAAGTACAGTAATGATGAGTCAGCTGAGAAATAGGGGGAATTTTCTAAGAGTCAGTCTGAAGTCAGTCTCAAAGAACTTTTGGACAGTGGACTTAGCCTAAGTTGTGATAGTTTTGCGAATTTTACTTTTGACATGTAAGTAGATATCATTCAAATATTGTACCTTAAAAACTCTCGTCATATATCCAAAAAATAGATCCAAGCCAAAGTTTTACTCTTCCTCTTGATGTTTTTCTGCAGGGTTTCCATATATCTTCCAGTTATTTAAAGTCTACAGAGGCTTGAGGCCTGCTTATAGCTTGACAAGCAGTCTCGAGATCCACCAAATAGCTTAAGTCATCAGAGGTTTTTCTGCCTCTAGAAATTAGATTCTAGCACCTGATTTAAGAGGAGAACCTTCCATTTCTACGTAGTATTAGAAAAGCTGTCATCTTGTTATGAAACCCCAGTATTTAACAAACCATTTTCTAGACACAGGATTTCCCATGAACAGTTTATACAACAATGGTTTATAAATATTTTAATGGTCTTTGAAAGTTATATCTCAAAGACACTAAGAAAATGTTTGTTGTTAATTATCACTATGCCATCTATGCTGTAGTTATGATCAGGTTTCCCCTATCTGTTCCACTAGAGTAATTAAATCAGATAGCAGTATTTTTTCCTTAAATGAAATTCAGATATTTGATCAATATTTTTAATTTTGAAAAGGAAGACAAGATTCCCTTACTCGATCACTGTTTTGGCCTTATTCAAGTGCAGATTTGGGTGAATGGAGGGTATGGTGGGAAAAGCCCAAATCACATAAAATATTGCCTCCTGTATTTTGGTGCAATAGAATGAGTTGCAGAAAAGCAGTTAAATCCTTCATCTCGTCTTCAAGTCAAGACTCTATCAGGGTCCACTTCAAAGTGTCTGACAGCAACAGCAGTCACTGCAGTACTTTAACTGGACTTTTGATTAAGCCTGCAAGCACGTATTTTCAGAGGCATGCAGGCATTTAATAATTTTTAGGTGTTTAATTAAAAACATTAAAATGAGTTTGGATGATTGAGTCCAGATTCTGAAAGGCATTTCTGAATTTTATGAACTTTCTAAGTGAATGTATGATTTAATCTATATTGCCTGATAACTTTAAAGGCCAACATCTCATTTACATGGAGGCCAATGCTTTCAGGTGAAAGTAATCAAGCTCTTTAAATTACTAGTGTGGATCAGTGAGTTTTAAGGTTGCATCAGTGCAAAATGTGCTTGCACTTAGTGTTGCTGAGGTTAACCAGCATGCCCTTCGTCCCTGAGTTTGGTACACATGATCCCTCTGCAGTGCCTGGGGTCACAGATTGCCTAAATGTAATGTATTTATTGGAGCAGTATTTATCCGTCTCCCGCCTTCTTGTTCAAAGTCTGGCAGAAAAGGGGTCGAGTGCCTTGTCTGGCTCAGAGTGGTGCAAGACCTCTATGGTCTGTGAACTGGGCTGGATTTGGGCAAGGCCAGCTAGTCATGGCACTGCCAGGCTGGTGAGCTGTGGGGAAGCACTAGAGGCACATGAGGTAAGGTTATCAAAGTTGGGATTGTTATACGCATATGTGTTCCTGAAATGAGCTAAAGCTTTCACAGAGCTTTATGGGAGGAATGGCAGACTGTGGGTTTTTCTTTTCCCCATTATATTTTCACTCCCATATACAGCTTTGATTTGGTTACATTGGAAGTTGTCTAAATGCTGATGCTGGGATGATTCTATGTTTCTTACTACCTGTGAATGACAAGACATCCTTCCTATTAGATCAATAGTAGTGAGGAAAATTAATTTTCTTATATGTGCATGTGTTGTATAGTCCAAAAAATCAAAATTGCTCACTTCACATGTATAACATAAGCAGTACATATACAGAGAACATTCTTTATGTTGCAGCTTCACAAATTGGAGTTTTGAAGTTATCTAAAAAACTAGTTCAATTTTACAGAGGGTCTTTCCTATTCTGCCACTGGAAGGCTGGGGGGAGAAGGGAAGGGGGTACTGGGAAAATATGGTATATAAGTCACAGTGTCATACACAAAAAAGAATTGAATTAAGGTTGCAAGGAACAGGAAATGCCAGATATAAAGTCTTTCAGATATTTGATTTTTCAAGGCTAATAAAATCCTCTTAATTATTTTTCACTACTTTTGTGATTTCCTTTAAAGAAAAAAGGTCAAAATAATTCTTCTATATGTGAAAGCAAACTTTCCCTATCCAAACCCTTGAGGAAGTTCTTAAAGATCTACAGAAGTAATGATTCAGAAGAACTATTAGTTACTTCACCTCTGCTTATCACAGGCCATTGACTTTCATTTAAATATTCCTGTATTGAGTCTAGTAACTTGTATTTGACTGAAGCACACCCTTTGCAAAGCAGCAGACATTGATTTGGAGACATCAAAAGATGGAAAAATTACTCCTTTCTTGTGTAATTTGTTCCCAATAATAATCACCTTAGCTGTTAGGAAAAATCTGTCGTTGTTTCTAAGCTGAGTTTGTCTGGCTTTGACTTTTACGTATTTGTCCTTGTTATGCTTTTTGTTGCAGACTGAAAGAGCTCTTCAGTACCCGCTATTTTCTCCCTGCGGAGGTCTTCAGACACTGTAATCAAGTCACCTCTTGGTGTTCTTTTTGATAAACTAAATGTGCTGAGCTCTTTAAGTAAGAATTTTCTTCAGTCCTTTCACTTATTTTTGAGGTGCTTTTTATGCATCCTTTCCAACTTTTCATAGTCTTTTTTTGCAATATGAACAAGACAACAATTCCAAATATCACCAGTGATGTGCATAGAAGTAACATCACCTTTTTACTACTTCTTTTCAGACATTTAATGGAAATTAGTCCATTTTAGCACAGATTTGCAGTCTGAGTGTTTAGTGAATCTGAGTGTTTAGATTACAGCTGAGATGCGCTCGGATCTGCTTTTTTTTTACCAGAAGGAAAGTTCCTAGTCTGTTAATGTGCCTTATATTTGTTTGTCCTAGCTATATACTCTCATATTTGTCTTTGAACAGTGCCTTATGGGCTATAACCTGACTTACAGGATAGACTGCCTACTCTGCTGGAGGGCCTCTTGAGGAATTGACAGTTGGACTCGATGATCTTAGAGGTCTTTTCCAACCTTAATGATCCTATGATTCTATGATTCTACGATCTGGAAGGGGCAGCAGCCCTGCTCTGACTGGCGGGTGCCTCCTTGCTCTGCCTTTGGTCTCAGAGAAGCTCAAAGCGGGGCAGAGGGGATCTAGACCATGGGGCGTCACGCCACAGCGTAGAGCTTTTGTCACTGCTTCCTTTTGGCTGCCTTTGCTCAGGTATTTCTAATGCTCCACTGGCTATGGCTTTGTTCAAGATGTGAGCCTGGGTATGGTATCTGGGTGAGAAGGGTTTACCTTCTTTTCCCTTGCAGTTCCCTTTTCTATGCTTCAAACAGCATTTGGTTTCATTTTCTCAGTAAGTCGTAATTAGAGTGTTTTGGAAAAACTGATGCTATTTTTAATGTTTCATGTTGGTCATAAAATGACATTTCTGCCCAGATTTTAATTAACAGCTAATTTACTCATTGGGCACATTTTGTCAACACTTTTTTTTCAAATTATTTTTTATTTTACACATCAAAGTTTTAAAGGCAAAGAAACACATTGCCCTACAAGTTCATTAGCTGGACTGATCAAATCTTATATATTCTCTATAAATTATTAATTTATACAAATCAAAATATCAAAATATACATATCAAAATCTAGCTAGACATGTTTCTGTGTGTGTTGTACATGCACCTTTTAGTTTGGATACACATTCAAAATAAGTGGGTGAAACAGTTTTGAGAAGGAAAATCTGTCATTGAATCTCAAAATAAAGTAATAGCAATGAGCAAAAGTAACTAGGGGGAGGAAGCATTTCAGAAAGGAGAGTTCAGTATATCCCTATGTTAACTGGCTCTCCTTCATCTGTTGTGTCCGTGGCAGGGCTGGAAGCGGCCCTCCACACCCTGGGACACAGGCTGTGCCCCAGGGTCAGACTGTCATCAGGGCAGAACCAAGCAGGGTGCTGTCTCAAAAAAAGTGATCCTATTTTTCTGTGTAGGCTGAGGTTCTTACCAGCTAGACAAAACAAGGGCTTCATTTTGGTGAAATTAAAGGATGCAGAAAAAATGCTATGACCATTTTTTCCCCCACTGTGGTATCCTACTTAAACAATAGTCATCTTTTACATTAGCAGTCACAAAAGCAAGGACTGGGAAAAGCTGAGGATAAGAAAGGAGGAGAAATTGGAAATGAAGGAGCAAAGAAGGGAAATGACTAAGACTTGTATAAACTGGCATCATTGCAGTGAATTCAAGGAAGAGGAACTTTCGTATAAGAGGCAATCTGGCCCAGCAGATGTAACAGTTAACATGGATTCTTACCGGAGAATGGGATAACTATTGCTTCCACAAAACAAAGCCAGAAAGCTCACAATCACTGACAGTTAGCTATAAGAAAAGGAAACACAAAACATTTTGATCACTTGCAAATGTGACAATGAAATTTTCTTGTAGAAGGATTTGAGAAGATAGAATTGAAACCTGCATTTGACTAATTAGATTAAATGTGTTCATATACCTGGTTTAGCCTATGGTGAAAAGTTCTAGCTGCTAATGCAGGTGCTGAGAGACTGAGTCAAATGTGTTTACTATTACCCCAAGTGTCTTGCATTCTGTCATAAACTAGAAATGACAGAAAAAACCCAAATATGTCAAAGCCTGACTGATAGACTGTTACATATCTGAATGTGCATAATCATATTTTGAAATAATAAAACCTTACTTTTTTTGTTCTTCAGGTACACAAAGATGAAGACAGCAACCAACATCTACATTTTCAATCTGGCTATGGCAGATGCGCTGGTTACCACGACTATGCCTTTCCAAAGCACCGAGTACCTGATGAACTCTTGGCCCTTTGGTGATGTGCTGTGTAAAATAGTTATTTCGATTGACTACTATAACATGTTTACCAGCATATTCACACTAACCATGATGAGTGTTGATCGATACATTGCCGTGTGTCACCCTGTGAAGGCTCTGGACTTCCGTACACCTCTCAAGGCGAAGATAATCAACATCTGTATCTGGCTATTGTCCTCATCTGTTGGTATATCTGCGATAGTTCTTGGAGGTACCAAAGTCAGGGAGGGTGAGTGTGGGCATTCAAAACTGAGTCTCTGTTTCTCAAATGACATAAAATGTAGCTTGGAATATTGACTAAACCTGATTGATTCCTTTTTCAATAATTTGTGCATGCTCAGGATGTTCATCCACATTCCTTGGTTCAAAAATTATGTCTAAATTTCTGACATTTTGAAATATATTGTGGAACATCACAGTATGACATATAAACCATTTAAGTGCAGATGCCTTTGCCATCTAAAATAGCAAAATGCACTTTGAAGCATTGTCCGTGCTAGAATGAGACCATGAAAAACTAGTAGCAAACACCAGGGGAAAATAATCAGGAATTTGATCATAGTGGACAGATCAAAGACCAGTTTAGGATGAAACTTGAAATTTGGGCTTAAGGTGCTTTTTTGTAGGTGTTGTGAGAGTAGCTCTGCTGAAGTTCCAAGAGCAGAAACTAGATTGTTTGTCATTAGTATTAATATTAAAACTATCATTAGTATTAAGACTTGGGAGCTTATTATCAGCAGCCATTTCACAGAACTTGAAGGCGTGGTGAAGAAAGGAAAAAAGTCAGTAGCTGGAGAGAGAAAATGAAGCTAAATTGTACGAAAATGACAGTATCTCAAATTCTTTTTTAAAAGGGATGGGGATGTACATGGAAACTTGGAAAGGCTGAGAATAAGGATCAGCAGAGGAACGGGGAATACAGACCATGGCAGGGAAGAAACTACAAGAACATAAAATCAATGAGATCTTTATGCAGACTACCTGTAGACTCTGCTTGAAATTTATAATCCATGAAGGACTGCAGATTTAGCCCCTACAACTGGTGACTCATTACTAAAACTGCCCTGCTATGGAGTTAATCTTATTTTGAAATCCTCCTTGAGAAGGAAAGGGGAGAAGCATTCTCACACACACATACTTCATACCCACAAGCACGACAGTAGTGCAGGAGCACCTCAGTGTCTTCAAAAGGCTTGAGGCCTCTAATGATGTCCTTGTGTTGGGGCCATCTGTTATGGATGGCTCAATAAAATACAAGACATGCGTATTTATTTGGCGGTAGTCTTGTTTGAGATGTAAATAATGTTTTGAAGAATGACTAATAGGTTCCTGAATTAACAACCTTTTCTTTTAGAAAGGCTTCACTCCTCCCAAGAGAAATGGTAAACTTTACGTAAGGACACTGTTTTATCAGGCAGAGGCAATAAATGCTGTGTGTTAAACTTGTTTGGCATAGATGAATGCAAACAAAACATTTCAGTAACAGCTGCTCAAGGGCTGATTGATTTGGCTGAAGATGTATAGATTTTGTTCTTGCTGTTGGTCTTCTGGTGGATAGGTAACAGGAGAGTCCTCTAGAAACTATCCTTTCAGCCCTTCAAGTATCCTGATCTGCAGTTCTGTAACTCTTCTCCCCAGTAAAGTTTTGACAGACTCTATAAAACAATGTCTAGCTCAGGAAACATTCACTTTCAGGCGTCTTCATTTGGCAATAATAATTGTCTCACTAAATATGAAATCTGGAAGGCCATGGGACATTGGCTCGGTCAGATATTTTGTTGGAGCGTGCTTAACTAGCAGAATATTCCTGTCATTCACTGAAAGCATCACATTTAGATTAAGGGGCTGCTCTGAGGCCAGCAATGATTAAATGCCTTTTCCACGCCACGTGGCGGGCAGCCTTTTTTTTTCTCCTGAAGCAGAGACTAGCAATATGCAGCTCAGCTGGGCCAAATAAGGTTGGAAATTATTGGCAAATGCTTGTCAGCCCCTACTGTTTAGCCCTGCTTGTCTGATCTAAGGTCTCTCTTGAGCATTTACTGCCAATTATCTTGTCTGGCGTGTCCATGAGTTGCGCTGGTAAATGGTGAAGGGGAAAAGCAAGGATCCTCCCTTTGCCTGACAGCTGGAGCTCAGGACTGAAACTTTATATTACATTGGTTAAAATAGTTGTTGTTTATATGCTACAGGGCCTCTGTTGGATTCAGATTTAAACAACTGAACATCAAATGGAGAGTGATTATACTTAAAGTTCCCACCCCATTCTCAGTTAGTCCCTTTTGTTCTCACAGGATTGCTCCCAGTGGTGTCCTTCTGGATACATTTTCCCTGCAGAATAAATCTGTGTAAATATTCCCTCTCTGGCCTTAATGGAGCCTTTCTTGCTGAAGAATCGTTCACTTAAAAAAAGAAAAAAATTAGAGGTACTATTAGTATACCCAGTAATAGTATGAGGGCTCTATTTGAGTACAGAGGATTATGTCACCTGAAGGTGACATAATTAATAATGTATGTAACAGAAATATATTTCCTATTTCAAGATTAAGATTAATCTTAAATGGTAGCTTATCAAACACATTTTAAAAAATATTTACACTAAAATACAGTGTGTATTTTAAAATACAGCAGTATTTTTCCTTAAATATATAAATGTATTTGGAATATTTGGCTTTCAGAGTGGAAAAGGTCAGTGTGAAATCTTAGGTACTCAGTTTGTGACACTGTCCTTAGTTTTGCATCTTTTCAGGCAACAAGAATAAAATTAAAATTGGATTTTATTCTCTTCCAAAGTTCCTGAAAATTATTATGATTTGTGCATTATGACAAGGATCTTTGTTGATTGTTTCCCAGTTGTAAACTGGGAAAATGTAAATGGGAAAATAAAACAATTCATAGCATTATATATATCAAGTGAAACACATGAATATTAATGAATTTAGAATAAGATTTTCCACAGAATGTAAACTGTAATGAGATGTAAGACAATCATTAAATTTGTATTCGATAATTTGGAATTCTAAAATACCACTGCCAACTGCAAATTATATTAAAATGTAGCAAGCATGACCTAATTATTTTCATAAATATATGAAATTATGTTAGTAGATCTGAAGAGGCAGTTTCTTCTGGGAGGGAGTAGTTGGATATGGTCTGGAACAGTCATCGCTGATCACACCTCACTTTTATCCAGAACTGCACATCTGGATGCAGCTTTACTAGTCTAGATATTATAGCTGCATCCTGATTTTATTGCTGCTGCTGGGCCATGATCTACTACAAATAACAGTAATAATCAATGTGAGAACTTCTTTGAAGATGATTGTTGACATTTCTAGAATAAAATTAAGTAAAAGCAACTACACTTATGAAAAACTAGATCATAAAGGATTTAGAAAAGTTGACTGAGTGTCAAGACCTTATTAAGTCATACTTGTGCTGTCAGCTTAACATCCTCCATCAGGCTTGAAAGATACGTCTTTTCACTTTTCAGCTTTCAGAATCATCTACTAGTTGTTATATTATTTAAAATAAAACCTCAAAATATTTAGCTTTGATTTCAACTTTTTTATTTGAATGTGTTAGTATTCAATATCACCCAGTAACATCTTTCTGATATCTAACTGCGGATATGTCTATATGATACCATAATGATAACTTCACGCCCTAGCTGTTTTTCAAAACAAATTCTCTGCAAAATCATTTTGATTTGTGAAGCATTTCAATAGCAGGGAAATATGGCTTGATGGAATTTTTCTGACTAGTAATGCTGGAGACAGATATGAAAAAGTGATGTGCAAGAGTATATTGAATCATTCCACCCTTAAATCTGATTCAATAAAAGCCAATACATAATAATTTGTAGAGGAATGACAAATTCAGTAAGGAAAATGAAAAAAATCCGAAGAATAATGCAGTGCCTAAGAAGATAAAATCTAAGCTACAATTCAGAGTGAAAAATCCCTGTGTTACCTTGACTTGTCTTCAGGAGAGTTTAACTGCTGATAGTAGTTGTAAATTTACCCCTTCTCTTGCCTTGCCATTTATCTTGTTTCTTGGTTTTCCATAGGGTTTATATGCTGGAAGGCTCCAATGAGGTCAGCAAATGAAACCTCAAATATTTCATTCGTTAGCAGCCTCCTGTCAGATGGAATATTTCTGGGATGTAAAATCAAGTGACAGCCTGTGACTGAATCCTGGCATGGGCAGTCAGAAAGGGAGTGGGCTGGTGTCAGTGGCCCAGATCCTGCAGTCTCTGCGCAGGCTGAATTTTCAATCACGTGATCTGCAAAAAGAGCAGCTTACATTTGACTCCGCGCACACACATATTTTATTTGCTTCTATTTAACTGAAAAGAAGCTGTTGCCAGGAATTAAGTTTTTCTGAATGCAAGCACTTACGTGTATTCCATTTGCACTGAAGAAGGCATGTGGGAAAAGATTATTACACAATTATCATATATTGGCAAAAACTTCCTATGATCACAACCTCATTCGGCTCCCACCATTCATGATACCAAAAATCTGTCTCTGCCCACAGACAAAAGCATATGTAGTTCGATAATAATTATGAGATTTCTACTCCATTGAACATGGTACTCATTCTGGCTTTAAATTCAGTGAGATTCAAATGGAGACATCTTTACAAATTTTTATTTTTGTGATCTGCATTTTTAGATCCTCCCACGGGAAACAAATTTTATACAATGATGTTATGCATTTTAAAAAGCCCCTATCTCTCTAAGTAATTTCTAGAGACAGCTGCATAAAACCAGTTTCAATGGTAATTGAAAGCTTTCCTTGGAGTCATTTAATGATAACTCCGTTTATTAGTATCACATTACATGATAATCACTTTTCCTAGCTTATGCTATGATAATTACATTGTTTAGAATATCTAATAATAAAGCACTTTTCTTCTTGCTTCTTTCATTCCTAGATACTGCTAGCACTGAATGCTCCTTGCAATTTCCAGACAAAGATTACGTGTGGTGGGACATCTTCATGAAAATCTGTGTCTTTGTCTTTGCTTTTGTTATTCCAGTTCTCATTATAATTGTTTGCTATACTCTGATGATCTTGCGCCTTAAAAGCGTACGACTTCTCTCAGGGTCTCGAGAAAAAGATCGAAACCTGCGCCGCATCACCAGGTTGGTTCTTGTGGTTGTGGCAGTTTTTATTATCTGTTGGACTCCTATTCACATTTTTGTGCTGGTTGAGGCGTTAGGGGATGTGTCCCACAGTACTGCTGCTATATCCAGCTATTACTTCTGTATTGCTTTGGGTTACACTAACAGCAGCCTCAATCCAATCCTTTATGCTTTTTTGGATGAAAACTTCAAGAGATGTTTCAAGGACTTCTGCTTCCCCTTTAAGATGAGGATGGAGAGGCAGAGCACCAGCAGAGTCAGAAACACTGTGCAGGACCCGGCTTATATGAGGGAAGCAGATGGGACAAACAAACCTGTATGACTAGTCGTGGAAATGTCGTCTTACTGTCCTCAAGAAAGAGAAGAGTCCAATGACCTCGGACTGACACAGATTACCACTGCGGTTTGACTAGACTCACAGAGACAGACATTTCTGGAATATTTCAGAAATCCTAGTAGTTTGAACTAAAGCAAGTTAATTATCGACAAACAAGAATCTTCTGAAAATAAGCTCAAATGAAAAGGACCTGGCCGATGGTCAGGTTTTGGCACCATGTTTGCTGTACTTGAGCAGGTACTAATACACACTTTTGGGGAGACAGGAGGTAGTGCTGTACCAGCTGATTCTGGATAAGGAAATTTTGGCTTTTCTCTTTACAATACGTAAGGTTATATTAAGCAACATTTAGTCATAACATGGAGTTATGCCAGAAACTTTTGCCCCAACAGTGATTGCTTCTGAACTATGTAGTTTGACAACTTGATTTGTCATATTCTTTTACAGTGAAGAGTGTTGTTTAGGTTTCTGCAGAAGAATGCCAGATCTATAATCAATATTGTCCTCAACTAATATATCTGTAACATTTGTCTGTGCTGTGGAAATCCAATTTAAGCATGATCTGCCTACACACCAAAGTGATTTTATTGTGCCTGTGTATGGTAAAGCATTTTGGCATTTAAAAATATTGGGATTTAAGGAGAATTGTTAGTGTATTTTTAGCACGTGTTTAATCATCTCTGTGTAATGTTTTCTATGTGTGATTTTCCAAGATTATTGTATATTTATTGATTGTGAATAATATAATATGCATTTTCAGAGTGTATTTTGAACAAGAGGCTAGAAAACTTCAAATACTTCACTTGTTACAAAACTGATGAAAAACCGTGCCGCATTCATTACATGGGGGGAAATAATTGCATTCCATTTTCAGTAAAGGGTACAAACGGACATACTTAAAAATAGTGCTGTACTTGTTTTCCTGGACAATTTGTAAGCAGACTAAAATAAATATTTGATGAATTAGAAACTAGTGAATTAGCACTTGGATTAACTGGATTGATACAAAGGAAATGAATATTAAATATACTGGATGCCTTAATGGCACTTGATTGGAAAATTTCCCGTTTTGTTGATGATGATACATTTTCTTTGGTACAGTCCTATGAACTCAGTAAAGTTCTCTGTTTTCCTGTGAAGATGGAGGTGCCAAGGCACAGCTACACAAGTTACTGGCTTGCTGAAGGTAAGTTTATGGTAAAACTGAGCCTAACTTTCAGTCTGTAGTCTTTTATCTTCCTAATTGTTAGATATTACTACCCCCACTTCTGCTATTGCTGAAGTTTGGAGGAATGCTCTCGTTATCTTCACTGGGAACAGATCTGGTCACCAGACATCTTCCTGGTAACTTTATTCTTTATACAAAATCATGAATAAGGTGGGTGCCTTCATTGCATGGCAAATAATCTCAGAAACACAGCCTAGTTTGGTCCAAAACTGGACCAAAAATCCTTTATGACACCAGTATAAATCAAGAGATTTGCTCTTGTAGCTGGCAGTATAGTTTCTGTGGAAATGCTGTGGAGATTCAGCCCTCTGCATAACTTCCATATCCTTTATTGTTAATACAGTCATGTATGTCAAATATTTTTGATATCAGGTTGATAATTGCACTGCTCCTACATTCATCTTGCAGTACCAAACCAACCCTGAACAGTCAGAGGTGTTCACAGCCTTCCAGTGCTGCTGCCGTGTGGAGCAGAGCTGTGAGATTCAGGCCATGGAGTCTGGCACTTGAGAACTAGCTGCTCTAATGAAATTATCTTTGTTAATGAAAAGATAATCCTTTCTGGACAAATCTAGCACTTTCTGATTGTTTCCACAGGATGAGTGAATAGCTGACCTCAGGGTACTTGATTTACCTGGGGAAATGAATGATGCTCCCACAACTGAGAAAGTCTAACTTCCTACTCTGTCCCTCTTTCTTTTTTTTTACATGCATACACCTTTCTAAATAAAGTTCTGATCTTTAAACGGTCACAAAAAGAGAATGTTTAAGGTAAAAATTGACAATCTAAGGTATTTATCAAATTAGGAGCAAATGAACTGTGAAAGAACTAGGCCCTAATGAATTATTTTCATTCCAAATAACCTGTCTTCTTGTTCATGATTTACCATTTGCATATGTGTATCTGTGTTTCAATAGAGTTATTACTCTCTGCATTATGTGCATTCTCCACATTGTAATGAAAAATCGATGTTCTTAATTCGTAAAAAGGAGCTTTATAATCATCAAATTTTTTTTTGTGATTAAGTTTTTAGTAAGGAGACCAACTTACCTATCATAGTGGGTGGAAAATATGAGATCCTAGCAATTTTTCTGTGGTATGGAAATATTAGCCTTGAAAAGTGATATAAGAATGCGTTCTAAAGATTTATTTCTTTCATGGAACATTAACAGCCAAATTAGTCTAGATGCAGCAGAAAGGAGTCTTGGAGGCTTTCTTGTCAAATTAGGCAGCTTACCACGCTTCATTAAACAACAAAAGAAAGTTGGCCAAGATTTTTTTTATAGCTGAGAAAGTATATTATGTTTTTGCTCACAGAATCTGCTTTCAGATGATTAAATTCCCATTGTTTGTTCTACAGTTCCCAGACCGGAATGACTAACAGGTCAAACCAATTATTCTCACAGGAACATGCATGGTGACTTTGGAAACCTGTATTTAAGCCTTGTAAAGCACCTCACTTTCTATGTAACTCCCGACAAATGACTTGCCTTCGCTCTTGTGTAGCCGCCTATCTCAGGAAGCAGCGAAAGGTGGAGGAAGGGATGAGAGCTGCCTGGCCCAGCCGTTGTAGTGCTGGGTAGGGGATGGGGCAACAGGGACAGGCTGGGCTATCCCATGGGTCCTGGAGGAAGGCAACATGGGGCAGACACCTGCAGGCAACCTGGGAATCAGCGGTGCTTGCTGCAGCCAGTCTCACCTCTCTTCTTATTGGGAGGTTCCAAACATTCGGTATTGCAGAAGTATCATACATGGCCATTTGACCTGCTTGTGGGGTTAATTTCCAGTGAACTAGTGTGGATATTAGGGTGTCACCTTCTGTGTTCCCTGATTCTTTTCATTCAGGAATCTTTCGTATGGAAAACATGCCAGGTTCGGTGTTTTTGTCTCTGCTTTGGAGATATAGTAGATGTTGCTCTGGGAAGGATACCCAGGAATTTTAGGCAGAACTACAGTGTCTGATGGGAAGGGAAACTAGTTATAAGAAGCAGCTTTTCCTTAGGACTGAGAAACTACAATTTTAAAATGGAATCTAAAATGAGAGCTATTGCTCAGGGAAGGAATAGCTGATGATGTACTTTGGTGTATGTGCCAAAGCATTCTGTATCTGCTGGATAGTAAAGAAGTGCCATTTTAGGAAGCTAAAAAAAGAAAAGATGGACATTTTTGTAAAGTAGATTCTGGGGAATAAAGAAACACAGCAATGTTTGACCAACCAGCTAATTTTAACAGCTAATAATATTTTCCTTACATGTTTATATTCTGTGCTGCATTTTGATCTACATGCAACTTTTAAAAACCTTTTTACCATAATGCCAATGCTCTGTTATGCGTGAAATGATCTAATTGTGAAAAATAAAAGAGGTGAAAATCATGTTTTCCCCTTCAGTATCTGCAACAGTGCTTTGCATGTGTGACATGGGAATAATTGACAAAATAATCTTGTTTTCAAAAGGCACACATTTTGTCCACATCTTCAAAATCAATACAAATATTTGTCACAAATTATTCATGTGACTGATTATAATGTAACTGGGAAAATAAACAGTTTCCTCCCTCCTTCTGCATTCATACCACATGCAAACAACAGGGTATGTTGCTCAGCATTACTTGATACCATATTTGATGAAAGTATCTCAAGAGGTGAAGCTTTTTTATTGTGATTGCAAGTAAAACGCTAAGGCTGAAACTTTCTCAGAAAGCATGTAGTTAGATATGACTACATCAAGGAGGTAAAAGATCAGGATTTTTTTGTCTGTGTGGTTTATCATGTTTTCAGCCCTAATTAGAAATTCTGGGAACCTTGCCCCCTATGCCTCCTAAATGGCAATTTGATGGCTTTGAACATGTCCTTCGGGTAGATCAGGACTCTAAGGCAACTGGTAATTAGAAAGCTAAGATTTAGCACTAGTTTTAGAGTCTTCTCCAATGCTGATTTTAACTTGGCAGCAAATACAAGCTCTCTTGTCCAGCTCCCAAAGCTGTTTATGCCAATGGCAACACCTTAGATGGATGTAGGGAGTTTTAGAAGGGAAATACCCATCTCCTTCATAAGTAACCAAGTCTTGGGGCAGACTGATGGCTGTTGGGATGTAGATTGCTACTTCCCTGCTAAAAGGAATATCGGAAATATCTGCTGCTTTGTACTCCACTGCAAAGTTGCACCAAAACCTGTAACCTCCTGGAAGTGTTAGTGTTTATTAGTGATTTCATGGTGTGAAAACTTGGTAGTGGGGTAGTGGGTACATGGTGTGAGAAAACTGTATTGACAGTGACAGCAGATGCTTAGGGAAAGAGTATAAAAGCTAGGAGACATGAGAAATAGGGTGTGTGAGCATGTATGTACCTATGTGTGGGTGTACAAGATCTCATTTTTTTTCGTGATGAAAAACTGTGTCTGTTTTACATGGGTTACATCAAAGAAACAGCTGACTTTATCATCTGTTTCTCCTCAGAATGGAAATACTCCACAAGACTCCAGAATTAAACATGGATTTAATCTTGGTCTGGCTTAGAAATGAAGATTGCAGGTAGATTCAGATTGCACAAAGCATGAAGGTTAAAAGGTCTTAAGTTTTTGTGGATTCCTCTCTGTACCTTCAAATATAATTTTCTTCCTAATGCTTGTTATAAACATTTGGTTGTAGGTGTTTCTTCATTCATTGCAGCACAATTACCTGCTCATCTGTCTGTTGAAGTAAGACTCTCTGGGAATTTGGGAAGGCACAGAACCCTGATTTCACAGTTTTAGAAAGCTACTTTAAAGCATAAGTCAGTAAATCTGGATAAAAAGAAAGTTATTGGTAGCATCACCGCTGTGGAGCTGAAGCCCCAGGGAAACATAAAAATGCCAGGTGAAAGTGGCACCCCTTTGCCTTATACAGGTGGACAGTACACGCAGAGATGGAGCTCCTGGGTGACTTCTGTGTGCAAATTCTCTCCACAAACCGGCTGTTAGCAGAGTTTGAGTGCTGAGTGTCTGTATCCATCCTAAGGCAAACTCTGTTAATAGAATAATTTTGTCTTAAAACAGTCAGGTGCTATAAAATGCTGTTTTGCAGAAGACTGGTCCTGGAATATTAAGTTTTAAGATGAAGTGTATGTATTGTGGAGAAGCTGTTAATGGTCATCAGCACCCAGTAGGACTGTATGAAATACTTTGTCCATGGCTGAGCTAACATTTCGGTAGAATAGTGCATGTTTGCCATTCTGAGGTAATTTCTAATCTGCAAAAAGGAAGAGAGGGGTATAAAAAGTGGAGAAAAACTATTACCAAAGGAAAATTTTCAATGTGCTTTGAGGACTAACGATAGAGATGGGGTGGCACTCCAGAGTGCTATTTATATCTCATTTTGAAAGATTTTAATAGAAGAAGGGTTTTATATTTTGATCTGAAATGTTTAATTTGCATTTTCTCTTATGGCACAGCCAAAGAAAAATAAAAATATTTCCATTTCAAACAAACTCACAATTGAAGAAAATTGTATTTGAAAAATAATTGCTTTTCAAAACAAAACTGAAAGAATTGTGTGCATTTTCTGGAAGATGGAAGTTTGTATTTCCTCCTATCATTTCAACAGAAAAGCAACCTATTTCTTTTCAAATCAGCTGAAATATGTTCTCAAACATTTGAAAACATGAAGAATTTAGAGGGCCTCAGTGTATGGAGGTAAAATAGAACAGATGGGTACTGAAGTACAAAAGTAAGGCGTGAGATTTGGTTTAGTGGGAAAAAGCTGCAAGGTAAAAAGGGAGTTTGGAAACCTCTATGAAATACTGCTGGATTTCTTGGTAGAGGCCATCATGTCTTGGAAGAAGACATGTCTTGGAAGAAGACTACTTATTACTGCTGATGCATTTTGTTCCAGACTGTCTCCTGTCAAAGCAAATAATTAGCTGTCTATCTCCAAAAAAGCCATGACCATTCTTAAAATATTTTGCTGTACAAGGTTTTCAAAAAGCAACACCAGGAAGCAATCATGAAGGCAGTCTGATGATAGACCTGGGACTAAAGGTTGCTCTTCAGTTATTGTTTACTAAGGGCAAGAAACCTATTGAATGTATTTATTTTCCATTTCTAAAAATCTGAAACACAGCATTGAAGTTCTGCATCTGTTGGACAATTGTTTGATTGATCTGTGAAAATACTCTTGTACTGTGAAATTGAAATGTACTTGGCAAAGCCACTGTTAATTAGCCAAGGAAATAGCAGGACACATTTCAGGGATACACACCTCCCCTCTGTCTTCCCTTTCTTCTAAAAGAAGAATTCTGTATGGCCAAAAATGCCCTTATTTAAAAATGCCTTTATTCAGCTCAAAAATGCTCTGTAGTAGGTAAGCTGGTATTTTGTGCTCTCAGAGCACACTTTTCCTCCTCCATCTGGTGATGTTTCTTGTCTCTGGTTTGTGTCACGGCACAAGAAGTGTCCGGGGCAGGATGGGGAGAAGCATGGGCTGATTGATGCTCAGCAATGGGTCACGGCACCAGCTGAAGAAGGGGATGCTGCTGGTGTTCCCACAGGCAGCACAACTCCTGCACAGAGATTAGGCTTACCTAGTGTATCATGCCTCTCTCTTCTTGCCACTCCTGCTCCACCTCCTGTCTTCTTCTTCTTGGCTGAAAAAAAGAGATTTAGAAATTTTATACCTAGGCATAAAGCTGTTATTTGTACATCAGTATCTTCCTATTTATTTATTTATTTATCTATTTATTTATCTATTTTTGCACCTTAGCAACTCCTATAGATCCCCAAAACTCAGTTATTACCTCTAACTGTATGAGTCACATTAAAAAGACAGTGCTTTGGCCCTATGTGAACTATGGCAGGTGTTACAGTTCTGCCCCATATGCAAGTACACACATAGAGTGCTCCATGGCAGCTGTTTCTTGGTATGGAGTTTATCTTTTCTTATCTGACAGGGCAAAGTGAAATTTAGCCACTCGACTGCATCCAATAGATTTCAGCAACATATGATCATAGAATCATAGAATCATAGAATCATACAGGTTGGAAAAGACCTCTAAGATCATCGTGTCCAACCGTCAACCCAACACCACCATGCCCTCTACACCATGTCCCTAAGGGCCTCATCTACTCGTCTTTTAAATACCTCCAGGGATGGTGAGTCCACCACTTCCCTGGGCAGCCTGTTCCAAGGCCTGATCACTCTTTCAGTAAAGAAATTTCTCCTAATATCCAATCTAAACCTCCCTTGGCGCAACTTGAGGCCATTTCCTCTTGTCCTATCGCTAGTGACTTGGCAGAAGAGACCAACACCCACCTCGCTACAACCTCCTTTCAGGGAGTTGTAGAGCGCAATGAGGTCTCCCCTCAGCCTCCTCTTCTCCAGGCTAAACAACCCCAGTTCCCTCAGCCGCTCCTCATAAGACTTGTGCTCCCCACCCTTCACCAGCTTCGTTGCCCTCCTCTGGACACGCTCCAGCACCTCCATGTCCTTCTTGTAGTGAGGGGCCCAAAACTGAACACAGGATTCGAGGTGCGGCCTCACCAGTGCCGAGTACAGGGGCACGATCACCTCCCTATTCCTGCTGGCCACACTGTTTCTGATACAGGCCAGGATGCCGTTGGCCTTCTTGGCCACCTGAGCACACTGCCGGCTCATGTTCAGCCGGCTGTCAATCAGGACCCCCAGGTCCTTTTCCTCTGGGCAGCTTTCCAGCCACTCCTCCCCAAACCTGTAGCGTTGCCTGGGGTTGTTGTGGCCGAAGTGCAGAACCTGGCACTTGGCCTTGTTGAACCTCAGACAGTTGGCCTCAGCCCATCAATCCAGCCTGTCCAGGTCCCTCTGCAGAGCCTTCCTACCCTTGAGCAGATCAACACTCCCGCCCAACTTGGTGTCGTCTGCAAACTTACTGAGGGAGCACTCGATCCCCTCGTCCAGATCGTTGATAAAGATATTGAACAAGACCGGCCCCAGCACTGAGCCCTGGGGAACACCGCTCGTGACCGGCTGCCAACTGGATTTAACTCCGTTCACCACAACTCTCTGGGCTCGGCCGTCCAGCCAGTTTTTTAGCCAGCGAAAAGTGCACCTGTCTAGGCCGTGAGCCGCCAGCTTCTCTAGGAGAATGCTGTGGGATACAGTGTCAAAGGCCTTACTGAAGTCCAAGTAGACCACATCCACTGCCTTTCCCTCATCCACTAGGCGGGTCACCTGGTCATAGAAGGAGATCAGGTTGGTCAAGCAGGACCTGCCTTCCATGAACCTGTGCTGGCTGGGCCTGATCCCCTGGTTGTCCTGGACATGGCTCGTGAGCACCCTCAAAACCAACCGCTCCATGATCTTCCCCGGCACCGAGGTCAGGCTGACTGGCCTGTAGTTCCCCGGATCCTCCCTCCGGCCCTTCTTGTAGATGGGAGTCACATTGGCGAGCCTCCAGTCGTCCGGGACCTCCCCAGTTAACCAGGACTGCTGGTAAATGATGGAGAGCGGCTCGGCAAGCTCCTCCGCCAGCTCCCTCAGTACCCTCGGGTGGATCCCATCTGGCCCCATAGACTTGTGAACGTCCAGGTGGCATAGCAGGTCATTAGCTTCATCCTCTTGGATTATGGGGGGTTTATCCTGCTCGTCGTCCTTGTCTTCCAGCTCAGGGGGCTGAATACCCTGAGGATAACCACGCTGACTACTAAAAACTGAGGCAAAGAAGGCGTTGAGTACCTCAGCCTTTTCCTCGTCCTTGGTGGCAACGTTCCCCCCCGCATCCAATAGAGGATGGAGATTCTCCTTGGCTCTCCTTTTGTCATTAACATACTTATAAAAGCATTTTTTTGTTGTCTCTCACGACAGTGGCCAGGTTGAGTTCTAGCCGGGCTTTTGCTTTTCTAATTTCCTCTCTGCACGACCTAACGAGATCCCTGTACTCTTCCTGAGTTGCCTGCCCCTTCTTCCACAAGTGATAAACTCTCCTTTTTTCCCTGAGTCCCAGCCAGAGCTCCCCGTTCAGCCAGGCCAGTCGCCTTCCCCGCCCGTTCTTCTTGCAGCACATGGGGACAGCCCACTCCTGCGCCTTTAAGACTTCCTTCTTGAAGAACGTCCAGCCTTCCTGGACCCCTTTGCCCTTCAGGACTGTCTCCCAAGGGACCCTCTCGACCAGTGTCCTGAGCTGGCCAAAGTCCGCCCTCCGGAAGTCCATGGTAGCGGTTTTGCTGGCCCCCCTCCTTACTTCACCAAGTATCGAAAATTCTACCATTTCATGGTCGCTAAGCCCAAGCCGGCCTCCGACCACCACATCTCCCACCAGTCCTTCTCTGTTCGTGAACAGCAGGTCAAGCGAGGCATCTCCCCTGGTGGGCTCGCTTACCAGCTGCGTCAGGAAGTTATCCTCCACACACTCCAGGAACCTCCTTGACTGTTTCCTTTCTGCCGTGTGGTATTTCCAGCAGACATCTGGAAAGTTGAAGTCCTCCACGAGAACAAGGGCTAGTGAGACTTCTGCCAGCCTCTGGTAGAATATTTCATCTGCCTCCTCGTCCTGGCCAGGTGGTCTATAACAGACTCCCAGCAGGATATCTGCCTTGTTGGCCTTCCCCCTCATCCTTACCCACAAGCACGCGACCTCGTCATCACTACCATCGAGCTCTAGACAGTCGAAGCACTCCCTAACATACAGGGCTACTCCACTGCCTCTCCTTCCTCGCCTGTCCCTTCTGAAGAGCTTATAGCCATCCATTGCAGCACTCCAATCGTGCGACTCATCCCACCATGTTTCCGTGATGGCGACTAAGTCATAGCTACCCCGCTGCACAATGGCTTCCAGCTCCTCCTGTTTGCCGCCCATGCTGCGTGCATTGGTGTAGATGCACTTGAGCTGGGCTGCCGATTTCTCCCCCGACAATGGTGTGCGGTCCCTAGGCTCTTCTCTAGAGAGCCTGGTTTTATCCCCTTCCCCCTTCAAATCTAGTTTAAAGCCCTCTCGATGAGCCTGGCCAACTCACACGCGAGAATCCTTTTCCCCCTGTGAGACAGCTGAACTCCGTCCGTCGCCAGCAGGCCCGGTGCCATGTAAACCTCCCCGTGGTCAAAGAAGCCAAAATTCTGCTGATGGCACCAGCCCCTGAGCCACGTGTTGATCCGATGAGTTTTCCTGTTCCCTTCAGTGTTCTGCCCTGCCACTAGAGGGATCGAGGAAAACACTACCTGTGTTCCCGATCCTCCCACCAGTCGCCCCAGCGCCCTGAAGTCCCTTTTGATCCCTTCGGGACTTCTCTCTGCAACTTCCTCACTGCCAGCCTGTATAACCAGCAGCGGGCAGTAATCGGAGGCCTGCACGAGACTAGGGAGCTTCCTAGTAATGTCCTTCACCCGGGCCCCAGGGAGGCAGCAGACTTCCCTGTGGGATGGGTCTGGCCGACAAATTGGACCCTCGGTCCCCCTCAGAAGGGAATCACCAATGACAATTACCCTCCTTTTTTTCTTAGCGGAGGCAGTCGTAATTTGTGGGGCTGGCTGCCTCGCCTCGGGCAACCCCCTGGATGGGCCTTCATCTTCGTCCTCGTTCGTCTGGCCCTCAAGTTCCAGAGCCCCATATCTGTTGTGTAGGGGCAGCTGGGAAGGTTGAGGTGAGGGAGGCCGGCCGGGGGTTCGCCTGGCACCCCAAGCAGGGACAATATTCCATATGGTATGGAATATCCCTTTGGTCAGTTGGGGTCAGCTGTCCCGGCTGTGTCCCCTCCCAACTTCTTGTGCACCCCCAGCCTCCTCGCTGGTGGGGTGAGGTGAGAGGCAGAAAAGGCCTTGACTCTGTGCAAGCACTGCTCAGCAGTAGCGAAAACATCCCTGTGTTATCAACACTGTTTTCAGCACAAATCCAAAACATAGCCTCATACTAACTATTATAAAAAAAATTAACTCTATCGCAGCCAAAACCAGCACAAGCTGCTTGAACACCAAATGGTGGCACCTGCAACTGAACCCCAAGAGGCATGTGGGAAAGATTTCCAAGCCACAACTGTCAAGCAAAAGCATGAACTAGGCAAGGAGTTGTTTGGGTTGGGCACAGGCTTGGCATACACAAAGCAAAAATTTGGACATGTGGAAAACTTCAAGAACATATGCCTATATGTTTCTGTAATGTTAAATGGCAGCTGGGCAAGATATAGAAAGTATGCTGCTAGCGTACAAAATTGTGTTAAATTCTACCTATTCTTTAAAGAGAAGCAGACCTTTCTCTTCATGGGCTTTGTACTGAAAGTAATTGTTCTGTGGGTGACAGATAAAATCTGATAAATGAATTTTAAACAGAAAATAAAATACAGTTAAGTAACACAGACCTAATGATAACCTCACAGCTGCAACTCAAACCCCATTAACATCAGATGATTAATATAGAGCTCTCTTTATGAACTTCATACAAGTTCTGGCCAGCACACAAATTTTGAATCCTACCTATTCAAGTAATATTAACTGGTGTCACATATACAATGTGTCAGATTAGATTCCCTCATACAACCACATGTATAACATTTTTGTTAATTTCTTAACCCATATAGGAAAAGGTAGTTTTTATAAAGGGATATTTCTCATTTATATGGCTTAAAAAATATCAGATGATAGTCAGGACAAGCATCATGCTGTTCTGTAGGAAGCATTTTGGTCTCATCAAACAGCACAAAGCTTACAAATAAATTAAAATAATGAAACTGTACCTTTTTATAGCTCTTTTCATTTGGAGGGATCCCAAGGTACTTTACAAAATACATGCAATGAAGAGAAATTTCTTTCCTGCTGAAGAAATGCATCAAGCTATTTGGTTATTGAGAGAAGTGAAAAGAACTTTTTGTTTAAATGTAAAGCCAGAGAATTTCAGGTAGGTGAATTGCCAGGCTTATAACTGGCCAGTCCCTATGAAGGAAATGCTATGGTTTTGCAGAAAACGAGCAGATAGGGTTTCCAGCCAGTCTGAAGTTCTTTACAGCAGAGACATTCCCGAAGGGCAAACAGTGGCTCATGACAAGGGGAAGTGGTTGGTTTGACCAAGTACAAGGAACCAGGCAGGAGACAGGACTGGAGGACACGTTGGTTGGATAAAAGGGCTCACGGAGAGGAATGGCTGGCAGCACCTGCAGCTCTGAAGCAGGACTCTTATTCACAGAGTACCTCCCGTCTGACCAACAAAAGCTGTTTCCAGAAGATATTTAGTCCCTCAGATGGTACTTTGAGGACCTCCTGTTTTAGGGAATAACTGTATCTTGTTAAGGCAATTCAAAGGCTGAGGCACCTACAGAAGTATTGCTGGAGTGGCATCTTCTGGCCTTGTAGTCATCACGGGAAATGCAGCTGAAAGCCTTGGTTTGTACTTCTTCCTGCTCAGAAAGCTTTGATTCCTATGCTCCATCGCAGTGAGGATGAGTTTCAATGTTGGGTATCGCTGATTAAGAAGCTGATACAGGTAGGAGTACCTTGGGTATGTGGATACTGCCGTTCTCAGGTAAGAGGAGGGAATAATACCATTTGCATCCTAACAATCATCAAGTTTTTAGCGTGGGATTTTGCTTTAATTGTGATACATTAATCCACTTTACCTTGTCCTTTGCCACCATATTGTTCATACATGCTATAAAACTGCTGTTAAGCTTATATAATTACTGGAATTAAGATTTTTTTTTTGTTTGCTAGAGAAGTGTAGTGAAGTAATAGAGATCGCTTTTTCATCTGATCCAATCTGTCAATATTGGCTCTAGCCATAAGTAGTTGATATTGAACATTGCACACATCAGGAACTTGTACTTTATTTTATTTATTTTATTTCATTCTATTTTATGGCAGTCTAACAAACGTTGTGGAACCTCATGGCAAGGTACAAATGACGTGTAAATATGCACGGAAAAGACTATGCTGTCTCAACGTGCACTGTGAGCAATTCAGTCAGCTAAACTGAAAAACATTCCTCATAAGCTAAAAAAATAGTTACATGACTCTTTATTTCAAAAACTTCTGGTCTTTTAGCAAACACTTAGAAGGCGCTTCGTGGATATTGCCTTACTCTTTTCATCTTTTATCTGGTTTCCTCCCAAAACAAGTGATATGTGGCAATACTTTTGCAAAAATGTCTTGAAAGAAAATATTTTTTTCACAAATTTGTTCTCTAATTTCTCTCATTTCTGCAACAAGAGATTAAAAAATGATGCCTTTTAAGAGATCTTGGCTCCTTCCAGAGACAGACAAGGCACTGATATTGATTTGCCAGCTATGGCACTGCATGGTTGGGAATATATGCCATGCTAGAAGATGCTATAGCGAAGATTAGGGTGGGCCACAGCATTCACATATCTTTTCTGTTGCTTTCTATCCACTATTTGCTAAACATTTATTTTCAGAATAAAACACGAAGTGTGTTCTATTTTAGCTCCACCACCGACTTTTATTACTTTTAAAGGCTTGGCATAAACTCAGGCAGGGCCTAGAGAGTCATATTTTTAAAGTAATCGCTTGGGGAAAGAGGTCTTCATGAGATGAGCATTGTGGAATGAGTTTTCTTCCCCCTGCAAACAGAAACAGGGGTCAAAATCTGTCAGTGAGAAAAATATTTGTGGATTACTATGATATTAAAAACTTTTTAATGAGTTTGTGGCTTGGTTTGATATGAACATTTCACACATCCTGGGTGCTTCAGCCTTACAGGAACTCTCTGAGGTATAAAATGAATCATCGTTTTAATAAAAGGAGGAAAGAAATGGAAATTTGCTGCTTAAAAGGGAAGGAGTTGGTAGATGGGGAGAGCTGCCTCGTTTATTAATACAGCTGGTCTGAATATGGCATTCCTTTCAGAAGAGCGTTATGATGGATGGAGGGGGAAAAAAGAGGATAGGAAAACAGTCTTTTTCTTTTCTTTTCTGGGGAAAAATAACGTATTGCGAGTGACCTGGCACTCTGATCCCCAGCCCCTGAGGAGGTTGGTAGTGGGCAGATGTTCTTGGAGCAGGGAGGAAATGGCTCGGGAACTAATTGTTACTCGAGGAGCTAAACTGCCACCCTGAACAGCTTTCTGCTTGTGGCATGTGGCTGTAGCCTGTGGGCCCAGGCATGCTAGTTATCTCACTGGCAAAACCTAGGTAAGTAGCTTTAATTTTAAAATTTGTGGCTCTTGGAAAGAGCGAGGTAAAACAAATGATAAAATACTAAGCTTTATTTGTATTCTGTGTTAGTTTCTACATAGCATTCACAGCACTTACTTATAAAGCTGGGACAATGACTTGAATGGAGAAGGTGGTGGATTTGAATGAAGAGGAAGAAATCATGATATTGCTGAGTAAGACTCTATTAACAGTACTCTAATGGCATCCTGGGCTGCATTAAGAGAAGCATTGCCAGCAGGTTGAGGGAAGTGAACCTTCACCTCTTTTCAACACTGGTGAGACACACCTGGAGTCCTGCATCCAGTTCTGGACTCCCCAGTACAAAAGAGACATGGACATACTGGAGAGAGTCCAATGAAGGGCCACAAAGATGATTAAGGGGCTGGAACGTCTCTCCTATGAGGAAAGGCTGAGAGAGCTGGGACTGCTTAGCCTAAAGATGAGAAGGCTCAGAGGGATCTTATTTATGTACATAAATACCTGAAGGGAGGGTGTAAAGAGGATGGAGCCAAGCTCTTTTCTGTGGTGCCCAGTGACAGGATCAGAGGCAATGGGCACAAACTGAAGCAAAGGCGGTTTCCTCTGAACATCAGCAAATACATTTTTACTGTGAGACTGACTGAGCACTGGCACAGGTTTCCCTGAGAGGTTGTGGAATCTTCACCCTTGGAGATATTCAACAGCCATCTGGACACGGTCCTGGGCAACCTGCTCTGGGTGGCCCGGCTTGAGCAGAAGGTTTGGACCAGATGACCTACAGAGGTCCCTTCTAACCCCAACCATTCTGTGATACCATCTTTTTCTGGAGACTTGAGTCTGTGGTTGTGGCAGGCACACCATTTTTCACTCTTAATACCAAAATCAAAATGTGATCTATGGTAGGGACATATGGTATCATGGTGCTAGTATATGTAAATAAAATAAATCAATTCAAATTCTTAAAGGTACTGATTTAACTAATGGTGATCAAAACATTTTTGTAATATTATAAAAGATGTCACTGTTAAGTATAATCTTTGTTTTATGATTATAGCTTGCAGTTTTAAAAATTATTTTTCTGCTTCTAATTACAATAAGCATTATCACAAATTTTAATTTTGAAATCCCTTCTTTACTCACATATTCATAAACATTTTTTTCCTACTCTTGAAACATATTTAATCACCTATTAGCCTCCAATCACTATTTAAAATTTTTTTAATCTGACATTTGTCCCTACCTCTGACTGTCTATAAACCTTTTCATATCTTCTTTTGGACTTTTATATCCTTGGTGATGGAGTGGGAGATTCATCAGATGAGACACTTGCTAGCAGGCCACGTGTCTACTGGAAACAACAATGTCATAGTGATATCTACTTATTCTCATGCATACAATTGTGAAAAACTCTTTATATGCTATTTGCATAGCAAACTTTGTCCCAAAGTTTGATAATGTCTCTCCAGGCTACATAGCTTGAAGATTTCTTATTAAAGGGAAATGGTTCAGGTTAGTCCTAAAGTTGGGACTTTGCAAGACTAGCTGCAATTCAAGGTCTGTCCTTTTTATTGTGGAAAATGAGTTACATCAGAAGTCTCTCCATTACCAGCCTGATGCTTCTCTATGTATGTCCTCTAAGGAGTTAATCTGACAGTATTTTCTATTTCATCTAAGAAAATTTTTTGCCTCATCACCTTTCTCTGACACCATGTTTCAAAGTTGGGATTTCCCTCTCTGGGAAACCTTTTCCAGTTTTTGACCAACCTCCTGCTGAATTATTTTTTCCTTGTACCTTACTGGAATTTCCCATGTTCTAGTTTGTGCGCATTACCTCTTCACCATGCGCCTCCAGGATGAGCCTGGCTGCACTGTTTCTACATACTTTTATTAGGCAGTTGAAGAAAGTAATACATTCAGTCCTGAACCTCCTCTCTGCAAGGCTGAACAAACCCTGCTCTCCCAGCCCCTCCCTCTGCTCTCTCTCGTGGTGAACACGAGAAAGAATATAGGCCCTTCGCAACTACCTTCCACCTACTTGAAAATTCTTCTGAAATCTTTTTAAAAAATTGCCATCACATTTGACTAAGCTCTGAAAATGCATCTTGCCAAGCCCAAGTGAAACACCTATGGAGAATGTTGTTCCTGTGCCTCTTGCTTATTCTGATACTAGTACTTACCAAACTGCTAAGGTTTTAAGAGATTCTTTTTCATCTTGAAAAACACTATTCATTTCCTAGTCTCATTACATTGTTCCCACGCTGAGGGTACCTCAAAGGAAGTTTCAGTATTTGCGGGCTACATATGAACAGAAAATTATTTGGACAGTACAACTCCATGAAAGGCTGAATGAGACAGTCCAGAAGAAAGTATTCATAGTAAGCTTCTGCCTAGAAAGAGCTAACTAGAGAGGGTGAGACAACCTGAAGGTGTTATAAGCAAGCCAGCCATTTGAAATAGCCCATCTAAGCAATGCTGGGTTTATAACTTCTGACTGGTAATATGTCCTGGTATGGCTTCTAGGCAGTTTCCTTCTCAAGATAAGAAAGTGCTTTGGAAGCAGAAATTTAAACATGAACATTGTATTTGGCACAGGTCCTGGAGTCTTAAGGGTGGCGATGGGGAATTTTTCAGAAACAATCTTCTGTCATCGTGAGGAAGACAATCAACCTGTTGGTAGGCACTTTTGGGAGCTGCCCTTTTGGCCCCCTTGTCCCACCCCAAGATCCTTCTAGTTGCTGCCACTTCATTCTTGGGCAGTAATAGCTGATGGGTAATAGAAATATTTTCCCTGTTAATTTGTCCCTCAGAGGGGCATTCATCCTTGATGTGCCTTCGGGAACCATAAATATTGACTGTATCTTTAAAGTTAAATCTGAAAAACCATTCAATCTGGCCTTTGAGGAATCACAATATCATTTTGAGGGACGGAGAAGAGCACACGTATTAGTGGGGTCAGATAGTGAGTCTTCTCCCTGTTGATGTTTTCCATGAATAACACCCACACTGCAAACTAAATGCACTACTTGGGAAATTTCTGCTTTGTGGTCTTAGTCTGGTGTGAATTTACCAGGTGGTTCCCTCCTTGCTTTGGACATTGAAGAAGGATTCATACGGGAATATAGGGGGAATTTTTCTTTATGAGGGAAATTTGCCTACTGAAGTGTGGTAAGCAGCTCATAAAAGCTGTTAGAGTAATCATGTCATCCCTTTTAAAATTATGTTGCTCACTTCCAATACATAATCTCCAAATACTTCATCTTGCACGTGTCTGAGATGGGAGACTCTCTCCATTTCTTGACCCCGTCCTTCTGTATTCATCTGGCACCCTTTCTCCCTCATCTCGGACGACTGGAGGCTCGCCAATGTGACGCCTATCTACAAGAAGGGCCGGAAGGAGGATCCGGGGAACTACAGGCTGATCAGCCTGACCTCGGTGCCGGGGAAGATCATGGAGCAGTTCGTTTTGAGGGTGCTCACAAGCCATGTCCGGAACAACCAGGGGATCAGGCCCAGCCAGCACAGGTTCATGGAAGGCAGGTCCTGCTTGATCAACCTGATCTCCTTCTATGACCAGGTGACCCGCCCAGCGGATGAGGGAAAGGCTGTGGATGTGGTCTACTTGGACTTCAGTAAAGCCTTTGACACTGTCTCCCACAGCATTCTCCTAGAGAAGCTGGCGGCTCACGGCTTAGACAGGTACACTCTTTGCTGGGTAAAAAACTGGCTGGATGGCTGAGCCCAGAGAGTTGTGGTGAACGGAGTTAAATCCAGTTGGTGGCCGGTCACGAGCGGTGTTCCCCAGGGCTCAGTACTGGGGCCGGTCCTGTTCAATATCTTTATCAACGATCTGGACGAGGGGATCGAGTGCTCCCTCAGTAAGTTTGCAGACGACACCAAGCTGGGTGGGAGCCTTGATCTGCTTGAGGGTAGGAAGGCTCTGCAGAGGGACCTGGACAGGCTGGATCGATGGGCTGAGGCCAACTGTATGAGGTTCAACAAGGCCAAGTGCCGGGTCCTGCACTTTGGCCACAACAACCCCAGGCAACGCTACAGGCTTGGGGAAGAGTGGCTGGAAAGCTGCCCAGAGGAAAAGGACCTGGGGGTGCTGGTTGACAGCCGGCTGAACATGAGCTGGCAGTGTGCTCAGGTGGCCAAGAAGGCCAATGGCATCCTGGCCTGTATCAGAAATAGTGTGGCCAGCAGGAGTAGGGAGGTGATCGTGCCCCTGTACTCGGCACTGGTGAGGCCGCACCTCGAATCCTGTGTTCAGTTTTGGGCCCCTCACTACAAGAAGGACATGGAGGTGCTGGAGCGTGTCCAGAGGAGGGCAACGAAGCTGGTGAAGGGTGGGGAGCACAAGTCTTATGAGGAGCGGCTGAGGGAACTGGGGTTGTTTAGCCTGGAGAAGAGGAGGCTGAGGGGAGACCTCATTGCGCTCTACAACTCCCTGAAAGGAGGTTGTAGCGAGGTGGGTGTTGGTCTCTTCTCCCAAGTAACGAGCGATAGGACAAGAGGAAATGGCCTCAAGTTGCGCCAAGGGAGGTTTAGATTGGATATTAGGAGAAATTTCTTTACTGAAAGAGTGATCAGGCCTTGGAACAGGCTGCCCAGGGAAGTGGTGGAGTCTCCATCCCTGGAAGTATTTTAAAGACGTGTAGATGAGGCCCTTAGGGACATGGTGTAGTGGGCATGGTGTGTTGGGTTGACGGTTGGACACGATGATCTTAGAGGTCTTTTCCAACCTTAATGATTCTATGATGATTCTATGATTCTATGATCTCAGGGCAGGCATGTCTTGTCTGTTCCTTGTTACAGCCCTGCCAGTAATAAAAGGAGAGTTGTATAGCCCTGAAGTAGTCTTAGATTGCTTTCATCTGGATTGTTATTTGTAAGCTTTGCATATATTCCTAACATGTCCCATACTCTCAGTGTGAAGGCTCTTTATAACTGTTTTCCTCAGTAACATATTCTTGCTGTAGTTATGTATGCTAGAAAAATAGTATCCAATATCATGCTTCAAAATATTTATCAGTGGTGTTAAAAGTCAATGAGAAATTAGGAGGTTAAATGCAAGTTTGATACGCAGTTCTTCCATTAAATCTGGGTTCAGACGTGTTGCGTTTTTCCCTCTGCCAAGTCATTTGTCACTGCCTCTGTGGTAGAAGCACACTGATCTTGGTAGAGCAACACTCCAATTTGACATGGTGAATCCTACACACTTTTGTGGCTTTTTGATTAAGTCTTTTACAGTTCAGCATTCTTCATTGTCCTCAGTGGAGACAGAAACACTTGTGTAGTAAGTGTAAGGTGAATTCCCTCAGTAAATATGCAAAAATGGGCAGGTAAGGAAGGGCTTCTACTATGAGCTATATCCAGAAATTTCCAACTTAGTAAACAAGATAAACTGGATGCTTTAGACCTAACTGCAAATTTCCATAACACTTTTCCCCATGTCAAGTAATCTCTTCCCTTCTTTCTCTCTCAACAGATACCCGTTTCTGTTTGTTTCCACTCCACATGGATCAGCTGTATCCAGTGAAACCAAGCCTTGCATTAAGCATGCTTAAAAGCTACACTTGTTTTTCAAGTCTGATAAATGTTCTTTTTCTGATTTTCAATTTTCTGGTTGACAACTTGCCAGAAACTTTCTTCAGTGAACACTAGCTTATTGCTAATTATGACAGCTGACAGGAAGAGTTCATGCCTATGCTTTCATTTTTTGTAAACAACGAACAAAGCTCACCACATCCCAGTAATTGGCATACATAGATGCACTAGGATGCAACCGTGAGAGCTGTACTTATCACTAGGAAGTATTGTTTTGCAAAACTGAAATTCTTTGTAAATGTATTTGCTCTGATAAAACTTTTCTAGGGGAGGTTTCTTAGGGAAGGGCGTAATTTTTAGTGAAAACAAACACAGCAGCCTCCAGAAGGGCTGCAGTTCAGGTGCTGTGCGCTTACCGGGGATGCAGGAGACAGAGTTTAGTATGGCTGAAAAGGGGTGTTCACAGCCTGTAACATGGATCTCCCATGTCCTAGATAGTGGCTTCATCCCTGGACTAAATGAAATCTTTTGGCAGTCACTTTCCAGTTGTGCAGACCTCTCCTCTGAAGAGAGGTGAGACCCAGGAATGGCTCATCCCATGGGAGAGATGACCTGCATGGGGGGCTTCAGACAAGCCATGTTGCCACAAGGGGCTGTGAAGGCAGGACTCTCAGCCTTTTAGCTGGGCTCCTTGGAAAGTGGGCCCTGCTCAGGCAGTGTCAGACCTGCTGTGTTAGATCCAGATACCCAGGACCACATCCGACACGGAGCAGGAGAGAGGCCGTGACACTGCGCTGCAGAGAAGTGGCATATAGCTCTGCTCAACGAGGAGCGCAAGATGGGAGCCAGCTGCATGAGTGTCTCGCCAAGCGTGGGAGGCTTGTCAGGTCTGTATTTGAGGATTCTTCTCCCTCTCCCTGAACATTTTCAAGTGGTTTTGGTTTTGTTGCTACAAATTGAATTCTCATTTTTCAAACAGCCTGAGCAGCTGCTTTCAGTTGAAAAGCGAGTTCTCCTCTTTTTCCAGTTCTTTATTTCCTTGCTCCCTGCTTTGTTAGCAAGGGTTCATGTAGGCAATGCTTTGATTGATCTGAGATTTGATCATGTAAGAATCTATGTTTCAACGTATCATATAACAAAGCACAGGGTGTTGAGCATAAATGAATGCACAGATGCTAGCTCTGTTCCACACTATATTGTTAATTTGCTTTCAACAAGTGTTGAAATAGTATCCATGGGAAACTTGCATTGGTGGAAACTGACTGTGAATTCCAAATTTCCTTTTAACAAAGCTACTGAAATATTTGTGTTGCTTATAAAAAAAAAGCTGGTAATGTTTTGTCCCTTAAGAAGCTCACAGTCTAACTCTTCAATTAGCATTTCCAGGAGTGGAAGGATGATCCTGCAGATATCCTGAACTGAGACTTGGGAAACTGGAGCTCACTCCCAGATGCTGTCACAGATACTTGTAAGAAGACCAAGGAAGCCAGGTGGGCAAATTTGGCAAGGTAGTTTCAAGAAAGATTAATTTGGAAATGCTAAGGCAGCTGACTCCCCGAAGGAGGAGTTGGGTGCCAGTATGTTTTAAAAATAACACTGGAGGCGTATCTGCATTTTCAGATACTTTTACAAAGATGGTCTATAGGATTTAAGTAATTTCACAGCTGTGATGGTACAACCTCCTGTTGGCTGAAGAAAACCTCTTGCTATAGGTCTGACTGTGATGAAGAGGTCTGGACCAGAAGCTCTCTGCCCGGGGTATGCGGCTGCAGACAGAACTGGTTGGGAGCGCAAACCAAGACCTAAGATGAGAGACACTTAGAGACTCAACTGTGAAAAAGCCTGTTTCTACACGTGACAATCTTGCATGACTTCGGTACTGCAGTGATGGGGTGGGGGTAAGCGGGTTCCTAGAAAATAGATCTGATGATTTAAAAGCCTGATTTTTTAAGTAACCCAATTAGCACAAGAAGTGAGTGTGAGGATATAGCTAGCATATGATGGGATAAAAAATGATGAAGGGTGAGTTTGCATAGTCTTAATTCTGCCCATAATACCTACGGAGCATGAATTCCCTGTGTAGGACAAGTTGTGGTTCAAAAGCACGTGAAATACAACAGAAATTCTGTTCTGTAATTCATGCTTGGGACTGAAATGGTGCTTGAAAATAACAGCAACTTATGCAATTTTGGTAATTGTTTGAGATAAACAAATATCCTTTTATTCCTTTTAAGAAATTACTGAAATCAAATGACAGTGTGTTTATCATGCAAGTTAACTACTTGATATTTGTTTAAAATGCAGTAAGACACACATCTCCTTGAGGGCTCCTTCTGGTGTTTATTCTCCCAAATGCTGATGAGTTATTTAGTTTGCCATAATTATTTTTTTTTACAGAGCTTTGAAACTGCATAATTTTATACAATTTTTTGGCTCCTTTGGAAGAGTTTCTGCCGTATGTTGTAGGTGCATGCAACAGTTCAGATGGGCCATGCATGTAACCTGTGACCTTTCCAAGCACTGAGGTGGCCATAGATATATTTTGGGTAACCCTGAAGTCTTCTGCAGGCATGCTTTAATTTTATATCCTCTCTCACACTTGGATTACCCTTCATATGGTATATGAGAATTTTGAGATAAGAATCAGAAGCTGGCCATTAGATATTGCACACAGTTTGTTAGAGAAACCTTCCTTAAGACTGAGGGTTTTAAAACACGTCTTGTACTCCTTACCTCACCATCAAGATGGGTTGATGCAAGTGTGGAGATGAAGGTATGGGTGGGCTGATGAAAATCATATGGTTTAGACATATTGTAGAGAATTGAACATTGTAGAAACACCTATATTTGCAGCTGAACAACTTATTTTCATTAAAAAATAAATCTCTGTAGGCTCTGTAGTCTTTACTTTGATCTTTGACATAAGAATATAAGGATTAATGTTTTTTAAAAATGGGAAATGCACTCTTTTAAACCAGAATACAGTTCTCACACTTATAATGAGCTGTTTCGATGTATCTCGTACAGAAGCTACTCTGTTTTGCCTTCTTTTTTATTGTTTATTTGCTTTTAGATAATATACCTGACTGGGGAACCAAAGTATCATCAAAAAATGATTGGCAAAGACTCCAGACAGCATGTCAACTAAGCAGAGCAAAGACAACAGCCACTAAGAAACACCTTCAATACAAACCTGGGGTTCAGTAGCAGGCTGGAGATGCTGAAAACTAAGATCTTTGATTTTTTTGTCTATCAAACTATACCATCATGAATGTCCAGTCATGAAATTGAAGTTAAAGTAATACGTGACATGTTAATAAAACTAATTCAAAACCACTTTAAACCCACTTGCCTATTTTTGTGCTGCTTTTCATGAATTTCTGAGATTTATCAAAGTTAGAGGCATGGCAAAAGTGACCTCCAGAAGCAGATATTTAATGACAAAATAAATGTTTATTTTTTCAGTCCTGCCACCCAGATTTTACATTTATCAATAACTTATTCAGAACACTGGAAAAAAGGTATCCTGGTAATTTTTTTCTGTCTTCTGTGTTTCAAATGATATTTTATGCTGAATTATATATACTGTGAATGTAATGACATTGACTCATTTCTTTATTCAGCTTCTATGTCAGAAAGTTTTTTCATTTTTGTCTATTATGATAATTTGTATCTCCTGACAAACATTCCTTACTCAAATATTTATTTATATTTTGGTGTAGGAATTTTTTTTGCTAAAGCTTGGTACTGATGTCTACAACCTTCCCTGACTATGCTCCTATTCCTATCCTGGGCACTGTTTCTTCGACAATCTGCACAATTAATGTTCTTGGGATACTGGTCCGATGGAGGGAACAGGGAAGGAAATGTTTCTCTTAACCTTTTTTTAGTCATAAAGTTCCTGTTCTTCACAAGGACAAATATAAAACCTCATCAAAACCAAAATGAGGCCTCCAATAGGCAAAGGGAGTAGAATATGAGAGAACAATATGATTAATGTAAAAGAATATTACAGAAGACAAAGTCACAGTCATATCTCCAGGGATTTTTTATTTTGGGGCAGTAGAGCTTATCACTGACTGTGCTTGTGGTATTGTTTGTGGTTTTTTGCAGGATCAAAATGTCACTTTAATTTCTATGAATTATTAGCCTGTTATTTAAAAGTCCTAGACTAAAAAAACAACCCTCAGACCTGTAAGAACACTGCCAACCTAATTCAGGCTCTAAATGCTTTGTTGAGGATTTGAGAACTTTGCTGATTTTTTTCGGTAAAATATGGAACCTAATTGAATTTATTATCTCCTAAGAATAATTGAATTTTAATCTCTGTACTATAGGGTAGTTCATCTTAGATTGCTGTAATTCAGTTCTGTAACTTGTTAATTTCAATTTATGTGGGTTTTATCTTGACTGTGCATACTGAATGTTAATTTGATAATGTCAATTAAAAATACTGGGGTTTATTTTGAGAGTAGAGTACATACACAGTATTTTTTTTTGGTTGTTTTTCGACTTGCCATGCATTCCAGGCTTAGATTCTTGCTTTTGTTAAAAAAGTAAATTTTCGCTCTTACTTTTGCTATTGAACACTGTAGAACTCTAAAAGTAAATGATTTGGACACTGCTTTTACTTCTGGAAAAAATCCTAGATACATAAATGTGCTACATTCCTGCTGAAAATGGTTATACTTGTGCAAACACAAAGGTAAGAGACTATGTAGGTCAATGCCACACTGAAGATCAAGATGCTTCATAGATAAAGTTGGTATACATCAGGGTGTGGTAAATTAGCCAGTGCTCAAATCTGCACCCCCTTGATTAGACAGTTGTGATCCTTAGCTCGACTTGACTCGGCTTGCTTGGGTAGCTATTTGCATTTGTCATTCTCATGATTATTGTCTGGATATACTTTTAGAGTAGAATTTAACCTTTTATTAAAGATGAGGTGGAAAGAAATCCAGTTGGCCGCCTTGTTGCTGGTTATGTATAGGGCTAAAAATCAGAGGAACATTACTTGTAAACTAAACACATTAATATGGGAAATATTGCATTGGTGAACGTGGAGTGGCACAGAACTGACTGTGCTATCAGTTTGCAGAAAAAACCTGTAATTTAAGGTTATACAAACAAACTTCCCGGTTGGTTTTATCAGTGGTTTGCCTGATTGCCTGAGAATGGACTTTTGGAAAGGGCTTATTCTGGCAAGGAAAGCTTTAAAATCACTCTCCCATATTTAACAAGCCATTGTAGTAAGAGACGGGGATGAGGGGTTCATCATTATTTGCTTGAGTGGAGGCGGGGATGTATTCACAAGGGCTAACTTCAGTCTGTTTGGGCTCACTGGCTCAGGTTTCCTCAAGAGATGACAGAGGCAGAGCCACTCTCACCCATCTGTGGGAGGAACGTGTCTCCCTCTTTTGCCTGCAAGGGCAATATAAGGAGACCGAGCTCACAAGGCTAGTGTTAGCCTTGGCCAGCTTGTGTACACAGGCTGAAGGTGGGAGTGAGAGCTGCCATCTCTAGAGAGTGAGGTACTGTACAGATGGAAGGCTATCTGCTGCTCAAGCCTAAAGAAGAAAGTGATTAAGTGCAAGCTGTCAGAGCCAGTATCACTGGAGGACTTCTCATGTCTTCAGTAGTTATGCAGGTTGCCTAGGCAATTTTCAATTATTATATATGTAAGAACAGCTGGTACTTTGATGAAATAAAACATTTAGTTTTAAGTTCTGTAGTTCCTTTTATTAATACCAAGAAACCATGGATGAGAAAACATGCATTTATCAAGGTCTAAGTAAAAATGAGTTCTTAGGAAAAAAAGTGAACATGAGGGGAAAAAAACCTGAGCATACATTTCCCAGCCAACTGGTTTAGCAATATGTTTCTGTGGTTTTTGTAACGAAGATCTCTCAAGAGGAGGGCATGACAAGGCAAGGAAGTCTTCCTCTCTTAAGGATAAGGTACATCCCAGTACCAGATAGTTCTGAAAATTTCCAGCTGCCAGGTGGTTCAAATACTGTGGTTTAACATCCAGGGCCAGGACATGCTGCTACATGTGTGTAAAGTGAGGGACATGAGTAAAAGGCCTTTAATAGAAGTGCTAATGATTTACTGATTCCTCTGAGATTAACAGTGATGATATTGATGTTACTGTGACTGGATTGCTGAAGTACGTCTTCACATATAATATAGTACAATGCAATGTGGGAAATTTGACTTTCACAAAAATTAAAAATTTGTCTACCAAAATCAAATATATCTGAATGCTGTAAATTTTGCTGGGAGGAAATATTAGTAGATTTTCAATTTAACAATTGCACATCTATCTTTTCTGTTGTAATAGAAAAACATTTTTTCATAAATAAGCTCACGCTTTGCCTGAAGAAGAAAGTAAGTGAAATTTTCTGAACAGTTGTAATTTTATTCATACAGTATTTAAATTAAAAAAAAAGACATACTTTAAACAGCATTTTTTCTAAGCTTGTGTACCGAAATGAAACAATTATGTATGTGAACATTTCCTACATCTAAGTAGATATAATTAACTAAATCCAGACTAGAAAACAACTGCCTAAGCAGCTACTCTGAAGAAAGTTCTAGGGTTATAACAAGTTACTCACTGTATTTCACTGAGTGATGTGATGATCTTGCAAAACCAGGCATAGCTCTTGCTGGGGATGTGCAAAAGAGACTATAACCTGATACCATTAAAAGTAACTCTTCTTCCTCCAACAGTGGTAAAGTTTCTGCTGAGGACTGTGTCTGATCATGGACAAAGAAAGATGTGAGCCAACTGGAGCAAGTCCAGGGAATACTCATAGGCAGAAGTTCTACAAAATAAAATTATTGAATGGATTTGGTTTGCTCACATTAGAGAAGAAACACTGAGAAATGTAGAAGTCATTATTTATGAGAGGCCACTTCAAAGAGAAGATGAAAAACTGTATGTGAACTTTGTAACTGTAAGGGGAATTTATAAGCTGCCGTGGGATATCTGGGGAGGTCATGGAGCCCCCACTACTGGACTTCTTTAGGAACAGGCTTTCGATGGGTAGTGACCTACTTGCTCCTGCCTCACAGAGAAGGTCAACTGAAGTCCCTTCCAGCTTTTTATTCAATGATTTCTACACAGAAAACTGTTTTTTAAGACATTATGCAACATTACTGCTTAATATTGAATTTATTGAAAAGCTGGGAGTATCCTTAGCTGTTAAAAATGGATATACATTAGAATTGTATTGAATTCCATAAGGAAATGACCTAAAGAATTCTGTTTTAAAAAATATGAAGTATTATTTATTGCAATTATTTTAGATAGGAAATTGATTAAGCAGAGCGAGACTAGAATAAATGGTGAATTTGCAAAGTTTGGCAGTGATGTCCTCTGCTCTGTTCACTACCTGGGCTCGACACATGAAGTAAATATCACTGACGTTAAGTTTATTTACACACTAACTTTGAAAATTTCCTCTCAACTCCCATTTGAATGACTCATTTGTGAGTATGCCTGCTGTTTGTGAGAACCTTTTGACATACAGCAGCAGTGTTTGTTACTTTACTTACAAGTCAGTCTGATTCTGATCTCACGTATAGTGCTACGCATAAATAGACATTTTAGTTGTATGCTAATGTAGGAGAAATAAGAATCAATCTTCCTTAAAGGGGTCAATTGGATCGCTTTGTGTATTAAATGGACCTATTAAAGTACTCTTATCAAAAGAAAGAAGTAAATAAAAGGAATGTAAAGTTCTCTAGGGAAAGAAGGTGATCTCTTTTTTCCAAGGATTTGCAAGAAAAAAATGCGTAGCTGAGGCTGAAGTCAGAGACATTGTTCTCCAAACATAATTCCATAGGGCAAATTCTAATGAAGGACTAGGGTAGAACATCTCATGATAGAAAAATGGCTGTGTCCCACCTTATTGTAAGCAGTAATATATAAACACATATTTGCCAGGACTGCTGTCTTCATAAACCTGAAACTTCTGTTTCTGAATCACTAAATTACTTTATTAGTTAATAATAATTCTTTTATTTGCTAATTTGAGGAGTAGCTGTTGCTAATTTTGTTCTCCTGTGGAAAATGAAGATCATAAGTTGAATATCCCTTATGATTTTTGTTATGATTTATTAAGTTTCTAGGAATTTGCCTCACAAAATGAATACTGGATCTGACTTGAGATTTTTCATACATTATTAAAATTCTTTCTGACTTAATGCAGATAAGCCCAGAGAATAAACTAGAAGGTGACGCTAAGAAAGTAACTTTTAAAATTGACTGCTTTGATTACAGTGAACATCTACAGGGATTTTTTTCTTAGAACTAAGACAGCCTTAATTTGATTTTGCTTAATTCACTTTGAAAATTAATTATGCCATACCATATTGATGTCACTTTAATTTTGAATGAAACTGTCCACTCAGAGATTTAATTCTGTTTAATTAATGTATTTACATTTGTAGCTAATTTATCTGATTCAGATTAAATTTCCCGAGTAGCATTATGTAGTCCAGCTCTCTTTTAAAGCCGACTGTGGAAAGTCAGCAATAGTTTCTGCAGAAATTACTAAGTATAATGCATATTCATATATGCTCTTAGATGACCTTGGAAATGCTTTGTTATCTCTGGTACCTGCTGTGATATTTGCAAACTGCAGTTTGTCAGCTTTCATCCTTTTCCCTAGTATGAATAACATTAGCCTTGACAGGAATGTGAATTACAAACTTTATTACCAATGTTATTATGAAGTTTACAAAAGCATTCTCCATAGTCCTCGACCTCCTTTGTGGGTGCAGTGACTTGTAGGAAAATCAGCATGCATCTCTTTCTAGAGCCTGTCAGTCTTCTAGACTTCTATGATTTTTTTTTTTCAGCGTTACCTTAATTTTGTGTCCTGTAGACACATTTTTTCTGCTGTTTATTGTTTTACCTTGAACTAAGCAGAGTAACATGCATTCAGAACTCCACCTTTATTTTGCCTCCTGTACTGTGCCAACTCCAGGTCCTTACACAGCAGGTGTCATAAACATGACCCTGATTAAGATCAGTGTGGTGCCATTAACTTCCAGCTATTCCTATTTACATCTGTATTGATGTAAAGAGAACTGGTTCTCACTGGAACAGCTGTGCCAAAATTGTTATTCATTCATGAGTTCACCGTTGTTTATATTTCTAAATTAGTGACAAAACTCACTGCTTGCAGTGACCTTACCCTAAATATTATCAGTTTTATTTTTCCATGATCCCCAGAAGTCTTATTTGGGTCCTCAGAAGTCTTCACTATTTTCAGTTCATTTCAGCATCTCTCTACAACTTGGCACTCAGCTCTCTCTGCCTACCCCAGGCAGAGAGACCCAGGGCTGACTGCCCAGCTGACCTGGGCAGAAAGGTCCTCTAGGGCTTGCACTCACCACTTCAAGGTGAAGAAAGGGGCTAGAGGAAACGGACTTTATCACATTTCCCATCCCTATGTAGACTGGGAACAGAGAGTCTCAGCAATACTCTCTCAGCACTGCATACTGAGCTAACAAAATGTTACATTATTTGTGACATTCACTTCTAAGCTTATTTAGTATGGATATTTTTAAAAATAACTATATGCTAACTCTGCAAAATAAGTTTTTCATGGGGAAAAAAATGATCTGCCGTGAGCACGCAAAAAGATTATGCCATATACTTTTGGCTATAATGTTAAACTAGAGCCTAGAAGGGCTAAAAGTTGTCCACTGTAGACCCATTCATTTCTCAGGTAATTTACTTTTTTGTAACTCTAGATCTGGCATGGCTTGACTAAGTTAGAGTTAAGTCCAGATGACCCTGTCTAACCAAGATATTTATATACTAAAGCATGGGGAGGTTGTTGTGAAACGTCACTTAGTTTAGATCAAAACTATTTATGGAAAAAGATTTTTCTCATTGACACTTCTTCCTTTTGAGCTATGAAATTATTATCGTATTTGATTTCAGATTTTTAAAAATGAAATAAAGTGGGGATTCAAATGGCTTTTTATTATGAAATATAGGCCTTGGTTCACCTTTCCTAGCTATATGTATTTAAATATTACTTTTGTAATCTAAATTGCACTTTTAGGCTCCTTCAGTAATGGGTGGAGTAGATCTTCAGGGAGTAATCTATCCTATGTTACAACCAGTGTCTGAGAACAGTGGGATAAATCACCATCTCAAGCATGTGTTTCTGAAAACAATCTCTCTTTTATATGGTTAAAAATAAATGAGCTAAGTCTCACTTGCTATTTCTAACATATAGAAAAAAACCCCAAACTCTCCCACAGAAACTTCCTCAACCAAACCCAAGATGAAACGTTTTATTTAGTTAATTTAAAATGTAAATAGAAATTGAGTGGAAATATTTTAAAGGATCTAAATAGCATAGGTGATTTAATAAATTTTAATGATTTTTGATAGATTTTTCAGGATCATAGGATTTCTTTTAATACGATTCAAGAAATTCTTTCACATCTGGTTCTAGAGTTAGCTATGTCTGCATCAACAAACAGTGTGGCTCAGTACGAGCCAATTTATAGAGTGAAACAGCTGGTGCTAAGAACCCAATGTTCACAACACACGTCTTTCAGGGGCATTTCCCTTGGTTTTGCCCTGGGGCACTTGCCTGTGGCCTCTGTGCCTATTAGCAGCTGGAGCACAGGGGAGATTTGCTTCTGGAGCCATCAGGTTGGTGGCCAGATGCATCTTTGCAAGCCTGAGAGCTCTGTGGTTCTCTGTGAGGTGAAGCAGAGGTGTGACAACAGTGATACTAGATCGGAAAGCACGCTCCTTTCAGGAACTGAAGTGCAGTCTAGTCATATCAACAATGTTTTACTTATCGAGGTGTAGATACCCTCTGTTTAGCTCTAGGCACATCCCACAGTGTTGGCTCTATGGGGAGCCTGAGACAACGCCATTATGTGCCTTCAGTTAAGCCTGTTGGATCTAGGTGTATAGACTGCTTTATTTTAGACCCTCTTGGTGAAAAGACCAAAATCACAGGAAATACAGCAGGTTTGAGCAGCAGAGAAGGGCTGTGCCAGACCTGTGGAAAACCTTCTAAAGACGCAGCACCAGGTATCCCCCAAAAAACCACATCAAAATCTGCCTTTTTTTTGCATATAAATCTCTGAAGTCGCCCAAAGTAAAGTGCAATTCATTAGACCTCCTTTTTCAAAAATTGGGTCCATCTCACATTTCTATGGCAAAGGCAAGTCAGAAAATTATTAGTTTTAAGAAACAACAGATTGGTGGGTGTTCTTCTGGGGTATAAAACCTCATGCAATGATTAACAGTGAATGGGTTCTGAAAGGCTATCAGATTCTTATTTTGAGAGAAGAGATTTGTTTTGACCTGGAGACTGAAGTGTGAGGTTGAGGGAGCTGTTAAATCCCATTTCTAACTCCAGTAGTTGTTAGCTCTGCTGTGCAATCTTGTTTTCACCAAATCCGTGTTCACCACTGACTGAATTCAAAGGGATTTTCTCAGTGCATGAGAGGCCCTCTCAATCCATCTGTTCCTCAGTTTCTCCATCTGCAGAGCTGGAATAAAAACTCTGAGATTCTGGATATTGCTGTTCTAAAATATCTGAATGCTCTGAAATTGGCAAACTTCTTTGCTATGAATTTCCCAAATGTAGGAGGTAAACTAATTCAGCAAATTAAGCAACTACATTTTGAGTGAATTTGGAAAAAGCTTTGCTCCACATAAGCACCAGGACGTCTGCGTGTTTTCTGTTCAGCCATCTGTCATGTCTCTTGGCTACCAAATTCTCAAAGATCCTGATGATGTTCAATTGTTTTGTTGATTTCTCATGTCTCTCCGTATTGTGCTATGACATTGGCGGTGTGGGCTTCTTTTTGTAAAAAATTACTTTTACTGATTTTTAGCAGCCTCCTTGCATTAACTCAATTTAATTCAAATTAATTCAATTTCTACCTTACTTTGCCATATCTTACTTGCTTCTCTTTGATTTTTATCATCAGCCTTCAAAGAAACATGAATTTGCAAGCACAGATTTGTTCTTTTTCATCTTTCCTAGCTTTCCTCCTGCTGAGTAAAGTTTCTGAAGTCTTTTTAAATCACTTATGCATTCTAGCTTACTTTATATGATGGGAGTTTAAGTTTCTGTAATAGTAAAATGGTAATTTCCTCAAGAAATGCTGTAACAACTGACTGAACAACATATGAAAGAGTTTATTTCAAAACTCTCTGTAATCAATGGAAGTTTTCCCTTAGGTTTGTGGGTTTTAGATCAGACTCCTTGTTGATCACCTTTCCCAAGTACATCTTGATTTCCCAAGCACACCTCTGGTATAAAAATATAAATATAGCAGCTGGTTGGGCAATCCTGATTATCTGCATTTATAGACATATATGCACGTTTTTCCAGTATAATCCACAATGCTCTGTCATCAAATACAGAAGTAGGCTTGATCCTTCCCCCAGTTAAAAATAGCTGTAAACCAGAAGTACAATGGTGAGCTGGAAGCACAAGATAGTGAAACAAGAAATATTCTACTGACCTTCTAAAAACAGTGCACAAGACACCCGAGACCCTCCTGAACTGGGGCAACAAGGAACTCTTTCCTTTACATCACAGGAGAAACTCTTGCAGAGTGACTTCACCAGTGCAGAGAATGCAGGGCTTGTGGAAGGGCTTGTGGATGAGTGTAGGCATGCCATGTGTGCAAAACCGCGCAGAGGCGTAAAAGAGCAGTGTAGGAAAATTATAAAAAGGCTTGCCAAAGACAGGAGCAAGGTAAATAGGCAAGAACATGGCAGAAAACTTGACCTGGAAACTATTGTGACTCAGTATACAGATTCATGTCTTTTTATTGTCTTCACTCTGATTTTTTTTAGTGTTAAGACTATAACACTTCATTAAAGACCTGCAGCTACTCTATGTGTATATTACTGTTAGTTGTTTGTAGTATGGTGTGATTTCTTCTTGCTCAGTTGTTAAGTCATCAGAAGATTATAGATTATGCAGGATTTGTTGAAAGCTGTGGATCTGCAATAAGAAATAGGAATCTCTTTACTGCTTTCTTTCTAAGGGAAACGTATCTTGAAAGTCCAGGTGCAAAAACATTTTGTATTTCTCTTCTGGAAGGCCTTTTGGAAAAGCAAAGTGCATTTCTGCTTAAAGCTCTGTGAAAGTCATTATTTGCTTCTGTGGGCTGTGAACGGGGCAACTCAGACGTGGGGATTTTCAGGAGTTACATTGAGTTGTGAAAACCCAGCCGGCAACGGCCCTGCAGAACAGGCTCTGGGGCAGACTGAGTGCCATGCTGGAGAGGCTGCTGCCGACTGTCATCTGGGGTTGGGGGCATTCCAGGTTTCAGTCACATTCCATGAAAACATGTAAGTAGATCAGTGTATTGTCAGTGTTATGCAAACCCATTATGAAGACAATTCTGGGGAAAAAATTAGAAAAACAAGCCCTCTGCTCTGAGTCTAGTATTTAGTACACTGTGTTCTCAACAGTGTTAAAAGCTTGCAGTCATTCTCAAATGCTGTTCTTTTTTCAAGGCTGGAACAGAAGTTGAGGGTCTTAAACAATTGACCGTCAGTTTTTTCTCGGATTGGTATGTGGCCAGGCTGAACTGGGAAGTGCTGAAAAAACAGAGTTAATAAACTAAAAACATATGAGGACAGCTGTTGGTGGATGAAGACATTGGTCCTAAAGAAGTATACAATCCTATTTCTGTGTGCATTTATATCCATTCTCTGCTCTCTGTGGGATCTTCTAGTGTTACAGTGGTTTGATATTCTAAGTTAAAAGAAAAGCACTATCTGGTCAATGCTCATTCATTAAGCTGCATTCTAGATTTGTCATTCAGCAACTTTGCAATAGCATAACAATCCACCTCACCAAGCCTAAATTATGGTTCAACCTGTAAAACTAACTTTGGGAAAGGCTTAGAACATATTTACCAACTCTTTTTAGGACAGAAACTTTTAAATAGAGTCACTGTGTGATCCCTTAGTTCATTCTTAGGAGAAAGCACCACAGACCTCATAGCTACCACATCTCATTTATAACCTAATTGAGGTTAATTTTTTTTCATATGTCATCTCCTGGGCAGCTAAAAAGGGGCTTGGGCATTGCAAGGCTGATCCTTGCACCCATTATTCTTAGGTACTTACCTTGCACAGTGAAATCTCAAGTCCTGTGGAGGGTAATTATACTTTATGTGGTGTATGGAAAGCAGAGTAGAGAAAACCAGCGACAAGAAAACCCTTTGATGTTGGGAATAAATTTAATTATTTAAAATTTGCTATACAGAGCTCAAGTATCTAAATGTGGACTCCATGGACTTGTACCCGCCTTCAGTAAACCTTCTCCTTACGATGAAGGTCCAAGTCAATTAACTTTTAGGAAAGAATTGAAGTGTTTCACCCCCCTTCTCTCCTGGGTAAATTGTTATAGGGATGCAAGTATTTACCCAGAATGTAGGACTCCCTGTTTTATGTTTTGCCATTGCCTGAGGGGTCTGAAAAAGCTCTCAACTCTCAAGTTCATGCAATAAGCAGTAAGCTATACACTGGGTATGCTTTAGGTATGTTTTTACTCTAAGGACTGCATGTTAGCTAATGATTGAGTAATACAAGGGCAGAAACAGATTTTAGAATATGGATGGAAAATGGGCTTTGCCTAATCACTAATAATAGTCATGTTGTTTTTCTTTTATTCTTACTGACCCTGTCTGACTCAATCTTTAAAAGACAATAGTTTCAATTTTGTTGGGATGGAGAAAAGTCCAACTGCATCTTTGAGGTTTCTGATCAGAAGGCTATTGAAGAAAAATTGTGGAAGGAGAGTGCTATTCTGCGTGAAAACAGTTATTTCTACTCTCTTTGAAGACAACAGTCACCACCTGTTTTTTAGGTGAACTTCTGAGCTTGTCTGGTAAATTGGACGCTTTACAGTAGAAGCCCAGTTGAAGGCATGAAGTAGCTGCTGAGCATCGAAAACTGGAAATCTTCTGGGTATGTGCAAAGCTTACATGCTTAAGCAACTTACCTAGTGAAAATACAGGTGCTTATGAGTTAAGGCAGAAGCTCTGAGGATCATGCTGGTTCATACTTTAGTGTCTAAATTATGCCTGCATTATGCCTTCTGTGAATCTTAGCGCTAATCTACTATGCAAAGCCTGGTAAAGTAAAGTGATATAAACACTAATAAATTCAAGATACAGCTTTTCTCTTGGTGATTTTTCTCTCCTCTAACCAGCTGGCTTATCTCATGAAATTTCTGGGAACTTCATACTTTTGAGAAGCCAACCCTTCTGTCATATTTGATTGACATTTGATCACCAGGTTTAAAAGCCATTAGGAAGAAACAATGTTCAGAGGCACATGTACATGCACAATGATTTAATTCTTTTTCCTGGGATATACCAGCCTCTCTTGTAACGAATGAATCATGGCACACCATTGAGTTTTGCAAAGTTACCAAAAGTCTTTCAACAGCAAGTGCAAAAGCTTAGCATAGGAAGCATTCATAAATATGGAAGGTGCTCTGTAGAAGATGTACATGACCATTAAATGCAGGTTTCTTCAGATTCAGAGTTTTTGTTACAAAAAAAGACAAAGAAAAATGTTTCAGCTCAATGCACTTGAAGTCTCACTTCTAACTGAGGTACTCAGTGGACTAGATGTGCTAATTATGGTGTTTAAGACCATCTGGGCTCCACGTAAAATAGCATGATTGGCAGCTAACGAAGGGAAGAAGACAGTAAGATAAGAGTCTACAGTCTAAGAATAATGGAGGACTAAAATGAGCAACATATGACAGTAATGAAAAGAATAATATTCCTCTCCTCATACAGACACAAAAGAGTGACTTCAGATCTGGCAGAAATTATTTCAGCTGCATTCGGAACTTGGTCTCCTATCTTTTGTTTGGAAAATGTCTTCATATAAGAATAGGTGTGATAGAGATGAGAAAGGTTCCAGGCAGGAAGAAAATAGTTGCTTGTACATTAATGAACAGACAAAATTACAGTTAATAACTAAAACCACGAGCTTCTTGAATTCCTGATTGGATTTTGAGTACTGGCAAGATGGGCTGTGAATAGGAAGAGAAAGAGAGGAAAAAAACCTCCCATATTTTAAATACTCAGTAGCATTTGTAAGGAAAATTCACTATATTTCTGTGATTAGCTTGTAAAACCAGACACAATTGTTTCCCTCACACTAACAGACTAGTCCTCAAATAAGTAATTTTGGGAAGTCAGTGCTTTGCAGAATGTAATGCTGGAAACAAAGGAAAGGAAGCAAAATGTGAAATCTGACTTCTGCCCTTGGTAGTCGGCACTGTGGGGCTGAATTCCCCCAGCCAAAGCACCATCCCTCAGAGAGATATATATTGTGTGCTGCTTCATTTAAATTTGAAAATTCTGAACCTTGATGAAGATCCTTTAAGTTACCAGCTGGAGATGCCACTGGCCTTATGAGAACCAGACTTTGCAAGTCAGCACCTGCTCTGAGCAGTTGTAGAGTGTGATGGCAGAAGTGAAGGAAATGAAGAAAAATGTGAAAGCTAACTTCTCCCCTAGTAGGCAGGTCCCTTGACTTCTGAGTATCTTCTGCCACATTTCAGCTGGAGCAATTACTTTTCTGAGAAAGCCATTTTCCAAAGTGGTATATTCAGGAATAATAGACTTATACAAGCTCTGATCTATACATTGTTTTTTCATATAATCTTTCTATATTTATTACTATATTTTTGTGAAAGGTCATCTCTGCTAAGAAAGGCATAAATGGTAGGATCAAATAAACGGATCCCAGCGTGCTTGGTTTAGAAATGTAGAGTGTCACAGTTCAAGAATGACAACACTCGATTTCTGAAGTATTTCATAAAAAATCACCACCTTGCAAGTTTCCAAGCTTTGGCCTCACTCAAAAAGCAGTTGCGTTTCTGCTATGATTATTCTTAGTAACTATAATTTTATATAGACGACTCCAGTTGAAACGAGTTATTTGTCTGTAACTACTTAACAATTTACATAGAGCAAAGACAGAACATGATTAGCAAGAACTTTTTCAAAGCTGTTAAATTAGACTGCTGTTTTTCAACAACTCAGTAGAGAAGTGCACAGTGAAGATGAATTAGAAAAATTTTCTTTTGATAAGTGGATGTTGAAACAGATTATTACTCTGTTGCACAAAACTTATTTAAAATAATTTTAATGATTGTTTCAGTTGTTATATACTGTTGTGATTGATACTTAACACATTGTCCCCTAAAGATTACACTATCCCAAATAGAAATGTTTTGAGGCAGAGGAATTGTCCAAGCAACACACTACAGAACAATGCCCATTCCAGTTTGTCATTGTTTTTCATATACCTTGCATTATATGGCTACTATTATGCAGTCTGGTTGGCTCCAAGGTCCTTTCCTTCCTGAAAATGAGATGGTGGGAGAGCTGCAGAGGTTGTGGCCGCTCTAAGAACATGGAATTGTGTGGGCACAGAAACATGTTCTGCATGCGGTGGTGGGAATGAATGTGGCAGGTCCCTAGCAGCACGTCCTGCCTCTTTTGGGCAGTAAAGGTATTAATAGGCTTGTTAAAGCTCTAGGTACTAAAGTATGCCTCAAGTTTTCATGAAGAAACAAAACTTGCTTTATGGCCATATTTTTATTTCTATATCTGCTTCAGAGTTTAATACCATCATGAACGGAAGACAGCATTAATGTTAGGGTATTCCTGATGGGCTGAAAGCAACCACAGCTGGCTTTCCCCCTCTCTTGGGGTAGGTGCGAAGAGCAGATGATCAAGGTCACACCAGTTCCGGGAGACTGCTGTAAAGAGGAGAAGGGGCTGAGGGGTGGTGGAAGCCCAGAGGCAGCTTTGTGGCTCAGTATTGATCCCACAAGGTTTGTCACTGCCATTTCTGTCCTCCTACTTGAAGCTATTCAGGCCTACCCACACACTGTTGGCTACAATTAAATATGTATGCCAGGAATGATTTATCACACTATGTGAGAAACAGATTTTGTGTACTCTCTTCAAGTGACTGAATTACTGGAGGCACAATAAACCATGTAATACTGTAGTTTGATGTAAATAAATAAAGTCTTTTGCAGAGCAATAGAGATGGGGGCTAATTTTACATCAGTGAATCTTGTAACCTCCAGTAAACTGGGTCCTGACATGTAGGGTGTAGATGTGCAGCATGCCACAGATCAGGAATGAAAAACTGAATTTCTGATGTGTTTCATAAAAATCATAGTTGTCCAAATTTTCAGGTTTAGGCCTGCCTCCAAATGCAGTTGAGTGTCTGCTGAGCAGTTGAGGAGGATGGAAGTTGCAGGATTTGTCACTTTGAGAAACCAAGCCTGGTAAGAAAAATCAATGACACCCTTTTCATTTAATGCCATCTTGGTGAAATCATGTTAAGAAAACAAATTTAGACTCCCTCATTTCATAAGTCATATTGAAGATATCAAAAGAAAGGAGTCCAGATACTAGTTGTTTCCATAACCTTCCTGCTTTTGGAGTGAGATATTTAAAGCAGGTTCTTAAACTCTGAAGGTCCTAAACAATTAACCATTACTGTGAGATAAATGAATAGTTTAGGCCCAAGCCCCAAAGCTACTGTGTTTTATTGTCCAAAGTGAACCCAGATCTGATGCAGAAGCAGAGACAAGCCTTTTTAAAATTGGTTCAAAGGTGTCAAGCTCTTGGACCTTGTTTCTGGAATGAATCTGGAGGGACAATCTTGCCATGTAGCAGAAAAATATGGCCAAGAAAAAGTCCTGCCTGCTGCAAACCGACCTGCAGCAAGAGGACACGGAGGATAAGAAGCTACTTCCTTTAATTTATTATTTATTCAATAACAATAATTTTTAAAAATGCTGAAAATATCCAAAGTTAGAAATTAATTGAGTGAATTTTAGAAACTACATTTAATAAAAAAATTTGTGAACCATTAATTTCTGTAATGAAAAACTATATAGCATTCACTTGGAAGGACAAACAGCAAGTCGTCCTAGCAATTTGAAGAGATGTACTTGATACGGTATTCTACCAAATGCTTTAAAGGAAAAAAGAAAATCTTTCCCACAGATGTTCTATGTTTTTCTTCTGGCAAAGAAATTCTGCAATGAGAAATCTTAACATTGCATACCTTCTGTTTCCAATGATTTAGAGAGGCTATCTCAGAAGTATTTTTTTCTGTGGATTATAATTGTCCTGAAGTTTGTGCAATCCAAGAGCTAACAGACCTCAATTTGTAGATTAAAGCCCATTTCAAAGTCAAAGCTATGGTGATGTGAAGTAGGAACAGGAGAATAGGACAATCTTGAAAAAGACAGCTGTGATGTACCCACAAAAGTTCTTATTCTCTTGAGGACAAACACTATGTCAGCTTTAGATTTTTTTGTGATGATCATACACCACAGAATAAGTTGTTGCAGGTGAAAGGTGACTAAACAAAAGTCACTTCGAGTAGACCTGGACTTAATAGGAACAAATTGCTTATGTGTGTAACGGAGAAAATGATACCTATGGATATAGCCTGTCTTGTCATTTTTCTTTCTGTCCTTTACATTGGTGATGTTAGTAAAGTGGGAAGGGTCTGTTATTTTTTTCTATACTGGTAACAGAATTTTATTTTCTCTAATTTGATCTCCATTCATGAGCTCATCTCATCCAGAAAATAGGAAAGACCTGATGCTTTTAGAATCTGAGGTATTGCAAATGCACTGAAATCAAAACAGTAAATATGCCTTGGCCTTTGGCAAAGTGAAATATTTTATTTTTCCCTTATTATTTATGTGATTTTTGAAAGAGAGCAAGGATTTACAAGAGGTTCCTGAAGATAGCAGAAGGAGAAATGAATTGAGCTACTTTTCTAAAACGTAAAGTGCTCATAAGGTGAAGAGACATGACAGAGAAAGAAAAAGAAACAAAACAGAAGCACAAAGAGATTAAATGGTTGCCCTAAAAGCTGTCGGGAAAAAAACCCAAACCAAAACTAAAGCTCTTAAGTAACATTGTTGGGAAAAAAAGTAAATTTGGTGAGCAGAAGAAGAATATCTTGGTATGTTGTACAAATATAAAATTAAATGCTGCTGAAATGAAAAAAACCCAAAACAACTGAGACAACATAACATGATGTTGAGATATCTTTTTATTGAAATATGAAAACATATTTCAAAGCGAATCACAGAAGGAAAAAACTTGGAAAAGAATTCTTAATTCTCTGCATGGGAAATGATTAAAAGAATCCTACTGATAGTGAAGGGGCTACTCAATGAGTCGTAAAATCATTAGTGGAAAACTATTAAAAAATCTAAATGTTTATGTTTCATATCAGTTGAAAATCTTTTGGGTTTTTTCCTCCTTTGTATCCTGTTATTAAACAGAAATTGTTAATTTTCTTGCATTCTGGTGTAAAGAGTGTTGTACACAGCTAATTAACTTTGAATGAAAAAACTCATATGTGGAAACATCCTTAATATTTAGTTATTTAAGAACAGCTCTTTTGTGAACTGAACATCTTATTTGCTAATACTGGGATAGCATTAAATGACATGAAACTGAAATGGCTTTCCATCTCAAAATCTAATAGTTTCTTGTGCCTGGAAGGGGTCAGCATGTTCTGTCAAAGGTTCATCTTCTACAACTGTCGAAAAAAATATTTTGCTGAAGTTCAAGAGATCTTGGAGGGATCAAATGGCATTACTGCTAGCAGCAGAGGAACCATATGCTTTAGATCCACTTCCATTAATTTTCCCTCTGCCCTACTTCTCACTTATTTTAGAAAAAACTTCAACTCCTACTGTGTTTTAAACCTGGTTGACTTGTTTCCCATTCTGGAGTTCATCTTCCTTGCTTTCCTTCTCCTATCTTTTCTCAAGCCTTTTTGACTTCCACTGGTTTCTCTCTTTATTGGGTTTGCGTGGCAAGGTTTTGGTAGTGGGGGGACTTCCATGAGAAGCTGCTAGAAGCTTCCCCTATGTCCGATATAGAGCCAATGTCAACCGGCTCCAAGACAGACCTGCCGCTGGCCAAGGCTGAGCCCATCAGCGACAGTGGTAGCGCCTCTGTGATAACATATTTAAGAAGGGGGGAAAAAAACCTGCGCAACGGCAGCCAGAGAGAAAAGTGAGAATATGTGAGAGAAACAACTCTGCAGACACCAAGGTCGGTGAAGAAGGAGGGAGAGGAGGTGCTCCAGGCGTCAGTGCAGAGATTCCCCTGCAGCCCGTGGTGAAGACCATGGTGAGGCAGGCTGTCCCCCTGCAGCCCATGGAGGTTAACAGTGGAGCAGATACCCACCTGCAGCCTGTGGAGAACCCCACGCCAGAGCAGGTGGATGCCCAAAGGAGGCTTTGACCCCGTGGGAAGCCCGCACTGGAGCAGGCTCCTGGCAGGATCTGTGGCCCTGTGGAGAGAGGATCCCATGCAGGAGCAGGTTTGCTGGCAGGACTTGTGACCCCGCGGGGGACCCACGCTGGAGCAGTCTGTTCCTAAAGGACTGCACACCGTGGAAGGGACCCACGCTGGAGCAGTTCATGAAGAATTGCAGCCCATGGGAAGGACTCATGTGGGAGAAGTTCATGGAGAACTGTCTCCCGTGGGAGGGACCCCACGCTGGAGCAGGAGAAGAGTGTGAGGAGTCCTCCGCCTGAGGAGGAAGGAGCGGCAGAGACAACGAGAGATGAACTGACCGTAACCCCCATTCCCTGTCCCCCTGCACTGCTGGGGGGGAAGAGGTAGAGAAAATCAGGAGTGAAGTTGAGCCTGGAAAGAAGGGAGGTGTGGGGGAAGGTGTTTTAAGATTTAGTTTTTTGTTCTCATTACTCTACTCTGATTTGATTGGCAATAAATTAAATTAATCTTCCCCAAGTTTTGCCTGAGACGGTAATCGCTGAGTGATCTCCCTGTCCTTATCTCGACCCACGAGCCTTTCATTATATTTTCTCTCCCCTGTCCAGCTGAGGAGAGGAGTGATAGAGTGGCTTTGGTGGGCACGTGGCGTCCAGCCACTCTCTTATCAGGTAGATGGTTTACTTGACATTAGTAGCAAGGTCTACTCTTCCAAGAGGAACATCTCCTCCTTAACATAGTCTTTCTCTCTTCCCTTCAGGACCTCCATGTCCTATGGGTGTTTTGGCATTCTTTCTCTTCTAACTACTGCTCTCCATGTTTCAGGGAAGGAAGAAGAGTTACTACTGCTATGGGTAATTAAAGATTGCCATTATCTAATCCCTTTCCGTGTTGTAATCCCAGAAAGACATTTGCTGCAATGAAAACTTCCCATAAGTGAATAAAAACTGCTGGGTAGGGAATGAAGGCACATAAGCATACTGCACATCCGTTGAACAAGCAAATCTTTTTACATTTTGTTCAGATGCAAAGAGAACCTCCATGCCCATTTGTAATGGACACTCATTTTTAGGCATGTATTCCTCTGATTTGGAATAGTACTTCCATTTTTTAAAAGCTTAAGATGTTCTGTGCTACATTTTTATTGCAAGGGCAGATGAGATAGCCTGAAGTTAATACACATGATATAGGTGACAGATTTACTTAATGTTGCTGATATAAAAATCCATTCAGCAATTTCAGGATCACAGTTTATTAACCTCGCTTTCAGCATGCTGAGATGGCATAGTGCAATATGCCATTCATTTTAAATGAAGCGGGTTGAACCCATAATTTGCTGAAGTCTGGAAAGCTTATCAGAAAGAAGGTAATTTTTTGTGACGAATTGTTTATGATTATATCACTTACCAGGAGTTGAGAAATAATCATTTAAAACTACATTATTAGACCACATATATCTTTATTATAATTTTGCTATACCGATGGAAGTATACCTGAAACACATTTCACTATAACGTTTGATATTTCAATATAAATGCAGAAAAAGTTCAGTTGTATACAATTTTAAAATAAATATTTTAAAGAAATGTTTTTGCTTAGTTCCTATGTAGTCTTCTAAATTAGATACTTAAGTTAGGAGTCTAGGTTGTTTATAATGAAAGGGTAGATTTGAGCTCTGGATTGAGGTACTCTGAACCACCTTTGGAGCCTTATTGACTATATTAGTTCAACTACTGAAATTAGTTTGTCTAAAAGTCTCCTCCCTCCTTCTACTTATTTTCCCTTTTCTGCTATTGCCTAATAACAATCTTCCTTAAGCCATTGCTCTTTCCCCTTACCCTTAGTATAATTCACCTATTTTACCAAAGCTTCTTCCTTTATAACCTTTTTAAATAAAAGCAGGTAAAGACTAAAGAGATTAAATCTTTTTAATGCACATCTTTTAATATTCAATAAGCTCACTGAAGGGCAAGCTGTTCTGGCCCCTTGGGTTAATACTGCAGTAACACCTTGTGGGCAGGAAGAAGAATAAAAGAATGCAATGTTTAAAACCAATTAGTAAAGCATAAATATTATCAGCATCTGTCAAACAGCTATTCTCTTTTTGACGCCTTTGGAGGTAGTGGTTGTTTTCAGACAAGGTGGTGACTGTTTGAGGAGATACGTATTAATAATTTACACTGTGAGTGTTGATACCCACCCAATTTCAGGCTGTCTGTAACAAAGACTTCCTCCCAACCTAAGAATAGAGAAAACAAATAAGCTTTTCTGCTCAGGATATTTATTTTAAGACAAAAGAATGACCAGGGCATGATAGTGTAAAAATAAGCTTAGTCTGTCCTATTTGTGTAAAAAAGACACACCATTAAAAAGAAAAAGGAAAAAAAAGAATTTAAGTAGCAAATACAAAAATCATTATGGCATTTTTTGGTCAGAAGATGAAAAGAAAATAAAAAATGCAGTGAAGAGAGGGTGGCAATCAATACTCAAGATTAAAAGTGTCATACAAGAGCAGCTGCAGTTTGTTGGAAGTTCATATAGGCAGTATTGGTTAGGATCAGTAATACAGAATTACAGTAACTTACGCCTGGATCTATGGGAGATATTATGGACCTAATTCTCATTGAAATTCAGTTGGAGATGGATGTGTAACATTCATGTTCTCTTTTTTAAAACACATTTTTTCAGTCTTGGAAACAAAGTGGTGGAATTTTTTTTTCATCTTGTGAAAACAACCTGGCACTCAAGAAAAGAACCAGCTATTGTTAAAATAAACATTTAGAAAGAGGTTGTAAATAGGGACTTCTATGGTAAATTACCCCAGCTGTGGAAATACTGTTTCTATTAACTTCAAGTGATTGTGTAAAATACAGCAATCCTAAAAGTCTTTTCAGAGGGCTAAAAGGAACACTGACTCAAGGAAATGTCCAGTCTCTAGGCTTTACAAACATATCTATTAAGCCAATCTCAAGCTACTACCCAAAAATAAATAGCTAACCTAATGATACACACAATCTGCACATTTGGCTGATGCAGTAACTGAGCTGAAGTCTATTACCAAGCACCTGCCTTGGGTTTCTGTGCTTGCGGGGGGTCTCCGCTCCCTGGAGTGACTACGCTTCTGGCTGTGGGTCAGGAGCCTTACCATCCTGCCTGCCAGCAAGGTACCTCATGTGCTGGTCTTGCTTTTCCCCCCGGCAACATTACCCAGGTAACAGAACTACACAGTAAGGAATGTTTGCAGCTTGTGTTGCCAAGGTGGAAAGAGTAAGGAATTCTCATGCACTTTATATCACTGTTATGTGCATCTATTTACAATGAGGGACTTTTTGAAACATCAGCAGGGATGGCTGAGTCAGTTGCTTCCAATTAGAAACTGTTGTTTTTTACTGAATGCATAAACCTTTCCAAAAGACCCAAGCCTTTCCCTTGTTTCTCCCTTGCTCTCTCGGTGAGCAAGCAACAGGTAAGGGGAAATGCTGCAGTAAGAAGACAGGGCAGCGACGCGTTCAGGCTGTATTTATGCAGGGGAACAATAATGCTGGCAGAAGTCAGAGAACAGAAAGCCCCATCCCAGAACAGGGCTGCCTGCCTCTGTCGTGCAGTTTAAAAGAGAAAAATGACCCAAGGGTTCAATTTTGCAGTAAAGCCTTATTCAATAATAACAAGAGATGACTCCAGCAGTTTTACTAATAGACTCCAGCAGTTTCCAGCCTCAAAAGACAAATAGAAGGCAAGTATGGATTTACCTGCGGAGAAGGGGACAGCTAAAATTAGGGCCTTTAGCCTCCTCTGCCAGTTAACAGGAGTGGCCATGCCTTGCCGCTAGCCCCAAGTGCCCTTTCTCTTGCAGTCAGGTAAAAGCAGCCTCTTCCTCTGAGAAGGGAGATGGGATTTTGTTAAAGGAGAGAGCTACTCTCAGCTTAATAGGTTAAAATAATTGTTAAGCTTTTGTCTTCTAAACCCGTCGGTTTGGGAAAATGAATCAGCTACAAAGTAAAAATGAAATGGAAAAGGCAACATCACAAAAGACCATTATTCCATTAAACCAGGGAAAGCCAGCAGTGTTATACAAGATTAATATTGTCAAAAACTGAATTCAGTCTGCAGTGAACTGTGAATTCTAATAATTTCAGTTGAGCTGTAGTTTCTAACCAACCTTAATAATGACTTTAGAAAACAGACAGAAAAGGGAAGTGTATTTTAATTGTTAACAAGCTGATTTATCTGATGATCCCAGTGATTTTTACTTTTTTATTTCCCTTGCCAAGTATTTTCCAACTGGAACTATACATAAATGTGAAATTTTGTGGTGTTTCATTGCTGAAAAGGAGAAAAATAGGTTAAAGAAGAAAGGGTTAAATGTACTGTCCTAACTGAAACTAAACACTGTGATAAATTTTCTGGTTGGATAGACGCTGCTGGTTTTTTAAAAAAAATTTATAAATATTTTGGTTATCTTAAAGGAAAAAAGTAAACTGTTCATAATGTTGATACTATTTGGGTTTTAGATATTTTTGCTCCTTTTTATCAGCTGAAATAGTTTGATTAAGGCAGTGTGAATTTGCTATAATTTCTAGTGATTGTGAATATACATTACTGATTAATTTATTTTTGCGCAGCTCCATTTTTATATTTGTTAAAGACCCATTATATGGAATGTTAAGAGAAAATTGAAACTCTCTGTTACAAGAGAGTTTCAGTATCCTCAGAAACAGAGCAAAGCTAGTTCGAAAGAGATCTTTTGGCTGGGGAAGGAGGATGGAAAGCCCTAAAAACAGCTCTGTGTGTGTGTCTGATAGATTGAGCCAAACAATGAAAACAATGGAGTTAACCTGAGATGTGAATTTATCTCAGTGCATTCCAGGTTCTCAACATAAATACAGTAGAGTGTGGTGTATCCTGGCCTAAAACTGCAAGCTATGCCCCCACAGCATTAAAAATATGAAGAGCACCTTGAAAAGCTCAGCAGGAAAGCATGTGGGAGTACCGAGAAGGTTTGAGGGACGCAGCGTGCAGCAGAGGGAAGAGAGCACAGAAGGATAAAATTGTCATTACACCTTCCTTCACTCAGCAGTGCCACTTCCCTGAGCCCCTGCTGTCACATGGCATAGCCAGCTATTGCTTCAAAGCAGTGATTTCACAGGTAGCAGGAGTTTCTAGGCATGAGAAAAGAAGAGACGTTCTTGCCCAAGACATGCGAATAGTGTCTTTTCTGCCAAAATACAGTGTTGGAATAAAGCTATGGCAGAGATGGAAGGAAAACATGTGTGTCTTACCATTGGCCAACACTTTCAACAGATGTTTTAGCAGCAGGTCAGAATATGTGAAAGATTGTATAGAAAGATGAGTTTCTGAGACATTTTTGCACTGAAGTGGGATTAGAAAAGTTAAGTGAGAAAATAAATAAAATTAGACAAGCACTGATGGGCTGTTATATAGATGGGGATCAATCTATCAGCGCTGACCCAGTAAATACTGTGTGTTCAGGACTACTCATTATAAACTGTGAGTGCTTACTTTGATGACTGTCAAATATCTGCCTAGGAGATAAAGTGTAGCTGAATTTTGAAAGGAGAGATTATGGTATCCTTATGTAGATTAATACGAAACTTATTCTGCAAGGAGTTAGACTGATTTCAATGGCATTTAATCTCCAGAGCAGGTGAAAGGCGTGTTTTCCTCTACGCTAGTAGAGCTATTTTATATCATGACCCTGTAAAGCAATAACGTAATTGAAATATGGGTAAAATTGCAGTCCACTTTGATTTAAATTAAATCAATATTTATTGACATTAAATTAATCTGAATATTACTAGTCTTAATAGGAAGTAAGCATTAAAGTAGGTATTTGTGTCAATGTAACTATATTGTTTCAAATTCAAAGATTAAATTACATTAAATTATACCTTTCAAGAGTCTACCTTGAGTTAAGACAGAGCAAATGGGAGAAAGGACTTTTGGTCCTGGTCTTGTGTCTAATCATGGAGATTGTTAATAGTTTGGTTTTTTAATATGCTTTACTTAATAATTTGTCAAATATCCTGCTAGCATGCCGGCAGGCATAAGGTTAGCCCCAGTTCTATCCTGATGCTTACAGAAAATCAAATAAAAGCTTCGTCTGCTTGTTTTGTGAAGGTGATGAACTTCTTGTAAACAAGTTATTACTTTCAAAAGCACCAAACTGGAAGTATCTTCCACTTTGTCCAGCTTGGTGTGGCTTGGGCTAAATGGTTGTTGTAGCTGATGAAGAGCACCTTCTTCCTGCCAAGGACAATAGCCTGAGCACAGAGGCATTTCTGGGCATAGACAGAGGCATTAGATTTTGGTCATCATGTTCCTGAAGTTACCTGCTGCTGAATCCTGCGCGGATTTTTAGGGCTGCAATTCTGAGCAGCAGTGCCTGAAGTGAGATTTAAATGAAATGTTGGTAACACAGTATCTGCACTGGCAACCAGTGAGCAATTCACAGAGTGAAATAGCGCTGAGGAGCCAGCGCCTATGCTGGATGCACTGTACACAGTCTAGCTCTAGACTGGTAAACTGGGCTGAATGCCCTTTACGCTGCTAGATGCTCCTGAGCTCGCCTTCCAGTTTAGTTTCATCTGAAGGGAATGCAGCTCATGCGTGCTGAGTTTGCAAATTGAAACTAGGCACAGTAAGTGGGTACAACTGGGAGATTACCTTCAAAACTGAAACCCCGATTCAGTTCACAACGGAATACCTGAATTTGCATGATAGCTGATGCTGTTGCCTTGCTTGTTGGAAAACACATTTTCTTTTCACAAACTATTTGCTTTCGGTCTAGGTTTAGTTTGCATGTTCAAAGTCATATGAACTTACTTATCAGGTAGAAAAATGCAGGTGGTTGAGAAACAAACTTTTTCCTTTCTTCCTTTTCCCATCTTCCTCTCCTGTACCACCACCTTGAAAAGTCTTTTTTCTTCTTAGCAAATTTTATTTTACTTCTGACTCTAGCTAATCGTTGCATTAAGTTTCTTATTGGCCAAATAAGAAATGATTTACTTTAGCATATTCTTCACTTTGTTCTGAGTTTTGAGGATTAGACATAAATCGACGAAACCCCCTTTCTTAGACTGCACCAGCTGGTAGATGTTGGCTCCACTACTAAACTGTCTTCCCAGTCACTCATGATGAAATAGACTTTTGCATGGCATCTGCTTTATTTGGAGTGTACTTTCCTATTACCATACAATGTAGAAACCTGCAAATAAAAATAACATGAGTCCAGGTCCTACTTGTACTTTGTTAACTTGTTCATACTTTTTTGTACAAAAGGAGCAATTCTTCTTTCTCTTGCAAAGAGTTGGCAGATGAATGTTATCCTGGTTGAAAAAGAACCATTTGAATTAACTGGGATAAAAACGTAAACTATTTTGAAGCAGTCCTGAGCTTTGTGGGTAAGTCCCATTACTTTAAAGCAAAACAAAACCAAAAGCTTTGTCAGGAGCAACTTTTGGTCCCCAGATTGAGAGGCTTACTCCAGCTGGCCACTGTTTCAGGCGCAGAGTTCTCATGTAACCTGCACGAACGCAGGTGCTTAATTGTAGTCACTGAGCTCCACCTTATGACCTGAAAAAATATCTCAAAGGCACTGGGCTGTTGATATGTGTCTGACCACTAACTGTGCAGAGGAAAGATCTCTTTAAGAGAGAGAAATGTTTGTCCTTAATCACTGTAAACACATAGCTCCAGGGTACTTTAAATATACTGAGGTAAAATGCAATTCTGGGGACTCGGCTTGTTATTGTTGTCTTTAACAATAGAAATGATACATGGTTTTGGAACAAAAATAAAAGAACAAAACAAAATTATTCATTAATGATTAATTAAACCAGTGAGCAGTGACAAAACCCTTCACGGGCCAAATGTTCCTTCATAGGCCAAATTCTGCCATTCTTTGGGCAAGCCCCCGGCTGAAATGGGAAATCTCATGGAAGGATGCAGGATGTGCTCAGAATTTTCAGGGAAAGGACTCATTCCTTGAATACTGTAGGCTGTGTTGTTGAAACCTGTCAAGTTTTTATGATATGCTGTAAAGTGAATATACAGTAATGGATAGCTTTGCTATTTTAGTCTCAGAAAATCTGTTGTTCGTTGCCATGAACTTGCAAAAACTGCTGAAGCTGTGGAAAAGTTTCTTTAAAGCTGGCTAGCTGAACAAAACTTGTAAATCATCAGTGAGGCTTTTAAGTCTGAATTTTCCCTACAGGTGACCCATAGGAGCACTTAAGTACATTCATTTTGAACTTTCACTATATACGGAGTTGTTTTTTTTTTTTTTGTCGTGTCACCCATGATTTTCGAAAGGAATACAGCAGGTTCACCACATAATAAGCTATCACTTTTGGTGTCTCATGTTACTGGCAAACATTACGTGTGTGAAGAAGGCTTCATAACGTTTTCCCTGTTAAATTTGCTGGGCTTTTTCCTTTTTTTTTTTTTCTTTTTTTTTTTCTCCCAACGTCTATTGGTAGTTCATACTTGAAAATAGATCAGTGAGTAGAAATGCCAGCTGTCTGTAAACTCTGACAAATTGGTTCTGTGATAATATTTAGTAGTTTCAACACAGTAAATGAGATTTCCTTTGGGGTTAGAGCAAAATTGACTTTGAAGTGCTAGCAGAGAAAAATTTCAAATGTGGGGCTTTAAAACATTAAATCTTTCCAACACTTCACATCAGGATGCTTGGTTGGAGCTGTAGTTTAGCAGGAAGACTCTCGTCTGGATCACTCTTGAAGGTCACTCATCTTGCTACAGGACTGATGAACTGCTGTGATGGCAGTCACTGTCACAACAGGTTCATAGTACGCGCATTACACGTTATGTACATAAATCCTTGCCACAGCAGACAGCCTGAGGTGAACCTAATGAATTTCCTTGGTGGTGAGCAGATGGGGAATTAAACTGACAGGACATGCACACTGAAGACATGGCACTGCCAGTCTGACACTTTCAGAAAGGAATAAATTTAATACACACTGTGCAGCTGGACTGTGCTACATGCATGCACACCGATTGTGCACATGAAGCTCAGGAGTGGCCATCTACACCACTAAAGGTGAACTATGTTTCCTGTGCAGCTGAATAGTTTGGGCATCACTGGTCATTGTAAACGTTTTCTCCTTTGCTTACTTTTCTCACAGTTGGAGAACTTGGAGCTTGTATGAGCTGTGGTGAAATTCGCCAACCTGTATGTGGCATAGCCAGAACAGCAGGGAACTCAGTGGAGGCCACGAGTGGTCTAAAAAGTTGCATAAAGACTCCCATGGATAGCTTGTGCTGAGCAAGAACTTATGCTGAGCAAACACTAGGGTGTTTTTTTTTTTTTTTTTTTTTTGAGCTAGTGTGTTGCTATCTACCTCCACAGCACTGCAATTTAGATGTATGTGGAGTTCCTGAAAGAAACGTGAGAACAAATGCAACCTTCCTGGAGGCTGGAGGGCTTATTGCCTTTGGAAATGTGTGAAGAACTGTAGGGACAAACATTTTGCTAGAAACCATTTCAATTTGACAATATGTGTATCTTTTTCCTTGCTCCTGCAGAAAAAAGTTGTGCAAATGGGTGTTTGAGGAGAAACTTGTCTTTGAATGACACATGTATTCACATATAAACATGAATTTATACATATCTGCAAGTCATACGAGGGGGGTGCACTGGCAATATCTAGCAATTCTAAAACCATCTTTCATGAGGGGGAGAGGCAGAAACAATCAATTGAAAATTCTCCAACGTCCTGTCTGTGACAAGTAGCTGTCCCTTCTCTGCAGTGAGGCTGACCTACTGGCTTTTCAGTGGGATGGATATCGAGGGTTTGGGATTTGTAGTGATCCTCTTGGAGTCCTATTTCCCCTGTGTGGAGCTGAGGTATGCCTTTACCTTAGAACAAAGGTGGTGGGATGTGGGGAACATGGACAGCAGACTCTTTTGGCATGACTTAATACAGGAGCCAGCCAGTTGTGAGATGTGGTGATAGGGCATCTCTCTCAGAGGTACCTCTCTGATCTTCCCTGACAATTTATGCAGCAAATGTCAGAAGTAGCATGAGCTCCAGGTGTGGGAAGCCCATCAGGCTTGGGGTGCCTTTGTCCAGCTGTGTGTCCATGTTCTTTGGGATATATATTGATGGACCTTGCATGCATGCCAGTGCCTTGGAGAAGAACAGAGGTGCCAAGAAATATATCATCTGTCTCTAGGAAAAGTCAGCAGTCCTTTTAGAGATCTGCAGAGGATGTGCACCCCATATTTTCATATTTCATTCATCGTAGTGCTTGGTAGGTCCTATGGCATAGGTTTGCAATGGTCAGTATGAAGAACTAGGACAATGGAGCTCCCACTCTTCATAGAATCGTAGAGTACCAGATTGGAAGGGACCGCAAGGATGATCTGCTCCAACCTTTCTTGGCAAAAGCACTGTCTAGACAAGATGGCCCAGCACCCTGTCCAGCCGAATCTTAAAAGGGTCCAATGTTGGGGAATCCACCGCAGGGACATTATTCCAATCTCTGATTGTTCTTATTGTGAAAAATTTTCCTCTTGTGTCCAGTTGGAATCTCCCCAGGAGTAACTTGTATTTATTACCCCTCGTCTTTTCCATGTGACTCCTTGTAAAAAGGGAGTCTCCATCTTCTTTGTAGCCACCCTTTAAACACTGGAACATGGTGTACCCAGCCCGAGGAACTGGCACTCAATATTGATCCTCAGAGAAGATTATGAGATTGCAGGGAAGACCATACTGCTGAAAAGTGTTTATATGTTGGGAACACAATTCTCTCAGATCAAACCTATGAATTTCTGGCCTGGAGCATCTCTAACAAGTTTTAATCTGATCTGTGGTCTCCTCTACCTGACGTATAATGACTGTCTGCCACTCATGTTCTTGTCCCTTGATCAGGGAAGAAGTTTGACAAGATGGATTATAGATGTCTCATGGGCACCGTGGAAGTGCTTGGTTTGAATATCTACTTACCTGTTTCTTCCAGGCTCTCTGTGCTGCTGCAGAGTACTTGGTGAGGCTGGGTCCTGTGCAGGCCTGTTGATAAGGCATGTGCAAAGGCTATCCTTTGCCTGTCCAACTCTATTTCATCACTACCAAGTCCTTCCTTTGCCTTCTATGTTGGGAATTGAGGATATTGCTGCTCACTGAGCTGAACTAACACATTGTCCCTTTGGCTTGAGCTAGTGATCTCACATGGAGCATCCTGGAAAGTACCTTCTTTTGCCATTCCGTAGGGCTGTGATATGACTGGCACATCCTTTGATTTGAGGGGTATTCCAAGAGGCATCTCTTAGATTCCAGTCTTTTGCCAAGACATCAGTGTTCTTAGGAGAAACCATGACTCTTCCTGGCCCCAAAGTGAGTGGATGTCCTAGCAGAGACCTTGCTGTGCGACTTCTCTTTCTTACCACAGGTAGGTGGAGATCCACTGGTGAAGTGGGGGTGATCCTGGTGTGCACTGCCTTTCTCCAGTAAAATGCTGCATCACAGCATAAAACATCCATACAATATGCGAGACCTGACTTTAAGACCTTCTCTGTCTCAGGAGATGCAAACGTATAACATCAGGGTAAGTGCTATAACCAAAGGGCTGTACATTACTTGGGCTATACACCATTCTGTGAGATTAGGTTGGTATCAGTCCCTACCAGTGAGGTAGGTTTGTTTTCCTAGAATACTTAAAGCCCCAGCGAGAGGAGGGACATGATTTCACAGGCTGGTTATCAGAGGTTTCACCTACAAGGGGAAATGGATGTCCCTGTCTCTCTTCCAGTGACACCTTTAGGAACTTTCTGCCTCCAGTCTCTGGCTGTACAGGACTACGAGGCTCTGTATTGAGAAGCTGTGAGGAACTAAAGTTACCCTAAATCAATAGCTATTCTGTTTGGCACAAGGGAGGATGGTTAGGTTCACAAGCAGTGAATAACATTGGACAGGAAGAAAGTCACGTTTGAAATTTTACAAGCAGCTTGGGGAATTGGAAGCTGCATCTCCCACTGATGGGAACAGGGGGGTACTCTAACCATTGGGCTGCTGTATTGGGGATGACAGAGTGCTACAGTCTTTTTTGGAAAAAAGTGTCTGGTCCCATGCCGATTTTGAAAAATATTAATTGTGTAGCTAATGTTAGCAGACATTACTGAGTTATGAATTGTGAAGTGTGGGAGCTCTCTACCAGTGGACCAGAGTAAGCATTCCCTTCTCCCTGAAGGCTTATGCTAGTGTCTCCCATCTGCTCTGTATTGCCTGATCTATGAATGCGTAGGGAACCCCAGTCATAGATGGATTTCCTGTAGGATGAGATGTGTAAAGGCCAACTGTAGCAATAATGAGCATCGAGTCCCTTAAAGACCTAACTTAAGGCCTGTTCAAGTTCAGTGCGAAGACTGTTGCCTTCAATAGGATTTGAACAAAAGCTTTAGGAGTGCCTCTTCAAATTCATGACAGTGTGGTGGATTAAGTCAGTAGTGCCACTGAGGCAAATTTATCACAGGGTCAGGTTATTGGTATGTGGGAAGGACACAGGGTTGGGAAGTACACAGGGTTGGTTGCTTCTCTTTGAATGTTGTGGTAGTGTTGAGGCATCTCTGTTTACTTATCTCTAGCTTTGCCTGGCTTTCATAAACCATACTTATGAAAATATGAACATGTTATCTAAGCCACAAAAAGTTGAACTTTATTTTATTTTCTGGCAGTTAAGCCTGCAAAAACTTGAGTCTGGAAACATTAAACTCACTCATCCTTCAATGCAGTTAGTTCAATTTTCCTGTCAAACTGAAACAATTATTTTCCTTGGAGAGTCAAATATCCTTCCCCCCTCCCCCCACCCTTGACTTTCAGTTTAAAAAAAAAAAAGACAAAATGCTGTTCTCCTCCTGTGATTTTTTGGAAAATGCATTAATGCCAATTAAACTGTAATTTTAACTCACAGCTGTCTTTCAATGCCACTGAAACAGGTAATATCGAAAACACTCCATGGAGTTTAGTTGTCTTGAAATTTTGAATTGTGCGTAGAACCTGTTTATTTTACTCTTCATAGCTTGTCTACATGCCATATTTAGTTGAAAATGAGCTAAATGTAAATTGCATCAATCTTTGTTTTTTTCCAAGCCCTTTGCAAACAAAATTATACAATGCTTCACGATATCACTAGAGAGACTTTCAGGACAACTTTAATCATGATTTTAGCCTTATGTTCTGGTTTATAAACAGCTTTTCTAATCTCCTAAAATGCAAAAGATATATATATATGTAAATGTCACATTTAGCAACAGATTGTGCGCATTGGTTGGGCCAGGCACAGATTTAACATTTATCTATTGGCTTGAATCCAAGAGCTCACTTACTTAAATTACTCATGTGCTTATGACTGGATAAGTGTTTAGTGGATTGGGGCCTAGAAAGGGAAGGCTTCTTTTTTTCCCCAGTCCTAAACTTGCAATGTTTGCCTGGTTTTTATAGTTCTGAAAGTTGTGTCATAATGTAATTTACCTTGTAATTCCTTTCTTTTTTTCAATGGAGCAGGACAGAGAGAGTGGTAAAAAGAACAATGTGGTACAGAGAGTTAAGATGAAGCTAAATTAGTTATGAAAAATACAGTTCAGCTGGTTAGGAGTCATTCTTGTCACTTTGAAGCAAAAAGAAAAAAAAAAAAAGAAAAAGGTTCTGGTCTTCTGGTCACGTTCTTCCAACTTCCCTGTATAGGATTCATTTAATGCAACGTGAAGAATTAGAGGGTAACATAGTTTGAATCTTCCAGTTTACTCCATCTTTCTACACACAGCCATTAGAAAACTTGGAGTTGTAAAAGGATTTCTGAAAAAGTGGTTACTCAGCATGTGTTAAGTGTATTTTTATTTTAAACAAGTGAAATAAAACCCAAGAAGAATTAGTAGAGTTTCCTTTTTCTGCAACTACACTTTGTTTTCAGATGTCTAAGTTTTGAGGCAGGGACACCTATGCTCAGTGTAGAGAGCTACCAGCGTTGAAATGATCCCCAAACATCTTTGTTTACAAACAGGAATAAATTCCAATTGCTACGTCAATGTGTGAGAACAAGATGCAAAACTAGAGTAAAGGAACAATGTGACTCTTCTATTGGCAGATTACACGAGTTCAACAAAATAGTAACAAAGGAAAGTCGATTGGTATCTTGCACTAACCGTTCTCACCTGAAGAGGGGCAGAGTTTGCTGATAGACTTTTCTTCAGGGTGACCTTGGCTTGAAGGGCTGATGATCAGCTGAGATCCCTTCTGCAGGGGGTCCTTTCTCCCGGAGGGTGAAAGCGTCTCAGTAACAGGGCCTGCCATTTTGTGTCATTTCAATTTTTTTTGTGAAAGTGAATTATGTATATGTGGATGAAATCTGTGATTCCCCCCATTTTTGTAGCCATGCTGATGGTTTCCATAGCAACTTGCCTAGAGTTTGGAAGGAGGTGCACAGCCTGCAGGAGGGAGAAGGCAGAAAGGTGATGGGGCTCACTAGCATGAACGTGGTTGCAATGCTAGCAGGAATCTCAGCACATCTTTTTTAAAAATTATATACATATTTTCTTTCTTTTTTTTTTACTGTCATAGCAATCTCTGTTACCTGAAATGCAGTGTATGAAATACTGCTTACTCTTCTTAGGCTTTTCCCTCTAGTCTGCAGTGCATGAAGACTTCTCACTCCCTTTCATTGTCTCTCAGTTTCAGGAAGCTGCCGCTCCACCGGCACCAGGTCCTGGGGTGTCCTGGTGCTCCTTCCTCTCCTCTTCCTGAATGAGCTCTGAGGGCTCTTGAGAGGTGGCACTCCAGCCAACAGGATGTCCAAATGATTTAAGCAACTGCCGACACCACTGCACCAGTATTTGGAGGTTCAGCTCTACTGAATGGTAGTTGTCTCCTTTGTCAAAACAGACAGGTAAAGAAAGGAGTAGATGAACAACAGAGGGGAGGTACAAGGTGCTCTGGAGTGCAAGCTCAGAGGGCAAGGTTGGAGAAGTACTGCGAGTGTACACAACTGAGATGGCAGAAAATGTTTGCCAGAGAACAGTATGACTTTAATCCAACTTTATCCACACTGATTAGTCACTGAAGGGAAAAATATGTTTTAAAGGCAGGAATTCAAAAACATGGCCACTTAAAGGAGAAGAGACAACGCTGCTAGGCGTAACTAGATAACTTGCTCGTCTGCTGTAGTCTCCACCCTTGCTTAGGAAAAAGAACCAATTCCAAACAGTGATCGCTTGGCATTTCTGATACATAAGCCTTTCCTCTCTGTATAAATTTTGGGTATGAGGGCTTTTTTTTTCCCTCCTGCTCATACTAGCCGGGTTTCAATGCTGTCCATTTTGAACTTAGACCTGATGGACTTTTTTTCTAGATTTTAGGTTGAAACTATCAACCAAATGCACTACTGAAGCTTTCAAAAAGGGTAGAATTCCTAACTGGGAAAACCAAACTAGAAAAAAGAAAGTGGAAAATCCTCCTGGGAGTAAATTTAAGAAATGCCAAGCTTCTTTTTGTCATGAAGAAGCAGTTGCTGATCATCACAAGGTTACAAAAGACTTAGGTCTTTAAAAAAAATAGATAAATGAATGTTAGATTTGTATCTTGCAGAGCAGGATCTGCACAACACAATGAACAAGTTGATAATACTCTTCTGAGTGGAGAGAGTGACTGTGACTTTTTCATTTGCCTTGTTTGCAAGACTGATATTTCAGGGTGGGCAAAAAAATCTTGGACAAATCTGTAGGTCTAGTTATTTAAAAAGTGATTGAATGAAAATTGAAATGAAATTGAGTCCATGGCTTTCACAATAACAAGTTTAATAAGTTTTGGGAGGGCAAATGATTTGTCTCAAACAATGAGCAATGTTATTCCTGGCCTATGAATAATGCCATTATTACCCATGAAAAGTTCACTGAATAATATAATGTAGCCTGTACCCTTGGTGAGGTAAGACGCTGTACTTAGAGACTAATTATTGTATCTCAGTCTCAAAACTCATCAGTGGTGCTGGCTGTGCTACAAGGGAAAGCTTAATATCAGCTGTAGTCTCCGCAGTCCAATAAAAGGAATTGTAGGATATGTGCTCATAGCTAAGAGTATGGTTTGAATGTGATATGCCAAGATCCTTTAAAAATACTACTGTCCTCTTGAAACTGCCATGAACTTACACTATTAAGGAACTGAGCAAATGGCATTCCTCATTAACGCTTCAGTATTTACATTGTCTGTTTAACAATTTTTTTCTCAGAACCTGAAGCCAATATCCCTGCATAGAGATTATTTTACACTTACGCTATCTGAGACATTACAAAGGACTCAGGTGGGATCGTGAAGTGAAGACTGTAAAAGGTAGCGCAGCAGCTCAAAAGATTTTTTTTTCTTTTAATCCTATTTTGATATTAAAACTGGATTGTGAAAATCCACCCTAAATTCTACAGGGTCAGGCTTGAAGTGAGAAGGCAAACAAATGTGGAGGTAGTAGGGATGTTTTGCTTCCAAGGAAGTAAAATCTCCTAAAAAACAAAATGTACAATTACCTACCAGTACTTCAGATAAGGAATTCTTATAAATCTGTCTAATTCAAATTATGGAGTGAATATGGAGATCTGTTTTATCAAGATTTAAAAAGATAGTAGAAATTTATTTGAAACCTAGACTCTTACAAATAGATGCTGTAGAAACACTCTTGAAGATATTTCAACTAACATTGTTCCCATTTGTTGACCTTCTGGTTATTCATCTTCATCCATGGTGAGACAGCTTTTGAATTCAATTGCTGAAGTCTGTTCATGAGTATTTCAGATCAAAGCAAGTATCAGTTGTCTTTCAAAACAAATAATCTTTCTTTTTCCTTTTTAGGTTTTGGCTTTGTGAGTTTTAAACAGTGCAATTTTGATTCACAGCAGAAAAATCGCAGCTCAGCGGGTTGGAAGTCTGCATGTGAACCAGAACAGCGCTGGTGGTCTAGAGGAGATTTGTCTTGGGACAACACACCTTGATGACTGACCCCAAATGACTGTCCCTGTCAGAAAATTTTCAGAGGTGTTGTCCACTTGCTTTGGAATGAGACACACAAACCTTTTCCCAGAGAGGATGCTTCTTCATTAATGCAACCAAGACAGCTAAAGCCTCCCCAGAATTGTCAACACCCATGCCGCATTAAAAATCTTATTTCTATATCTTAATTCCATTGGTACCTGTTGCCTTTCTATCCCTGTAACAACCAGATGAAAAATATTGCAACTTTATAAACTTTGGGCCAGCTGATAGGGGTTCTCAAATGCTGTTGCAAAAAAATCTAGTATTCTGGATAGTGCATTAGCTCAGCTCAGCTCCCCTTCTCTCTGGAGGACAAGGATCTGTGCTGTGAAGGTAGAGTTCACCTGGAGGTCAGCCTGACAAGCCCCTGATCAACCGTTTCTGTGCCTGATTTAATATAAGACCAAGTCTTCATCTTCACTTAGTGATTGAAAGCTTAAGATAGCTTTCTGCCTTTCAGCTGCACCTGACATTGTGATGGGTTCTTAATTACAGTGAAGTATCAGACAATCTAGCTTACACAAATTGACATTAATTTAAACATTACAGTGTTATTAAAACAAAGCAGCTGAATTGATCTGGACCTGGTGGGGTTTCTGTTTGCTGTCTTGTCAGTTTGCTGAAATGGTTATGTTTCCAATAATCCAGTTTGAGATTGATGCTGTTGGTATTTTTTTAATTGACAAGGTTTGAAAAGGAAGAATTAATTTCTCTCCCCCATATTTTTCTTGGAGCTGTGATCTCACCCAACTGCTGCCTGTGGTCCATGGCCGAAGGTGGTTCTATGTTATTGCGCGAGGAAAAGTGTTTCAGACAAAATGCTGTGCAGAACTACAGGAACCCTTCAGACTATCACTTCTGGTTTTGCTTCTTTCGAGGGACATCACTTTTCTTCATCTACATTCTTGGTGAGTCTGTACCTGTTGTTTTGGGATAAGTTTTTGTGACTAGAAATTAGTGGGAGAGGTAAAACTCTGCCCATTGAAGACAGTGATGAAACTCCAGTAACTTGCAGAGACACTGACTTGTTTTTTAAATTTTTACCCCAGTGACACTTTACATATTCTGCATAGCAAGTGACAACATAAGACTTTTTTTTTCTGCGTTCTCCTCACCGCTGTATTGATATGAAGGTCTTCATATGTACAGAAGTGGAGAAACCAGTGAAAAAACAAGGCTGTTGGTGAGACAGTAATCCTTATGGCTCGACAGAAACTTTTGGGAAACAGATGATGTGCTGAAGCTGGCAGAGAGAGTCTCACCAGGATACATGCCCAAGTGTGACCAAAGAGGACAGCAGCACCCTGCTGCCAGGACTTGGGTAAAACTTCTCAGCATGCATTTGTGTTTGCTCTGAAGTGCAAATCCCACTCTCTTACCTCATTCCACAAATAGAGCTGTGCTTCCAGACACCACCCCTGGTAATTATTGCCATTAGACTAAAAGCTCCCTTTGGTGCCTTTGTTTTTGTTCACTGACATTCGTCGCCTGAGAAAGAACAGGCTGCTAATTTGTTTTCAAGGATATTTTTTCAACTTCTGGGTTAGAAACTTTTCAAAACAGAGTGTTCCCCTTATGAAAGTACAGCCAAACCTACGCTTGGGATCTAAATACCTGAGAGCATTTGTGCGTGGAAGTGGGAGGAACAGAAGTGTTACTATACTTTAGAAAACCCCAAAATGACATTCACATTTGTTCCTTCCAGGCACCAAGTCTCTTGACCACCTCCATTGGCTCTAGCAAGCTCACTTGCTTGCTGCGCTTCTGCTGCACCATCCCTGTGCCGGAGCAGAGCATCCTCCTCTGCTGCGTGAGGGATCCTGCTTTCTCCTGGCCCCGGCACAGCACTGTCAGCAGCCCCGGGTTGCTTGCTGGGCCCCACTCACGTGTTTATTCAGCTCTCTCCCACCCTCCGTGACGCTGGGCTCTGTCTCTCAGTGCTGCTTGTTATTGCTTTGGCAGCGCAATCCCCGCTCAGTGGCTGTACCAGTTATTTCTGGTACACTGGTAAAGAATGGGGTTCTTTGTGGGTTACAGGCATTCGTTACAATGCTGCACTGTGGGCTGCTTCGTTTATCGTCTTGGTAATTCTTCTGTTATTAATGGGGTGACACTATCTGAGATTGCACTTCACATGATTTCAATTCCTATTAGTACTGAACATTAGAGAGATGAAGCAGCACCCTGTATGTGTACCCACAAAAATTTCCTGTGCTTATGGTATTATTTCTGCATTATACTTTTTTATTAGAATTAAATCCAACAACAGAAATAAGTATTATCTTTTGGATAAATTAATTAATTTGGATGAATACTTATGATCTTTTCATGCAGGATTTTTTGATATCGATTTTATAGGCAGAAGTAGCCCTCTAGCTTATAGTAGTGACAATAAGCAGGACATTGAAGAAGGATCAGGTCTGTGGAAGGAAAAGAGACACCAGAATAAATCTGAAGTGTGGAACAACAGGGAACATGAAATAGAAGATATCACTCGATGAGAGCTCATAAATTACTGTGTGTGAAATTCAGTTACTAAAAAGTTATAGATCAATGTCATAGATATAAAAACTTGATTTTTGGACTACTGGGAAAACTCCCACAGAAGTCAATGCCATTTCCATTTAAAATAAGGGCGTTATTTTGCAGGTCTATTTTGTGTGTTTGGATACTCTCTTCTCTCATTGAGATAGTGTGCTATTACGGGACTACTGATTGGACTACTAGGCTAATCTATAGGCCTGCATAACTGTGGGATGATACACCTGGATGAAATTAAATATATACAAAGCCTGTATCCTAAAAGCATTAGGAACTATTAAAATGTCAATGGTATTTACATTGAACAAGGCATCATTAGTTTTTCCCTAAAGAAAAACTGTTTCCAGCACCCAGCTGCTTGGATAAAATGCTGTCTGTTGGAAACTTCAAGGAGAAAATAGTTCCTCTTGAAGGTGAACATCCTAACACAAACAGTGAGTAATCTACTTGTAACAGCCATAATGTGACCTGAAATGCCTTTCTGACAATGCAAAGACTATTTTTCCTTCTTAGGGTTTTTGAACATTACATGACTCTTTGGCTTTTACTTCAGGAAAGTACAGTCAAAGACCTCTTCATCTTCAGCTCTGCTAAAGCAGGTTGCCAGAATCCGGTCAGATCGCTGTATTTTCGGTCAGGCAGAATTCCCTCCTGAGGAGCTAGTTGACATAGGATGGCAAAAGCAAGCTCAAGATTTGGACATACCTCAACCAGCGCAAGTTAGAAGTCCTTTTTCTTTATTTATTCTCACTTTGCCAACCCCAAACAATAGTTTTCCTTTGAAATATACTTCACAGTAGTTAAGAATTATACAACATATGCTACATTAAGTTTTTGGCATGCACATCTCCGTTCTCAACTCATTGATTTTTGAGTAGGTATCTTTCATAACGGGGGTAATAAAAATCACTTGTTAGGTCACATTCTCAGAAGTATTCTTTGTTTGTGTTATTTCTCCAGTTTAGTATATTTCAAAAGTGCCTGATCTGTGTAGGAGGAAAAAAATCAATACACTGTTTGACTAGGAATTCCCTGGGAAATAAAAAGGTGTGTAAGATTAGCTTTCAGATGGCGATGTTTTTTGTCTTTAGAGAGTTCAGATATTAAGGTTTTCTGAGTGGTACCACTGTAGTATCTCCTGAAAGAGCTTTTGAGCTGACGTTGCTTTGGAGACAAAAGCGGTAATGTACATATATACAAAATAACTATATTTGCCCCAATTTTATGGTAATTCATATATTTTGTAACTAGTTTATTTTGAACACAGCTGCCTTGATAAGCTGTTATATATATTTACTGTTGCTCTGAATGGAGTAAACCATACAATTGTATTGTAAGACAAAGGCATGTTCTTGCAGAGGATTACAAAATATTTGTGTGATACCCAGCATAAGCTGACAAGCAACAGCGCTGCAGGGAGTTTACTGAGGTAACTTTTTGATTATAACCTGACTTCTGAAAAGACCTGGCTTCTGTTACTACATTCATGAGACATCTGCAAAGTGGAGCAAATACTCACGGTGCTCACTCTTGCACATCTTTTCCCACAAATAAATTAATCTGTCTTTGCAATATTTCTTTGTGTACCCTTTAGTGCTTCAACCTTGTTGCTCAGACCCATTGCCGCCTGTCATGTTTCTGTTAGTGATGATGTATTGGCAAACACTCAAATGGTGTGACATGCTATGTGGCTCTTTTATCTCTGTTCCCATGTAGACCAATAGTAAGAAAAAATAAAATTGCTTTAAAAAAGTCCTTGGCAGAGGCAGTTGGAAATACTTTGTCAAAGTAATTTCTTAATAAGTGAAGATTTGTTAAGAATGGGTATCTTCACTCAGACATGCCAGCTGCAGTGAGAGCAAGGGAGCTCTTGGGTCCACATTAAACTCTGATTAGATTGGGAAAGATCCATTTGTACCCCAGGAAATCATTAGTTTTGTGGTAGACAACCACGGTCCTTGGTGGAGAGGACACAGGCAGGCTTTCTGTAAGCACAACCCTACTGCAGCCAGTCTCTGCTTTAAACTGGTTCAGAGTTTGGGTTGGGCAGCCTTTGGACAGATAACTGCATGAGACTGGAAGTACTGGAGTGCCCCAACTGCACATCTGTTTCCTTGCACTTGGACTTTTTAAACAAAGCATTATTTATTCACCCAAAGGTACAAAGCAAACATTGATAAAGATCCTACATTAAGGTTGGAAAAGACCTCTAAGATCATCGTGTCCAACCGTCAACCCAACACACCATGCCCACTAAACCATGTCCCTAAGGGCCTCATCTACACGTCTTTTAAATACTTCCAGGGATGGTGACTCCACCACTTCCCTGGGCAGCCTGTTCCAAGGCCTGATCACTCTTTCAGTAAAGAAATTTCTCCTAATATCCAATCTAAACCTCCCTTGGCGCAACTTGAGGCCATTTCCTCTCGTCCTATCGCTAGTTACTTGGGAGAAGAGACCCAACACCCACCTCGCTACAACCTCCTTTCAGGTAGTTGTAGAGCGTGATGAGGTCTCCCCTCAGCCTCCTCTTCTCCAGGCTAAACAACCCCAGTTCCCTCAGCCGCTCCTCATAAGGCTTGTGCTCCACACCCTTCACCAGCTTCGTTGCCCTTCTCTGGACACGCTCCAGCACCTCCATGTCCTTCTTGTAGTGAGGGGCCCAGAACTGAACACAGTATTCGAGGTGCGGCCTCACCAGTGCCGAGTACAGGGGCACGATCACCTCCCTACTCCTGCTGGCCACACTAGTTCTGATACAGGCCAGGATGCTGTTGGCCTTCTTGGCCACCTGAGCACACTGCCGGCTCATGTTCAGCCGGCTGTCAATCAGGACCCCCAGGTCCTTTTCCTCTGGGCAGCTTTCCAGCCACTCTTCCCCAAGCCTGTAGCGTTGCCTGGGGTAAATGAGTAAACATGAAAAGGTAAAACCATGTGTAAACATGAAAAGGTAAAACCAAGTACCCCTATATTGGGCTTCCTCCTTGTTTTTTGGCTGTGCTCATCACCCTTCCTAAGCAAATTCTGGCCTGTTGCTCCCCATTCCTCTGAAGACTTGATTTTTTTTCTCCTGAGCTTAAGCTTAGTGCTGGAAAGAGCAATAATCCTTACTCTGGCTGTGGTGAAGTAGCTGCTCCAGATAAATGTTTGCACTTGTGATTTCAAAGTCCTGTTTTTTTCCTTCCAAACTACATTTAACTTTAAAGGATGGAATACGCTAAACAGGGCTGATGGAATTTTTATAGGACTGAGGCGCCCTAGGAAGTTTTCATAAACTTACTTTTTAAAAAATATTATTATTATGTAAGAAGTTTTGTGATTTCTTCGCTATTCTTTTCTCATCTGAAAGCTTTTATGAGCTGTGTAGATCTTTACCGATGACCCAAGTGATTTTCTGAATCGTGCAGTTTTTTTGTTTTAAATCACTCCATATACTTATTGCTGAATATAAAAAGTGCATATAAACAGTTCCTGGAAATTTATTCCCTTGAAAAACAAATAGCAAAGCTCTAGAAAAATCCTCACTTTGGAAAACTTAGTAACTTGTAATAAAACAAAGGAATAAATCATCTTAGATGAAGCAATATTTAAAATAAGAGGGAAGAAAATGAAAAGCTTACTCCTTATTAAAAAGTCTATAATTGTACTTCTAGCACTTTATGCATTACACAGTGCATAAATTTCTCAGGCATCAGCGATCACTTTTAATTTTTGTAAGCAGAGTTCTGAATATATAAAAGATTCATTCTTATCTGTAGTTTTCTACTTAGCATATTATAGCTAAGGTTTTGCATATATAACCTGACAATCAGGTTTTTTGTTTATAAGGAATGGTAAATGCAGTGCATTAACAAAATATTTTCTGGTTAAATTTACTGTTAGAAAGTGAATAAAAATGGAGTACACACTCTGCAATTTATCTTTGGAACAATTTAATTAACTGTAGTATGAACAGTGTTGGAAGCACAGCTTGCAATAAAGTTGGTGGGAAAGTGGTTCAAAATTTTATATAAGATTTGGATGATTTTTGTTAATTTAGTAAATTACCTAAGTTGGCTGATTCCTTGTACAGATTAGTGTTGTAACATTTAGTGCTTAGCCACTTTTTTTTGTTCATAAGATTCTTTTTTCTCTGCAATTTTGTAAAAAAAGAAATAATATGGTTAAGTCCATAATTTGCTCATCTAATGTTATAAACTGCTTCATTTATTTAAGTGTTTAGTAGTGATTTTTTAAAGACAAGGAAGGTGAGAGCTGGTAGCACATATTTATGCTTGTAGTAAATTATATAGAAACACTTCTCATTTTAATAGGCAGATGTCTTTTACCAACACTTAATCGTTCATGCAATTGCTAACAGTAACATAATATGCATTTTCAGCCACATATATTTGCAAGTATAGCATCTGGTAATTTTATCATTGCGTGTTAAGAAGGCTCATAACCCTTGTCCGAGAATTGCATTGAGTCCCTTAAACTGTGTGCAGCATCCCCAGCATGGAAGCATCTGAGAACCATTCTTCTCCCCGTTCCTGTTAACTTCAGCGAACTTTGGATCAGATTCGCTTTTAACACTTTGTTGCAAGATGTTTTTCTGAGTACAAAATTTTAACAGTGAAGGAAGCAGAAGTTCTTCATTTATGCCACGTTTTCTTTTTCCATCCTTGAAGAATCAGCATTTCTGCTGTCTTGCTTTGCTTTTCTTCATGGCCCTTGACGTGCTTCTTAGTAGGCAGATGACAGTTCCTAAAAGCTTTTGCAGCACATCATGAATGACAAATTCCCCTTGCGGAATCAGTGGGAGGCATTGTTGTGCAGATAGTTTTGGAGTCTCCTGAAAGTAGATAAGGGAGGAACAGAAAAACAGCTGACACTACAATAAAGAACATGTTGCTTTCCTTGATCCCATTTTACTGGTAGAATAAACTTGATTAAGGCAGTTCAGAAGACAAGAGAGTGTTGGAGGGAATGCACAGTGAAGTCTGATTGTCTGATGTGGACATGATAAAGACCCTGACAATGTAGAAGAAATTAGTTTTGCAGAGCATCTGTGAACTTGTAAAGAGAGACTGATGGGGCATCACTGATGGGCCAGAGATAAGGACACAAGGAAAAGAAGGTTCTGACCTAACATCCTCAGTGAACAATATCTGGACCTGAGAAACAGAACCAGAACCTGGACTCCCCCACAGCAGTATGTGAGATCGACCTTAACTGTAGTGTTGCTTATTTGCAGCAGATGTAGAGTTAATTTAAGGTAGCATGTAGGTGCTGATAATAAAGTCACATATTGGGTGACTAATGGCATCATGTATTACTCTATTTGTCTTTTAAGTATTATAGTAAGCTAGAATAGGTATTCACCCTTGCTGTAGGGATTTCCTTACCCACCTCCTTTGAATCTGTTGGTGAATGGACGGATAGCATTGCCTGTGCTGGCAGCTCTAACTGGTGAGTGGGATGGGGCCCTGTTGAGTGCAGCAGGTAGGGTCATCTGGTCACCTGTTCTAGCTCACTAGAGAGCTTCTTCTGTTCTTCTCTTCTGTAATTTCTTCTGAATTTTCAGACTGTCATTTGGAACGAAATCTAGGTTCATCCACAATTTTGGAGATGATCAAACTTTGCAATTCCTGTGTTTGCTTTGCTTTTCCTACCCCTATGATGCTTTCGAAATTCTTCCTTTGTCCACTTACTACTTTGTCTTAAAGAGACTAGATGTAATTTTATTCATGGTCAAACTCTTTTAGGCAGTGTTTTGCAAAATGGCCAACCCAGCAAAACCCTATTGGGGCCACTGTACGCTCCCAGTGTACAAATAATAAAAATAATTGTATAAGGTTTCTATTTCTGCCTTGCCAGATTTAATTCTGACAGAAAGCAATGTATGCCACCTGCCCACACACACAGTATAATAATGTCCTTAGAAGCAGTTATACATCACCATATCAAGCAATATAAGACCCGTTGGAAACAGACTACTTGGCAAAACAGACTGTTTGTTTGATCCAGAATGGTAATTCTGAAATAGTGAATTTGTTCTGGAAATCCAGCATTTTACAATGGATTTTTTTTTCTTGAATACTTTCAGCTGCAGTAATGTGATTCAATGGTAGCAGTTCTTCAAAACACGAAAAATTTAACTATGTAGTATAACCATTGAATGCCACTTCATTTCTTACCTAGGCACAGAGGGATGGAAATTGGCCACCTCAGATTTAACCAGCCTTGAATGAGAGTCCAGTAATCTATACAGCAAAAATTCAAAAGGTGATCGCTAGCAACAGTAGGGCCTATATTGTGGTTTAACCCAGCAGGCAGCCAAACACCACACGGCTGCTCGCTCACTCCCACCAGTGGGATGGGGGAGAGAATCGGAAAAAAAAGGAAAATTCATGGATTGAGTTAAAGACAGTTTAATAGAACAGAAAAGGAAGGGAAAATAATAATAATAATAATAATAATAATAATAATAATAATAATAATAATAATAATAATGGTAGACTATACAAAATGAGTGATGCACAATGCAATTGCTCACCACCTGCCGACCGATGCCCAACCTGTCCCCAAGCAGCAATCACTGCTACCCGGACCAAGCCTCCTAGTTTATATACTGAGCATGACATCATATCGTATGGAATACGCCGTTGGCCAGTTGGGTTAGCTGTCCTGGCTATGCTCTCTCCCAGCTTCTTGTGCACCTGGCAGAGCATGGGAAGCTGAAAACAACTTAGCAACAACTAAAACACCAGTGTGTTAGCAATATTATTCTTGTACTAAATCCAAAACACAGCACTATACCAGTTACTAGGAAGAAAATTAACCATCCCAGCCGAAACCAGGACAGCCTATTAGAGTGATTTCTGCATTGATCCTTCTGTCTTATATTCCGGCTTGGCCTGGTTTACTTAACTGTGTTATAAGTTACTTATACCAGGATTAATTTCTTGATGCCTTTTTAATTTTAGTGGAGTTTAAGTAAGAGTTAGCAGAATTCTTCATCGCACTAAAAAAACTTGTCAATAGGGTTGAAGTTTGTTCTGAGCTTTTTGAGAACTGCAGTTTTTGAGACAACTTCTAACATTTTGGTATTCTCTTTACCACACATTGCCTGTGTGAATGAACAAGTATATCAGATGAGTATCAAAGCCTTAGAAGAAAGGAAAGATTATCGTATTCTTTTGAATCTTTTCCTTTTAATCCTGCAGTGCTGCTTAGAAGAAAGGTTTGTGGGTTTTTTTTCAAACTGGTCAAGGTATCCCCAAAAGACAATAGCTAGCTGCATTCACCCATGATATGAAATTTTCACAGTTAGTTGTCCAAAGTTCCCATAGCATGTTGCAGCACCAGAAATCAAAGTTATCTATCACACTAGATCTTGCTGATACTTGGGTAGCTTTAGCTCATCGCAGAGAACAAATGTCAAACTGTAAGGCCCATCAAATCTGAAGACAATAGCTTCTATAGGTACCTAATATAAAGCACATGAAAGTTTTATATAGTATATTGCTGCTATGTCACTATGCCAACCAGAAATTAGCCTTGTTATTTCTTTAGCTGAAGATCCATTTTATAATACAGACTCAGTGACTGAGGCATAAAAGCCCACGTGCAATTTTTCAGATTCAGTTGTAAGATGAATTTAATGCAGAAGCGAAATGCAGACCTCGGAAAATACGTGCCTCTTCTGAGGCACGGAGGGGAGCAGACTCATGCTCCTCTCAGGCTTTCAGGAGACCACTATACCTAGGGAGGCAAGACAGTGTCTGTCTCTTTTAGATTGCAAATTCTCTTGTGCAGCTTTTAATTTTATGTAGGTGGGTAAATGTCTACCACAGTAACCCAGACTGGTTAGCATCTTAGTGCTACCATCGTATCAGCAGTAAATAACAATAATCAACCAACAGTTCCACTATGCTAGCAGTTTTCTACTGATTTGACTTAGCCTCAGTAGGTAAGGATGTAATGCAGAAGTAATGCTCCTCAGAGCTAGAGCTGAGCAGTGCTTACTCATCAGGTTCCAGGTAATATAGCCTAGATTTCTCCCTGTAGAAAAGGGATCTGCTACCACACAGGCATGTTGTAGGACTTCCATCCAATAAGAAACATAAATATACATTACAGTATTTAAGGGGACCGTAGTAACATCTGAGCCTGCAATAATTTATAAAGACAGCTTACATTGTTGGCTATTCATATATTAAAATTATACTAACTGTATCCAAGCCCATTGTACTACTTGCAGATCCCCAAAATTCTGCCAGATATTTAAATGATTACACTCCTCGCTCCTTATCAGAAGCACATAGATTTTTTTCTTAATATACACCTTAATAAAAAAGATTTTGGACACATTTACTTTAAAGAAAATCACCATTTTGCTTTAAGAACTTGAGAGTTTTGGTTGAGAATCTCTTGCCTTACTGATCTGCCTAGTGTCTGAACTGAGAATTTAAATTTGGGAGCTAAAAGGAGTTTTAATCTAGATTTAAACTAAACTACTGCTACAATTTCAGCAGACTTTGTTCAACTGTTTAAACAATACCTGTTAAAAAGTACTAATCTCCAAAATTTTAAACTGCCTATGGATTCATGCCATTTTATATAAAGTTTACAATAAAACTACCAGTATTTTCTTGTTTCCCCTGGCTAATGTGTATTAGTTTTGGCATACCCTAGAACACAGCATCCGAATTAGCTCTCGGGAGCATTTTTTTGGTCTTTAACTCCGGTTTAGGAAAACAGTAATGGCTCATCAGTGAAGAACCAGTGCCATCTAGGGCTGAAAGTGGAAAGGAGAGGAAGTGTCCAAAACACTAAGTACAACCTGGGGATAATAGGCTGTACCAGGGACAGGGAAAAAGGGAAATAATGGAAAAAAATCCAGCTAATGAAAAGAGTGGGAAGCACAGTACAGAGACACCCAAATCCTTGCCCAGAGACAGCCTGGGCTCTACAAGGCTGCCCTGGCTTGGGGAATGCTGAGGAGGGAAGGTGGCCTCTGCCTGCTGACGCTGCCTTTGCTTTGTATCAGTGACACCAGCCCAATGCCCCCCCAAACCAGTCCCTTCACAGGGCTGATTGACTGGGAGTGGGAATGTGCAGGAGGAGATGGGTCCTCGGCTGCATCCAGACATGACGCCTCTTGGTATTTAAGAGTACTATACATTTGAAGAGGATGCTTATAAAGAAACAGAAAAATGCCACACAGCTTCGGGATGGCACCTTTAGAAAATTCTGACCTAAACTCTTCTTTATATATATATGTGTTTTATTCCTTTCTTAAAGCTGTTTTAATATCCTACTTCTGTTTATCATGCTTTCGAGTAAAATTTGAGGACAAGACACCTTACACAGAAAATCCATGCTCCGTGTCGGGCACGACAGCAGAAACTCGAGTTTCCACTCGGTATATTCACCAAATAAGTTGTCTTTGAACTCCCTCTGGTGGTAGAAAGGTTTTGTAAGTAGGAAAAGGTTTTGGAGGCACTTGTGGAGCTTCAAATTACCTAGTTTTAGCAATGAGTTGATAGTTTGTGATTTTTCTTCACACTTCCTAAAAATGGCTATGGAAGAAGATGGGGAAAACTATAGATTAGTTTTAGCAAATAGATAAAACTTATGCAGAGTTTAATTTTTTTTCATTTTGTAATGCAGAAAAAGAAGTTGGTGGTTTTCTCTCCCTCGAGACACAAATGCATAGAGTTACCTTCGGTTGCAATCACGCTTTACATTGGCGAAACAGCACAATTATAAAACTTTCTCTATTGTCCGCAATGGAACTACTTTGAAACAGAAAGACGCCAGACAGGTGGAGGGGGCTGGGGACCACTCTAACTGGAATGGGCTGGTCTGTGAGATCCTTACTCGTATCGGTGAGCGATTAACCCTCAGACAGGGTTAATTAAGGAATCATTTCCTTGGCATGACTGGGCTGCTCCTGTAAGCAGCTGCCCACCAGAATGAGCAAAAGAATCACAATCTGCTGCTTTTTTAATGAAAACTTGTCTACATTGCACATGTGAAAATACAGGGGGTTTGCCAGCTGGATGTTGTGCTATGTTAGACAACAATGTCAATAGTAGACCAAATGTTGCTCTGTTAAATTCAAGTCTGTAAACTTCTGCTTTACGTTCTGTCTGCACTGGGTGAATATCAGATCCTTTTCGCTCTTTGATTAATTAGCAATTAATTTAAGTATGTTTTATTTCTAAGGGATGGGATGTTATTCCATTGAATTATATATAGTTGAAATTGCTGGGGCCCCATAGCAATGATCTCTGGAAAAGATATTTTTCTGTATTTCCAGGCTCTGAAAATTCCAGAATTTCTGAACTCATTGAGGAAAACCCTATCTACTCAAATATAACTAGAAAAAACTCAATGTATTCTTCATTTAAGAGGAAGTCTCTACAGAAAAAAAATCTTTCTAAAAATATTTGATCTAAAAATAAGGTATTAATCTGCTTTAGAAATGGGAATACCTAGTTTAATTAAGCACAAGAAAACAGTGGAAGATCTTGCTCTCAAAAGTTTTATTAGAAAAAAATTATCATTTAGTTGATTAAAAGGAGCAGAAACAGGAAACATTCTTAGGAGAGAAATAAAAGAAATTGATTCTTAGAGACTTCCAAGAATTAGGAAAATATTTTAAACAGGTTTAGTTCAGCTTGCAGAGGTAATCTAAACAAAACATTATTTGTTTCAGTTATATGGGGATGGTATTTTCCTTGCCAGATGTGCCCAACAAGACACCTACAGGAGCCACACGGATGTTCTACAGGGATCAGAAATCTGCCCATGTCACAGTCATGCGCTTGTATAGTGTTTCTAAGGCTTCAGCTTGTTATGCCGGTGACAGGCAGCCTGAACAGCAAGCCAGGAAAGAATTGCATGACCTTTCATGTCCCACTGGATACTATATAATTATATATTATAACCAACATATATACTCTAAACATTTATACTCAGCCTGTTATCAGCTATTCATAATTAGGGTTTAGGGGGCAGATCCTGGATTTCTCCGTTCGGAGTGAGAACTTCTTGGAGCTGGATCGTGAAATTTCGTGATGCTGTGGAGGATGTGTACATGCCAGCACCTCAGTTTGGCCAGCAAAGTGCTTTTGAAGTAAATCTTCTGATCATCCCCCCGTACCACCCTTTAGTCCAGGGTAGAAACTCCTGAAATACACAAAGCACTGACTCTGGGATCTTAACACCAGTCATAAGAACATATGTGTTCTTATTGCACTTAGTGTTAACATAGACAGAGCCCGGGATCTCCCTTCCTGGACCCAAACACAGGGAACATTGAGCCTGACATCGTAGGGTTCTCCTCTGACACTGAGTACTCCCCCATACTTCTGCCTGCTTCCTGCAGACGCTGCTTCCAGCTTCAGGGAGTGTTACTCTCTGGGTCTCTATAGCTTGCTATATATAGACTGCAGGGAGTCGTTAATGAAAAGCAGTGCACATGTGTCAGAAGTCAAGGTACTGAGGAGATTTGGTGTTGACAAGCTGAAGGCATTGTTTTTTTGGGGGAAAGGTAAATACCCACTTATACCGAAGAGATGACACTGTTTCTCTCCTGCCTTGGCTTATGAGGCCTTACTGCAATCACACCAGCTCTGGGTAAAGAGTATACATATCAAGCCTATGGGTCTCAGGACTATGTCCAGGTATGTACCTCGTAGATGAAAAGCAAGCTCATACTGCTGACTAAACCATCTGCGAAGTGCGAAGTGACCTATTGCATCTCACCTGACACCTGTGGGGCTGGATGGTGGTGTTTCACAGGGCCCTGGACACCGAGGGTTCCCTTTGCCCACCCACGCTGCCATGTCTGGATAAAAAGGATGCAAAGGAACTTATGGATGCCATATGTTTTCAAGTGCTGATCACACACATGCAGTCACTTGCATTGCACCTACCTTCCTTTCCTCATTACGCTTTGCTGTGTGTGCTGCTGTACTAATTTTATGACTACTTTGTACTTTTCATAGTTTAAAGTGGGTTACATTTTCCTGCTGGTCAGCTTTAGATGTTGTACCTGATTAGTTTTATGTCCTGTACTGGTTAGCTTCTTTTCTCATTTTCCACGTGGGCTGCCTGTTACCAGGGTCAGTGATAACACTTTGACTATCTCTATGTTACAGGTCATAGGGTATAACAGAAATGGATTTGTAGAAGAAAACAGCTGAGATTCTCATGTACACACTACTTACATTTTGTGATTTCTTTGCTTCATAGAATCATAGAATCATAGAATCATTAAGGTTGGAAAAGACCTCTGAGATCATCGAGTCCAACCATCAACCCGACATCACCATGCCCACTAAACCATGTCCCTAAGCGCCTCATCTACACGTCTTTTAAATACCTCCAGGGATGGTGACTCCACCACTTCCCTGGGCAGCCTGTTCCAAGGCCTGACCACTCTTTCAGTAAAGAAATTTCTCCTAATGTCCAATCTAAACCTCCCTTGGCACAACTTGAGGCCATTTCCTCTCATCCTATCGCTAGTTATTTGGGAGAAGAGACCAACACCCACCTCGCTACAACCTCCTTTCAGGTAGTTGTAGAGCACAATGAGGTCTCCCCTCAGCCTCCTCTTCTCCAGACTAAACAGTCCCAGTTCCCTCAGCTGCTCCTCATAAGACTTGTGCTCCAGGCCCTTCACCAGCTTCGTTGCCCTTCTCTGGACACGCTCCAGCACCTCCATGTCCTTCTTGTCGTGAGGGGCCCAAAACTGAACACAGGATTTGAGGTGCGGCCTCACCTGTGTCGAGTGCAGGGGCACGATCACCTCCCTACTCCTGCTGGCCACACTAGTTCTGATACAGGCCAGGATGCCGTTGGCCTTCTTGGCCACCTGGGCACACTGCTGGCTCATGTTCAGCCGGCTGTCAATCAGCACCCCCAGGTCCTTTTCCTCCGGGCAGCTTTCCAGCCACTCTTCCCCAAGCCTGTAGCGTTGCCTGGGGTTGTTGTGGTCGAAGTGCAGGACCCGGCACTTGGCCTTGTTGAACCTCATGCACTTGGCCTCGGCCCATCGATCCAGCCTGTCCAGGTCCCTCTGCAGAGCCTTCCTACCCTCCAGCAGATCAACACTCCCGCCCAGCTTGGTGTCATCTGCAAACTTACTGAGGGAGCACTCGATCCCCTTGTCCAGATCGTTGATAAAGATATTGAACAAGACTGGCACTAGCCTGGTCCTGAGGGCTGAGTCCCTATGAGCCTTTACAGTGCCTTGGGTGTGTTCTTGGCATCTTCTTAGGTCTGAGGCAGTAAATGATAAGTAAGTAAGTCTGGAAGACAGGCTTAAAAATGCTTTTCTGAAGCAAACTAAAGTACTAATGTAGATGCACTTCTTCTGAGCTGGTCTTTTATGGAGTGCCATGTGCTTTGATTTCAAAACTGATTTGTGATTCTGATATTTTACTAAAACTTTTTTGCATCACTTTAATTATTTATTCCCTTACATTCACGTGGGCAATGGACAGCAGTACCTTTAAAAAAAATTGGTTTAATAATTCATTAAACTAACAAGTACTCAAACGATCAACACAGTGAGAAGGAGCTGCCTGTTTACAGTTATTGAAGTGTCTGTAAATCAGGCCCCTGCCAATTAACAGTGTGTGTGGGCTCTGTGCTCGAGGCTGTTGGTGGAGCTCTGCGTGCCAGACCCATCGCTGCCTGTTTGCCATCCTTTGTGCTCCTCCTGCACCAGAGGCTCAGCCCCTTCCGGGTCCCAGAACTTTGCCCATCCCTGCTCTGCGCAGAGCAAGGCACCTGGTATTATACAGGTGTATCCTCCTGGTACTCTAACCACAGTCCTGAGAACACAGCCCTCCATCTTGCTCCCCCAAAAAATCACACATGCAAAAAATTTGCTGCATGCTTTTAGGCAGAGGCCCAAAATGCTGGGTTTAAAACCAGTCAGGGTGATATAAACAGAGGGTGAGGATGAGGCACAAGTAGCCAGAGGATGCCTCTGTGGGACTGGCTCTAGTTACGCGTGGATACCTGCAGCTGTGCCCCAACTGCATGGCAAAGGGAACCGGAGCAGGATGATCTGCTCTGCAGCACCCAGAGGCAAACTAAACCTGCGAGCCGCGGGTGTGCTTGCCTGTACGCACTGCAGTGGGGAGAATGGCTTGGGCAGCTGTGCGCGTGGCTGCGAGCCTCAGCACAGGGGTCAGTTACTTGCGGTCAGGATGTCTCAATCCAGAGAAGGTTTAGTCTTTCATTCCTGGCCTGCCTGACCTACCAGGGAGCCTATAAATTAGTTGCTTTATAGGCGACTATAGGTTGCCTATAAAGTAGGCAAAAGGTAAAGTAGTAGGCTGTAGCAGGGCTGGTGTTGTCTGCCTTGTTACTTGCTGCGTACTTTTCTTTGTAGAAGTATGAGCTATATTTTCTTCTTGGGAAGCTTATACCCATACTGAGGGTGCCACTACCCATCTGGAGCTGCAGCTCATCCTGGATTTGCTTCCATCTGGAAATGCAGGTACACTTGAGAGTAAAAGTTACTAAACAAGTGGGATCGGTTATTTTGTTTTTGCTTATGAAAAGGATTAACTGTGCATCCAAAGCAATTTCCACCAGGCAGGATAGCGATGGCCTGACGGCAACTTCTCTCACTCCCACTTCAGTACTATGAAAAAAGTCCACCTTTCAAAAAATTTTTAATTCTATTATATTTAATTATATAATCTGTTTTTCTATTTTCTCTGCTTTGCTCCTGTCTATATCTAACACCTGCAATATCAGGTGCAGGTTACAGTTGAGCTGTGGGGAAAATGGATTTATTTTTATTTTACTCATTTTCATATATTTAAAAAACTCACTACAGCAACTATACTGTCTCAAGATGTGACACTGTTAAATTTCATTATAGCTGGTTACACATGGGCTGAACAGGAACATAAATCCGTCCTCTGGAATAGAAAGTAGAAATGTTTAAGGGGAGGAAATTTGTTGAGATATTATCCTCTATTGCTGCTCTGGGAGCCAAAGTTTAGCTTCTATAGAGCATCAGGCTGTCCTTGCTGACCAGCAGTGTTGAAGAACTAACTTCTCCCTCTCCTGCTGAAGGCTGGTTTTGGTCACATTTGGGCTCCCCCGGAACGTTCTGTTTCCCAAACAAAAAGGGCATACAATGGAAGAAAAAACATGTATTGCCTGTTTTAATGCTGAAGCTCTGAAATATCAGAGCAGGCCCTACTTACCATTCAACACCCTCCCCAGGCTGTCCAGGCTCAACTTCCTCCTCCACGTAGACGCCCATCTGCAACGCCTGCAGCAGGACAGGCTCCAGCCCCACCTCCCAGACAGTCACGGACGCTGAAGACAGCACAGCCATGCAAGGGGAGTCCTGCCCAATGCATGAATTTGAGCTGAGCACCTGCGTCCGTGCTGGGTTCTTGCTCAAGTCTCAGCGTATTCTGTGATTAAAAACCATGGGAAAACTCCAGGCGTTTTGGGAAACACTGAATTCTTCTCAGATGTTCGTCCTGATGAGATGAAGAACAGGCAAGATGTGGCTTCAGGATGAGAAGGAATTTAGGGAAGGATTGCGTTTACTACAGGTGATGTTCTGTTTGCATTTTTATGTTTCTGATACAAAAAAGACAAGCAGCATAAGATACTTTGAAGTGAAATTTGTTAATGGACAGCACTTCCCATATTTTCCCCTATGGACAAAAGGAATTGAGAATGGGGAAGACAAAGGGATGAGATATTGAGTATGAGGAAAGGCATACTTTAAAATGCTTTCCTATTTCCTAAGAAACAGGAAAGACACAACTTCTGCGTCTGATGGGATTCAATCATACACCCTCCAACGAAGCAGAATTAGACACCATTGTCCCCCAAAGGAACCCTTCCATTTCCATGACAGCTAGACTGGGTGTTGAAATTAGCACTGACTGCCTCAGAGAATATTAATGGCTTATAAGGAGAAATTATTTAACCATCAACCCAGTTATAGAGCATTATAATGTACCCGGGTTTGTATAATTGCTAAAATCTGCAAGTAAAATTTTTATTTGGAGTCTCTTCAGAAGTATTTAGCAAAAAAACTTTCCACATGCCTATGGCAGAATTTAGTCTGCAGCAGTGGGAAGGGACCCGGTGCAAGGGCTCTCAGGAGGCACCCGCATGTGCCACAAGAATCCTTATGCACCTCCTGAAACTCATCATCCTTTCCTGTGTAAGTGGAAATGCAATTCCTTAGCCACATTTCCCTATCTCTCTGTATTCAGTGGAGGGGGAAATATGTAACGTGTTACACTGTTGTAGCATCTACTGCAGGGAAGAACAGGGAAGATCACTGGGATGAGAAATGTTAAGTGACTGCAAGTATTTTCCCAGTCTTCCACATTTTTTCAGTTTTCCTTAGAGGGCTAAAAGAGGAGAGAAGAGGAAAAACCCTCCTCATGCAATGTTTGGATATGTGAATTCCATTGACCCTCTCCCCCCTCCTCCAGATAAAATTAAGCTAATCTTTTGGGTTTTTTTTTACTTCCTTTATCTTCCTTATAAGAGAAATATTAATAAATCTCACCAGCAAGCAGAGCACAAGTATGTGAGAGACTGTTAAAGTAACCTAACCACTGTATATATTATTTATGATTTGTAGCGAAGAAGTCAGAATATTCCCCACATTTCAGTAAGTCCTTTTCAAACTCTTAAAGGCTAAACTGTTCTGAAAATACCTTCCGATTCTGTTTTCTAGGACCAAAAAATAAAACATACCTGCACGTGCAAGAATATTGCCCATAAAGATAAGACAAATAAAAAAGTAAACACCACTTCTGATGCAAGCAAAAGCTGCAAATTTTACAAACTACAGCTACCAAGTACACTGTTGAGCTATTTTCCACAGCAAGCGGCTCTAAACCCGCATCTGTGTATTTTATTCACTAGTGAGGGCTTGCTCTTTCTTCCTCAAAGCCAGACTGAGGTCTCTCTTGCCTGTTATCACAGATTTTGACTACCTTATCTCAGTCCCCTGTGAAATGAAATGGGCTCAATACCTTGGTTTATTCCTTATCCTTCGGAGCTGTGCCTTTTTCAATATTGCTAAGTTTGCAAGACTTAAGCAGGTAAGCAGGTCCTGCGGCTACGAAAGAGGCTGAGGAATCATTAAGCAAGACACTCAATAACACACCTTTATTGGGCTTTATGAAATCACCAGTAATAGAGACAGTCATGTGGCTTGAGTTCACAAAGCGATATCTTTAAAAAGGGAAAAGGGACCTGCTGCAGCTCTGTGAGCTACAAACCTAGGACAGAAAGCACATTAGAGAGAGGGAGGGTAAAAAAAAAAATGAGGGCAAGGGATGGAGAGCAGTGCTGAGGAAATGAGTGCAGGAAAGTTGAGAAAGCTCCACCTGTCCAAGTTTATGTCTTGGCTAGTGAGACAATCTGAAGCCCTGTGGGCCATCACAAGAAGGCTGGAGAGGAAGCACTCTCTGGGCTGGAGTCACCCAGGAAGAGCAGATGACAGTGAGAGGGACAGAGGAGGGGACAGAGGGTTGGCTCTACGAGGTGTTTCTGCAATCTATCAGTTTGCGAAAGCTCCTCCGGAAACTATCATCCAGAAAGGCGTACAGGAAAGGATTGAAGCAGCTGTTGGCATAACTCAAGCTAGTGATGAAGTAGGAAATCCCAATGATCAGTGGAGTTTGTGGGATGTCGGTTGTGAGGGCCACCACTGTGCTAAGGTGATAGGGCGTCCAGCAGAACAGGCACACAGTCAAGATGACAACAACCATCAGCGTAACCTTTTTTTTGGCTTTGTCCAGGGCTTTTGCATTGCTATGGAGCTGCACACGTCTCAATCTGCACAGCATGGTGGTGTAGAGGATGCAGATGGTGGACACTGGGATGGCAAAGCCTAAAATAAGGGTGTAGATCCGACTGCCTTTCCACCACACGCTCTCAGGGTGCGGGAACACAAAGACGCACTGGGAGCGCCCCTGCTCCTTGTGTATCTTAGCAAAGACAGTGAAGGGCAGGATGATGACTGTGACGAAGGACCAGACGCACAGGCTCACAATCTTGGCTGCTCGGTAGGTGCGGTAGGACATCTTCTTGGACTTGGTGGTGGCCACCACAACCAGGTAGCGGTCAATACTCATGACGGTGAGGAAGTAGATGCTGGAGAAGGTGTTATACTGGTCTATGGAGATGATGAGCTTGCACATGAACTCTCCAAAGGGCCACTGCAGGAGCAGGTAGTCAGCAATGTTGATGGGTAGCACCAAGGTAAAGAGCTCATCAGCAATGGCCAGGTTGAGGATGAAGATGTTGGTGACTGTTTTCATCTTTGGGGCTTTGAGGATTACATAGATGACAGCAGTGTTGCCTGTCAGCCCCACGGCACAGATGAGTGAGTAGATGACAGGCACCGTGGCGTAGAAGCTGGGGCTCAGTGGGGGCGTGGACATATTCAGCCCCCCATCCTCTCTCCCAGCACAGTCCGTGGGCCCATCTGCACATGAGGAATTGGTCTCAGGGAGGGAGGAGTTCTCCATGGCCACACGAGAGGGTGGCCAGGTCCACTGGTGATGGGAAGGACTTGGAAGTGGGGGAAGAAAGGCGAGACCCCTGCTCTTCTCAAGCCTGTCTCCTCTGGCACATCCAACCACTCAGGTCTCACATACGCTGCCTGTCGCCACCCTGCTGGGAGCAAGGGGAGATCACCGAGGGCTCAGCCAGCGGCGGAAGGTCCCACCATCCCCCCAAAGTGGAGATGATCCCCCACCAGCTGCCCCTTCCCTCCTCCTGCACCGATTGGGGCTGTGTGGGATCAGTGCCCAGCCTCGGACTCCCCCAAATTGACCACCCCAAGGTGACAGCGCTTACCTGGGAAGCCAGCGGTCCGACCCGGCCGCCGCCCCCGCCGCACCTCCGCGGCGCCCAGAGGCCAGAGGCGCCGCGGAGGTGCGGCGGGGGCGGCGGCCGGGTCGGACCGTGGGACTCCTGCCCTCGGGGGGAGCCGGTGTCTTTGGGATTCTCCGCAAAAAGCAAAACAGCCCCCCTTCCCGACGGGGCCGAGCGCTTTGTAAGGGGAGGAAGGATGCACTGACCTTTGCCAGCCCGGCTGCGGTGGCGGGGCTCCCGGAGGGGCGCAGGAGCGGGGCAGGGGGGATGCGGGTCCCGGGTCCGTGCAGGCGGGGGATGCCGGTACCGCTTCTTTGCTTGATCCTTGAGAATTAAATGCTTGTCCGTCTCGTTCTAGGTAGCAACAGATAGCTAAACACGAACCGCAGAGAGGATGGTTTAAATGATGCACCACTGAAAAGAAATTTGTGCAATTACCTGAATTGTGCAATTACCTGAAGACACATCTCCTCCCGACAGCGGCGAGGGATCGCAGTGTAGCAAAGGGGAGAGAAATCCCAGCTCTAGGTGGCATCTGCTTGTCGTGCTGGGTCTGAGAGCTCAGCAACCACCGCCTGCCCGGTCCCGGGGGCTGTCCCCGGTGCAAGGCGTGGGCAGCTCCTAGTTGTCAGATGATGCTGTACACCTTGCCACGAAAAGGCGTTTTTCACGGGGTGTGGGTATCGAGCTGAAGCAGGATGCAGGCACGGGAGTTCCTATACCTCCGCCCGACACTTTCACTCCTTCACGCTGTGATAATGATGGACTTGAATATAACCCCGGGGAGCCAATCTTTTTTAGAGGGCAATTCAGAGTTCCTGATCATCCTGTTTTTTCAAAAAGGCACGTGGAGTAAAATCTATCTCACTTCAGTTTTATTTGTTTTGCTTCTTAAATGAGATTGAATCCTATGAGCTTTAGTAGATTTGATAAAATTTTGTATCTCTTAAATTAGAAGTGAAAACGTCTTTTGTGGTGTTACCAGCAGTACTGACCACATACATTAAGGTATTAACAATGTAGTACATGCATCCTTTTGGCAAATATTTTGGCAAAACTGTTTAATATCTCTGAGCTAACACCATAGAATGAGGGATAAACACAGTTCTTTGGCTCTGATTGTCCCATATCCTGATGTGTAATTACCTAGATTAGCAGGATGTCACAAATATGAAAATCCAAGCAAATAAATTAATGAGTAAATAGCTATAATAGAAAATAAATAAATAAATAAATAAGCTTAAAAAGTTCAAGCAAAGAAAAGTAGCTTTGCTTCATTGTGATTATGTTTTCTATTTTATTACATACTACTAGCTACAAGATAGAGCAAATAACACTTCACCATCCAGAGTACACTGTATGGTCTGTGGTTCTTGACTTCCTCTGTGGAAACATTTGAGAAGAAAGCGTGTTTACACACCTGTGTACTCCCATGAGAATAACATAAGTACTATGCTGCAGGCTTATCATGTAGTTTTGATCCCTTTTCTGTGTACTTTATACTTTCACAAGCCAAGGAATGAAAATACCACCTTTGCTATGACGTTTATTAGAAGCTAGCATTTGAGTCAGGTTTTCTGACCCAAAAACTTAGGGACAGTTGCCCCAAAGTGAATATATCTTTGGAAACTTTCTCCAAGAATTAAATTTTTAATTTTGGATGTGATCAAAACTTCTGGTGACCATCTTTTCATTTGGTCTTTTATGTCCAGTGATTTAGTGCAGATAGTACCATGAACCCCCTCTTCCCCTTTTTATCTACCCAAGTAATCCCAATCAGAAAATACAAATTTAATTGTGATAAAACAGATTTAGTTATTTTTCATTGTTTTCACATGAAATGTTTTCACGTTTCTCTGGAGATGCTTTGTGACCTTCCTCTGTTGTTTTAGAATTGTTTTGTTCTCTCAGAAATCCTACTGAAATTGGAATTTCTACTGAAGTCTACTGAAACCTTTCATAATATTTCAGCAGGCAGGGCGGCTGTTCAGAAATGGGCTGACAGAAACCATGTTAACTTCTAAAAGGTAAAAATTTCTTGTGTCTGAGATGGAAAAACCACACGCAACAGCAGAGCTTGGGTACTGCCTCACTAGGGAGCAGTTTTGCAGAAAAGGACATAGAGTACCTGGTAGAGAACAAGATGAACGTCGGTGAGCAGAGAGCCCTGTAACAATGAAGGTTACCCATGTCCTGTGCTGTGTCAACAAGCGTGTAGTCAGCAGGTCAAGGGAAGCAGTTATTCTCCTTTATTTGGCAATTGTGATACCACATAATTTGGGCTCTCCGGTAGAAGAAAGACATTGAGAAACTGCAGCTAAGTGCAGTGGAGGGTCATTGAGATGGTTAGGAGGCTGGAGCACATTACAGGTCAGGAGATGTTGAAGGAACTGGATTTGTTCTGCCTGGAGAAGAGAAGGCCTGGGGGCTGAGGCTGGGGGAATCTAATTGCTGCCTCCAGCCATCTAAATGTGGTTAATGGAGAAGACAGAGTCAAAATCTTCCAGTTGCAAAACAATAGGATGAGTGACAACAGTTGTGAATTGCAGCAAGGTAAATTCTGACCAGATGTAAGGAACAAAATTATTCACAGTGAGGTTGATTGAACTTCTGAACTTTTCTCCATCCCTGGAGATGCTCAGCATTTGACTGGACATGGTATTGAATAATCTGATTTTGAAGTTGGCACTGCTTTAAGCAGGGAAATGGGTTAGGTGATCTTCTGAAGTCCCTCTAATCTAAATTATTCTGTGATTCTCTGATTCTACCACGTTCAATTCTTATTTTAAGCCTTTGAAATCAGACCCATCCCAACAAATTATACAATGATAAAAAAATAGGATTTTTAGAGGAAACTACACATTTTTGATGCAATTTCATAATATCAAACCTCGACCAAAACCAATACTTTCTAACAACTCTCTGTAGAAACGGAATTTCCTTTGAGAGAGCACAGAACATCTGGTGAGTAATTCATGGCTGAACAAATCATTTAACAGAGCTGAAAGGTGATATTTACGGCAAGATGACATACATAATGTGATCATTATGAATGCGGTTATGCCTAAAATGCCGTGGTTTCCGATCTGACTGATAGAATTCTTATGGCGATTTAGTTATTCTCAGTATTTTCCTCCCTTGTAACTGGTCCCTTTTTGTGAAAATAGCTTTAAGGGTTAATTATGTAGATAGAAAATGTTTAATAGTGAAGTAAAAAAAAAATTCCTTTTAAGTTTTATGTAGTGCTAAAGAGAAGTCTAATAATTAATTACATTTTTACATTCATATTTTATCCCTAGACTTTAACTGGACTGATGGAGCACAGAGGCTGAAGAGCAATAGATGAAAAATTAGATTTCATTTCCTAGAATATATATTTCAAATTCATTTCTATCCCACATCCGGAAGCTGTCAAGATTGTTTCTATATTTACTAGCAATGCTTTTATATATTTCGACAACTCAAAAGGAGAATATAACTCTATAGGATAATCTCAGACTTTACCAGTATGCTGGGTCTTGTTGCTTCTTTGGTTATTATTCTAACTAAACAAATGAGAAATGTTTACGTTACTGTATGGGATAAAAAAAAAAAGCCACAACAAATCCAACCAGCATTAAAACTGTCATAGCAATGCATATCACATTTTACAGGGAGAAGGAGTTCTAGGAATCAGAAAACAGGTGCCAGAGATCTTATTTCAGTAGCAGGAACACTGATAGCATACTTCTGAGCTAATTTAAGATATACTAAAAATGCTCTTTTATATAGTATATAATATGGGAGTTGCCAGTGATTGAGACAGAGAAACTCCAAAAACCAGGATTCATATTAGAAACCAGGACCTTCTTCTTTACTTTAGGAGTTCATCTTCAATGTGTGAGTTGTATTAATATAACTCTGCAAGATATGGCTAAGTATACTAAACATTTAGTCACCTACTTATCATATGGGCTTGCTACACCTTGAAATTAACTGAAACTGTAAAAACCTTACTCTCTTCATGTATTGGTCCCATACAAGTCTTTCAATGTGTCTTTTGTTAGGAAATAATAAAGTAGATCAAATATGATATAAAGAGAAATGGTTCCTCACGAAATAATTAAGAGTCTGCTTGATTTTAATGCACGCTAAATATGCAATCTAAAGGATTACAATATATAACTGTTTCTGTGATGAATGAATTCTATTCACAACCAACCTTTCATGCTGGGTTAGCATGGTTTTGTTCAGAATTGCAGTAAATGTAGCCATGCTACTTCTGTGTGTTCAAAATTTTGACTCATTTGAGATAGCAGCAGAGGTCATGGAGATTTGGATAAAGGAGTGGTCTGGTGTGGGGGGAAAAATCCAAACCAGTGTTAATTCACACCAGCTGAGTTTGATTATATTATTCGACAGGAGAGGAGCTGTGTTGACAGAGATTTTTTTGACTGCTGCAAAGGCAAGGAGAGCTGCTCTCAGAGGTTGTGTATGATGCACCTGGGAGCTGTCTGGGAGCTGTCTGCTATCTGTTAGTGAGCTACTTACTCATATTTCTACTTAATTCTTTTTTCTGACCAATCAGTTGTTTTTCAGTTTTTTTTCCTCACTGGCCACTGTGATTTGGTGTCCACTGACCAGCAAAAGAATTTTGTATGTAATAGAGGTGAAAGCAGAAGATAGTTTTATCCTTTCTTTCTTGTTGTTTCTGCTTTTTATGGCTATCTCCTTCTTCTGCCCAAGCTCTTTCTGGCTGATTTTGCATGATTGTGTGTTTGTTGGTTTTTAGGAAGCTGGCTGGATTGCTCCTGGTTTAGTGATTAGGCTAAGGAAATGGGCTAATTGTACCAATTAGTACCGGACAGCTGATTGTGAGGATTGAGAAAGAGCAGATTAAAGCAGTTCTCTCAGGTCCAGAGAGAAGGGAACTGGTAGTGACTGGAATTGTAAATGTCTTGATATCTGTTTTAGGTAATTTATTTGCATTTTCCATTTTAAAATAAAGTAGTATGTTGCAGTCTCAGAACAGGGACCCATGGGTTCAGATAAGCTAGGTCCCCTGTTTAAGGTAGCTCACAGATAAGGGAACGTTGTGTAAACACAATGGTATAAGGTAGGTTTTTCTCCAGGATTGTTGAGTTGGTTTCAGAGGTGGCAAACACTTAATTATATTCTTCTGTGCTCTGCTGTGTGATTAAAGGTAAGCTCAAAGAGAAGGTGCCTGTGTTGCTGGATAAAGCAGTCCTGCTCTCTCAAAATGTGACGTACAAACAGAATGTGTGTCGTGGTTTAACCCCAGCCAGCAACTAAGCACCACACAGCCACAATGCAATTGCTCACCACCCGCTGACTGATGCCCAGCCAGTCCCTGAGCAGCGATCGCCCCTCCCCAGCCAACCCCCCAGCTTATATACTGGCTCATTCCTTAGCCTATACACTGCAAAACTACACCATGGAGAAGAAAAACTGCTGATCTTCAGTTGTGATTTATTTAAAAGCTCCATGCACTTCAACTGCTCTCTCACATAAAGGGCAACTCGCCCTCCTCGTCTTCCCATACTGTCCTTCCTAAAGAGCCTGTATCCCTCCACTGCAACACTCCAGTCATGGGTGCCACCCCACCGCATCTCTGTGATCCCAACAAGATTGTAGCCCTGCAACTGTACGCACCTCTCTAACTCAATGTGTTCATTGCCCATGCTGCATGCGTTAGTCTGAGAGGCCCCCCCAGCATGCTGAGTTCCCAGAAAGGGCTTGGGGAATTTCTCCATGATGGTGCCTTGCAGGCACTTCGTTGCTTACATGCAAGTGCTGGAGATGACTTCACCTAAATGTGCACAAAAGTTTTGTCATAATGCTTGTGCTATGGGGTCTATACCCACCCCCTTACTTTCAGCTGTATCGTTGCCTGGCTGAACCGTGAACCTTCTTCTCCCCAGAAAAGATGCCCTAACTCCAGCAATAACTTTATTCCTCGGAGTGAATGTCTTGTTTTTTGACTTTGCAGGGGCAAAAATGCAATTATAATAGGAATCTGACCAGCAGGAGGAATCTGTTTCCTCTCTCCTGGCAGTTGAAGAAATAGATTTTTAGCCTAATAAATCTCTGATGCTTTTATGTGAACTGCTGTCATTACTCAGGGAATTGTAGCTGTCTCTACAGCACACCAAGAAACAATTTGCCTCCACTATCAGGTGTTCATTGTTGTTATTGCTGTAGTGTTTGGAGGCATCAAAAGATATCAGGTCTCATGGACAGCCATCAGAGTAATTTTTTTTTTCCCTTTTATAACATCAGTTTCCCAGAAAGGCAATCAAAGATATAAAAGGCAGAGGGGGGAGGGGGGAAGCCCAGAGAAATGCAGCAGCTTGCCCCTGGAGAGCACTCTAGTTATTGGAACAGTGAATAAGGTGAAATATAGGATTTTGAAATACTTCAATGTTTGCCAGGGTCCTTGCAACTCCCCCTCCCAAAAAAAAACCCAAACTCAAAACCAAACAAAAAAGAGCCTGTGTTGTTTTCTTTCCTTTTCATACTTGCGATACAGAGATCTTCATTTCTGTTTCATATGAGACTGAGATAGGAATGTGAAGAAAATAAAAAATAATGCAGAGATTTTAATTTCAGTATATTTGAGTCTTTATTGCTGACTGCTATAAACTTAGAAATTCTGTACTTTGGTTCTTGTGTGGATATGTCCAGGTCACAGCACGCATCTCAATGTTTCAGCAGGTGCACAGAGCATCTTCCTTTCAGCTGAAAGCAAAGAGAAATGAGAAGTGTGAGGAATAACTTGATAACCCCTATAAAGCGAGACTTTCAGGATTTGGAAGTCTGGTCTAACAACCACAGCAGCTCCTCAAGGAGCCATTAAAACCTGTAGGCCAAATTCAGCCCTTGGTCGATGAGGTATGGCCCCGTTACGGCTGGTGGAGCTGTGCCTGCTGACAAACAGTTGCACCAGCTGGTTATTAGGCATGCTAACACCATATGCTCATGCCCTGAGAAGACACTAATTTGTAATCATTATCTGTGCATATGGAGGAATATCTCTGGCTGTGTTTTCTTCTGAATACTTTAAGTAGTTCATGCTGTCCAAGTTAAGAAAAGAAAAAGTCAGATGTCTGTCTTTGAGCAGTGTAAATCATGATTGCTTCTTTGTTAATCTTCAGTATCGTTATCTGGTAGATGAGTAACAAAGGAATAAATGACTTCATGAATTGCCGCTAAGAACTGAGATTTCTTCATAATGAGCTGACAAGTCTTGTACCTTCTCCACTCAGTTAATCCATGTCTGAATTTTAGAATATATCCCTTCCTCCTGTGGGCCAAACCCATGCGAGAGGGGTCCCTCTCAGTGATTAACTGAGTCAGTCTTGAAGAACTTCAGTCATCTCAAGTGGGGAGAAAAAAGCCACATAACTTCTCTTTGCAGGAGTGCCTCATCAATCAGTACAAAAGATAGCTCAGGAGTGGAGCTAGGGTGCAGCTTCTGGAGTAAGAAAACACACTTGTCTTCTACCTTTGGGACTGAATGACTTGCCAATACAATGAACAGACATGGAGGAGTGCAAAAATACTCAAGTGAGAGGATCCTTTTGTGACTCCTGCCTTCTCAGGAGGGAAGATGTTGGATTAACAGATCTATTTATTAGGTGCAAAGGAATAAACTTGCCTGCATGCCAGGTGACATCAAGATCAGCCTATCCTATACCAATGTTCACAAATACATGCATAAATTCTTTCAAAAAGCATCCAGTGATGGCAACGCCACAGCCTCCCCAGATAATTTATGCCTCCCCAGGCAATCTATTCTTCAAATCCTGACTTTTTGCTATGATTTTAAATCCTTTGGTTATTTTCCTGCCCCAAATGGAAGCTGAGAATGGAATTTTTTCTGCCCCCTGTGGTGAGCATGGTGTCTTTTGCACTGCACTACTCAGCAAGAAATCAACCTGTGTCTATCACATCTTACTGGTTTCAATGCAACATCACCCCAGTAAGATGAGCCTGTGTCCCACAGAGCAAACTCATCTCTCTGCTGCGTGCTCCCCACAGCTGCAGGCTGTGGGAGCAGCTGAGTTCTGGCACTGCAAGAGTGTGAATAAGCGCTAGATCTCCGTGTGCTGGAGGGGCATCCAGGTGGTCAGCAGCTGAACCATGCAGGCCTTAGAAATCAGTTCTAAACTGGTTCAAAACATCATTGGTATCAGTAAGCTTTTCTGAAACAAAAGAAAACCAATTGGCTCGCCCTACAACCAAGGATATATATATGTATTTTGTCTTTCTGTCAGAACCAGGCATCAAACTATGATAAAGATCAGAACATCCACAAAGATTTGGGCTGTATAGATGCTAGGGTTAGGAACAGGAATAAAAAAAAAAAAAAAAGGAGATTAATTAGTACAATATAAGTAAAGTATAACAAGGGTAATGAAAGAGAAGCAAAAGCAGTTGCTGAATTAAAAAAAAAAAAAAATCCAACCACAAACCCTCTGTGTGTTTTTGTTGTCTTTGGGGCTTGGGTTTGGTTTTTATTTGGTAATCGAAAACTCACTGAACTTCAATAGGGGGTTTTATTAGTACTGGAGAAGGGAAGGGAGGATGTATTCCTCCAATGTATTCCTCACATTTCTTGGTCTTAATGTTCTATTTGTGAACGAGAACGTCTTGCTTCATCAGTCTGGCAAACTCTTAGCAATGCTTTTAAATTAATTAACTTCAATAGGTTCTTACAAACTTATTTAAGGGCTTAAACTAAACTGTGTACTTCTTGCTATATTGGAGATTAGTTCCATAAATCCCTCAATGGCTTTGTTACTCTAACATGAGACTTCGAAGGGCATTTAAGTTGTTAGGGAAAAGAAATCCACTTGCAGGACCAAAAATAAGCAACGGAACAGCAGTAACTGGAATACAAAATGCAGCTGTCTAAACTTGATCAAAACTTCTGAAAGATTTGAGTGCTCTCCAGCTTACCAAAGCTGAAATACAAATGTGTCTGCTCTGTTATTTTCCTTATTACAGTGGCTAAATTATGAAATTATTTTTCTCCAAGATGGATCCTTAATAAAAACCCAACAAAACTGTAAGACACTTAAGATCTCTGGAATAATATTTTGTCTTGTCCCTAGAAGGTTTGGTCTGTAACAAGTACTACATCAGGTTTTTCTGAAGGAAACTACGAAGGGTCTCGTGAATCTGTTGGTGACTCAGACTGGATTACGACTGCTCCTGACCGGGGTTGTTTTGCGTATGGAATTTGAGAATGGCTCTTGGGTCCCTTGACATGGAACTGACCAGAACACCAGAACGTGATCCTTAACTTCAGGAAATGTGGTTGTGACTGCATGATTATGGGTTTCCTTCCACGGCTATAACATCTGCATTGAAAGTTTGAAACTTTCCCTGCAGAATGGAGAAAGGAGGAAGGGGAAAAAATCCCAATCAATGTTGGGATTCTAGAACTTTTTTTCTTTTTATTAGCCTGTGTATTTCTCCTCACTTCCCCTGACTGAATGCTAATCCATATCGCCATGTGGAATAAGCCAGGAAAGGAGGATGTACTGTAAAATTCACCTTGTTCTGTGAAACATCCCTTAAGGCGAAAGAACTTGATGGCACCAGATGTGACGTGAAATGGCATCTATTTAATGTCTACATTCCTGTGAGAAGAGATCTTAGTTTGTTTCTCCAAAACATGATAATTGAACCCTGGGGGGAACAGTCATCCTCCCTTGCCTTCTCCAGTACTAATAAAATCCCCTATTGAAGTATAGAACTTTTACCTCCCTTATCATGTATAAGCCTTGATAAAACCATAGAATTTAGGCTGCAACGGACTTTCAGAGTTCATCTTTGCAACCTCCTACTCATAGGAATGCCAGCTTCAAAGATAGATTAAGTCACTCAAGTCCTTGTCCTGTTGAGTTTTGAATACCTCCAGGGATGGAGATCCCACAGCCTCGCTGTGCTCCTCTTCCAGTGCTTGGCTACCCTCACTGTTCCCGTATTTCTCATTGAAATATTTTGTTTCCTGTTAATTTTTTGCTTCACATCCTTTCATTGTGTACCTCCCAGAAGAGTATGACTCTGTTTTGGGTAGGTGAAGGCACCAATTATATTCTGAAATTTGTATTAGGAATAAGCACTTGGGTTTTGGCCATTATGTCAAAATCCTGTGCCATAGTTTAAAAAGGAATGCGATACCAGAGACCTGTAATGCACAAGGCACGTAGCAGAATGACTCTCATCATAGCATAAAGCTGCTGCTGGTGGACTGTCAACACTTTTCTACTCCTACCTTATCCTGTTGCAAGATCACAAATAGTACCACCTGCAGCTAGTTCAGTCATCATGTCCAATAACTTCTGACTGCAATTCACCTTGCCCTATGCCCCTTGGAGCCTCAGCCTTGCAGAGTTTGGCACTGTTTTCTCAGCTGAAGGCTTATGGAAACTATAGCAAATGAGGGCTTAAATCAGTCATATATGTGTCTTCTCCCCATCTGTCCTGTGAATAGTGTCTGTGGGTCATTTGCTATCACACCTAGCATATCTAGGTTAGGGAAGGATATGATTCTAATGTTCAGCTTCTGAATCTTATCAATGCGAGACTAGTCTACAGATGCAGAAATTTTGATGTCCCAATCTTAACTAGAACTGAAAAGCCTCACTCTGCCTCTCAATCCTTTATAATTTCTAGAAAAACCTACAAGTGACCTTGTACTTCAGTATATTAAATATATATGTTGGTACATTATTTTTACTGTACCATTTTACACTAGTTTGGCTTTTATGAAGGATGCCAAAGGACAGCTCTCCCTGCCTAGTTTTGTAGCAACAGAAACCCTTCTATCAGGGTAGGCAGGCCTTTCACCTTTCTTCCATGCAGTAACCACAAACCTTTAACTCCTGTGCAAGCTCCTAAAAACTTGTTCAAATTTTTAGCTTTGCCATGGTGAGACCTCATAGTCAAGTCATAGCCCTAACTCTTACTGTTTTCAAAATACAATGAAGGCTGCCTGGGTAAGCCCTCTGAAGTTTTGAGAACATTTCTGGGCACTTTGAGGTTTCTCTTCTTATATCCTCTGTCTATCATGACACAACCCTCCTCCTACCTGACGGAAACATAGTCAAACTATTTTGCTTTTTCCTTCTGTCAGACTTGTCATTGCATGCCAGCTCGCACTCTTAAGCTGTTTCTCGTCTGCTGCTGGTTTGGTTAGCTCACTATTAAAGCTGTCAGTTATTTGGTTATAGGACTGAATTAGTATGTAATTGTCACTTAAACTTCGTAATTCTCCTAAGAGGAATTTTATGACTGAGATGTGGAAGCTGTCTGATAATATTACACTGAAAATGTTATAAGCTTGTTAAAGAGGAGATTCATCAGCAATTGCTGAAGTGCAGTTCATTAACTGATAGCACACCAGATCTTCTTTTTCAACATACTGTTTAAATTTTCATAGCATGCTGTTTGTGCTGATTTGTCAGATGTTATTCATAGCGGGTGTCTTCAGTTTAGGGTTTCACATACATCTTCTTGATTTTTATTTTGGCTTTTATTCCAAGGATGTCTATATTAACTGAGTGTATAATATGGTACAAGGACAAACAAAGCCAGTATACTGTATTAATTAAATCAGTGTGGTGTGTTTTGGATTCACCTTTTTAAAAGCAATCTGTAAAAGTTAAGGTAAAAGGCAAAAAAAATTTGGAGATGTTCACTTTGGGATGATGATCAAACATGGAAGATGTGGTATCCTTCTGTACATGGGCGTTACTACTATAAAGATTCTAACGTTCTAATGTAATGAGTCAAAAAAAGGGGCAAGAAAACACATGAGAGAATCCTTAGGTTCAAAAACACCCTTTCAAAGGCAAGGCATTGAAGAATATATTCAATGTAACTTTCACAATATTTAGACTTCAATTTTCTTTATACAAAGAAAACAAATTTTCTCAAATGAGAAACAAAATTTGTTGGGACTAGGATGGAAAAAAAATTCCATAGAAATAGGTGAAGCTTGCTAAAAAGGATAAATAAAATTTTGGCAGGTCAAAAGGATACAAATGTGTCAAATGCAAATGTTGAGCTGGAATTCTTACCGGCTTTAACAGAAATTGTACACAGAGATGATAAAGATGTTGAAGAATAGTTGACTTGAATATTTCTTTGTTGTCTGCTGGGATGGATTAGCTAACATGCTTTCCATTAAAGAAATTTTAGATACTTAGCACTCATTGTAGTGATCTGATGATAGGTATATCAGACACTAGGAGGACCTCTAAAGAAGGAATTCAATGTGATGATGATGGTTAATCTTCCAAAGGGCGTTTTTGAATATTTTAGAATACTTATTTTATTACTTACAATGCTGACTGACTTTAAAAATCAAAGAAAGAGAAAACAAAATTAACAGTTTTCTCTATTACTCTGTGGTACAAAACATCTGCTGGTGTAAAAGCTCTACTGTCACAGAAGCCGTGAACTTTCACATCAGTCAAGAAATAGAATTCATTAACTGGAAAGAATCATACAGTTTTTTCAGTAAAATAGCTGGAATCTTGGATGAAGTATGAAAAACTGTAGTCTCTGTATTGCAGTTTTTACCTTATCACTTTGCTCCTGATCTTGGAGAGAACCTGTAGGCAGCCTTGTCTTCCGTCCCACAAGGAAGTTCATGTTATTTTCATTGTCTTATTGTTAAGTCTAGAATAAGAAAAGGCCAGCGTCTCCTCTATTCCTTGAAATTGCAAAGAAAGTCTTTTCAATTTATCTCAAATGTCTAAGAACCGTCAAATTTCAAAGTTTCATGACCTTTGTTTTTTCTTTTTCCTCCCCATAAATTTCCTGAGGCTCAGTGACTAACAACCATTGAAAGCCTTAGGCCTACAAGAAGACTTCCCCACACTTACCTCTCTGCCATTCTCCTGTTAGCTGCAAAAGGCTCCTCATCTCTTTTACATTAAAGTTACTTATGAGATCTAGCAGGGAGCCACCGTTTCTGTTAGAAACCACGTGTTCAACATTGGTTTTTGTAGTTCCTGTCAGTAGTATTCTTCTGTCACGGTGCTATTGCTTAAACTAAAGCTGCTGCTACAGCTGAAAGCTTGTGAGCACTTAGAAGCAGGTGGATTTTTCTGACATTGTGTAAAGCTGCCATTCTGTACCATCACATAACGCAAATTCATGTCACAAACTCCAGGTGTGGAAAGTACTATATGCTTTTCAGAGGATTCTGCAATCCTCTGACTGCTGTCAGCACTAATGAACTCCATCTAGCTGGGAAGATATTAAGATGTGCCTAACCAGCTAAGTTATTTGGAGAGATGGATCAGATGTGGATTTTTTTTTTTATTCTTTCTCATAGATTTCTGAAATTTCAGGCACTTTTAGAAATGGATTCACTGATGGATGTACTGATTCGAGGTAGAATGGTCTGGTTTGGTTCATCAAAAGCAAATGTTTCTATTGAAGCTTGTCCAAAATGGAATAAGCAAAATGAAAGAAGTCCTTATCCAACAACAAGAAGAAAGAGCCTCTGTGCATGCCACATGCTTGAAGTTTTTCTGCAGTTTATGTTAAGGTATGGGGGCAGACGACTAGGTATAGCTAACTTAGGAGAAGAGGGGAAGCTGCTGACTATGACATGAAAAATTGCTGGGCATGACAAATAGCAGTCAGGAACTGGCAGAAGTTAAGCTAACACCATGAAGAATGGCTGGGGGTAAGGGGAGAGTTAAGTGAAACATGGTCAGACTTCACAGCAAATCAAGGGGAGTACTGGAGACCTTTAGGAGGAAGAACTTGCACGACAAACAGTGCCCAAATAACCATGTCAGTAATACTGTGTAAGGCAGAGATTAACACTGAGGTGACAGTGTCAGAAATAACGTATATGGGTACAGATATAGCAAAAGTGGAACGGATAAGGGAAAAAAAGATTAGGCTGTCAGGAAAGAAGGGCTGAGAAAAGGAGGGGTTAAATTGGATCAAGGAAGAAGAAGCCTGGGGAAATAGAGAGGAGGGGAGATGAAGGGGCTAGTCCCATATAAGCCTCTTGTCAGTGCGTGTGTCTGCTGAAGTCCTGAACTTGATCATCACAGTCTACTCTATCTTCTTTTTAAACTCTATTCCTAATTATTTTCTGTGTTAGCATACTTTCAGTTCTGTGTACAACTGTGTGTGTCTCAGTGAGAGGCACTAATGAATTTCAAACTGGACTAGCCAGTGAGTAGGGTGGGAGGTCTGGAAGCCAGCTACTGGAGACACCACAGTCCATACTGTAGAGACCAGAATCTGAGAGCTGGCTGCTGGAGAGACTGTACATCAGGACCATTGTGGGTACATGTGGATGTGAGAACTGCCGGCAAGCTTTTAGCCTGATTAGCTGGTGAACAAAAATCCAATCAGGCCATTTTTTTCGCTCGTATTTATGTGAGTGCTGCTTGTGTGCATGCAGTGCCTATGGAGGCTACTCTTTTTGTGGTACTCTTCACAGACATGGCCAGCCACGAGCAGCATTGGGAGGACACGCCTTGCTACTAGCCACATGTAGGGTCAGGGAACCACAGCAACTGCACCTATCGTGCTGGGATGGGAGAAATCCTCCGGTCAGTGTGTAAACTGCCGCCCCCTCCATCCCCCTGCAGCCAGCGGCACTGTGGGGATGTGTGTGTCTTCTACCCCAGTGCTATCATACTTTTCTGCCCTTCTCTCCCATCTGCCCTTGAGACCCAGCACCATCCTGGACATACCTTTTGCGTAGTTTTGGGTCATTCCCTGTTCTGGATAGTAGCAACAATTTTGAAGGTATCTATACTCACTGGTGGAGGACAGGGCTGGAGGAAGAGGAAAGGGCTCTGTCCCTGAAGAGAGCACCTCAGAAATCCAGCAGCTGCAGAGGGGGCAGAGGGGGCTCTCAGGCAGGGATGAATTGTGCAGGAAACCCCAGATCTACCATAGCAAGGGCTGTACCTTGTTTCTGGTTCCCATTCTAGCTTGCATGAGTCACCCAGGACTTCAGAAACCTTTACAGTGAGTACTGGTCTCAGCTGGGGAGACTTGATACCAGAAAATTCCTGAAGACCCACTTCTCTCCCCACTGCCCATACGGAAAAGTTGCTTACGGCTGGCTAGATTCCTCCTTGCTTTCCTACCCTATGTCCAAGAGCACTATAGACAAAACAACCAGGAACCTACTGGACCTATTTTGTCACTTTCTGTAATTTTCCATCCCAGGCAGCTGAGAGCTTTACCAAAGCCCTGTGCCAATTCAGGGTGGACGAACTTGGGTAGCTGGATGCATAGTCAGCGATGGTAAATTAGAATAGGCTCATTCAGTAGATGCTGCTACTGACACCTTTTTATTTGAGACAAGTACTCTGTATAAAAGCATTTAAGATCATGTTCAGAGTTTGTTTGCCCTTGGTATTCCTAGCGTGTTCCCTATAAACATTCTCAAAAGGCAACTGTCTGAAGGAAACGTTTTCTGAGCTGGCACTGGGATTTCTGAATAACCTTTATAACACTGTTCCCATCAAAAAGGTGGAAGGTCTTTGTGAAGATAAACACAAATGGTTTGTGTGACCTTTGTAGAAGCTAGGAGTGGGTTATCAGCTTGTCTTTCAGTTTGTGCCTAGGACCATGCTTACTGGAAAAGATTAAGTGGGGGGTTTTGTGTGCTTGGTTGGTTGGGTTTTTTTAAACAGAGTGTACATGGGCCACTTTGTAAATTGTGTGTCCTTATAGCTTCTGAACTGGTATGACAAATAACTGCACCTATAGGCCTATTGCATGTGCTATCATGTAGTCCTCTTGATGGCCTGAGGCTTTTCTCCATGGTGACCCCAAAAGCACTTATGAAAATGTGTATTGCTTTAGGAGCTGACAACCTGTTTCTGGAGTCTTACCTTGTGACTCTCAGCCCATTACGATTTGAATAAATCCAGCACTTCTGCTCTAGGTGTTTCCTTCTGCAACTATGGGGACAGTGGTAGGAGACGTTGGAAGATCTTTGCCTGGAGCAGCTGCTGGGCAGTGGGTGTCTGCGATGGCAGCCACACCGCAGCTGCAGAGAGAGCAGCTTTAATGTTGTCTCTTCTGCTTCGTGCCCGCAGCCTGCTAGAGGTGAACTTATTCTCTGTCTGAGGAGATGGATGCACATCTCTAACATAGTCGTGTAGGTCAACCCTTACAACGGGGAAAGTGAGAAGTTAATCATAATCTTCGGTGCTCTGATTACAGTTTTTCTGGAAATTTGGTTTTGCCTCTCCCCCTAGAAATGTTTATTTGCTCTGAGATCTCAGGGTGCCTTAATAAGCACGTGTATTTAACTCCTCCTGTTTGGGTACCAAAGTGCTTCAGTGACACTATTGTGAAGGTCACTCACATGTACTTTGTGGTTTGGAAGTTGAGAGTGAAGAGTCTCATAATGTTTTTCCCTTAGAGCTTTTTCCGGATGCTAAACAGTAATAAAAAGGATTAAAATGGTAGCCATGGTGATGAGATGGTGTTATAGGCTTGTGAATAAGCAGCTACTTGGTCAGTGTCAATGGAGCTTTCCACTGAGACAGACTATAAAAAGCTGTTTATTGGCACATTGCTCATAAGTATTAAACCCACTAAGCTGAGTTTATATTTTAGCATAATTATAAGCAATATTTCTTAATTTGGCAAAGTTTATTCACAAATGTAATTTAGCCACTGGCCATTTAACACTTGTACCCAGCTTTTACTTGGATACTTTCATCCTTCATATCTGCTTGATGACAGAAGCAATCAATTAGGCAACTTTACTGTGATTTAAATGGGGAAAGTGAAGGAGAGCGCCTGTTCATGCTCAGTAATGTGCCTAACAGAGTAAATCTTGAAAATAAAATACCCATCTCTTAACTAGACCTGACTCTCCACTAAAGAATTTTTAATGGCTGGGACTCAACATACCAATGTAAAACTTCTTTTAACAGCAAATAAAAACTTTTCATCAGCTTGACTTTTTTTCCCTTCAAAGAAATATTTCTTTTTCTCCTCGGGAAAATGTTTTGAATCAAACCTTCTAGCCAGAACAAACCAAGAATAGTTTTTTCTCTAACCTGCCGGACAGGGGAGGTAACTTGGTGGTCATTAATTAGCTGCTTGGAGATGTTACATGATGCTGCTCCACATCACTTTCCTCCCTGATAATATGGACATCTTTTGCAGTGTCTGTTGTCCATCCTGTAGCCAAAATGCTGAAATACTGGACTAAAGGGTTTGACTCCCCATATGTCAACAAGGAAACAGTGACAAGTATCACTTGTCATGTGTGATCTTTTTTTCCTAAAGCTGGGACTTCCCAGTTTCACAGCTAAGTTTCACATCTTAATCAGTTTTGAAGTTTTGGACTTGTTAACTTGTTTCAGTTTTGCTTTAAAGCCCAGATTACAGCATGATCATCGTTGGATCAAACTTTATCATGTGAAGTGGATCAAAGTGTCTTAATGTCCCATTTCCAATGTCAGTCCATAGAGGTCAGGCATTGCTACACAGCACCTTGCACTCTCCTTCAGCTACGAAAGGGTAGAAACCCTTCGTTTCAGCGGGACTGTGTTGAAGAAGAACAGGGCTCCACATCTGCCTAGTTTTGAAGCCTGTACCTTGCCAGGTCAAGACAAAAGAAATGAATATTTGCAAAGGGAGATTATTTTAGAAAGACCCCAAACACTTGAGGAAACTTGGATAATTTCCCTTCTCATTTTTAACTTAATGTGCATTCCCTCTGTTTTTTTATTTCCTGTTTCTTCATCTCTTTTTTTCTCCACACAGAACTTAAACTGTACATGTAAAACCAACTTGTTTCTTGTTTCACAAGCTTAAGTGTACAGCCCTTATAAAACACCTTCCTTATCATATCTGTCTTGCCATGAAAAGGAAGAGAAAATAAAACCGATACTGACAGCAATATCGGTCTTTACAAGAAAAGTGTACAAAAATGAGTAAGTCTACCCTGCCAGTCTTGTAAACTGTTGCAGTTTTACCTTGCTGGAAGCAAGGTGATGTGTTTCTGGGATTGTACACCAGAGACTCTGAGGTAGAGCAATTTATACACCTCACTTTATAGAGCATGTGACTGTGTTTCAGAGAGCTTTATTGTGAAAATGAGTGCCTCCTTTTCTGGTGATATTTTTGGTGCAGACCCACAGCCTCTGATCTCCTTCTACTTAGCCACTGAGAGAACCCGTCACTTGACACCAAGCTGAGTGGTGCGGCTGACACGCCTGAGGGACGGGATGCCATTCAGAGGGACCTGGATAAGCTTGAGAAGTGGGCCCGTGTGAACTTCATGAGGTTCAATAGGGCCAAGTGCAAGGTCCTGCACCTGGGTCGGGGTAATCCCCGGGATCAATACAGGCTGGGGATGAAGGGATTGAGAGTAGCCCTGCCGAGAAGGACTTGGGGGTACTGGTGGATGAAAAGCTGGACATGAGCCGGCAATGTGCACTCGCAGCCCAGAAAGCCAACCATATCCTGGGCTGCATCAAAAGAAGCGTGGCCAGCAGGTTGAGGGAGGTGATTCTGCCCCTCTACTCTGCTCTGGTGAGACCCCACCTGGAGTACTGCTTCCAGCTCTGGAGCCCTCAGCATAAGAAAGACATGGACCTGTTGGAGCGGGTCCAGAGGAGGACCACAAAAATGATCAGGGGGATGGAACACCTCCCCTGTGAGCACAGGCTGAGAGAGTTGGGCTTGTTTAGCCTGGAGAAGAGAAGGCTCCAGGGAGACCTTATTGCAGCCTTTCAGTACTTAAAGGGGCCTTCTAAGAAAGATGGGGAGACATTTTAGTAGGGCCTGTTGTGACAGGACAAGGGGTAATGGTTTTAAACTAAAAGAGGGTAGATTCAGACTAGAAAAAATTTTTTATAATGAGGGTGGTGAAACACTGGAACAGGTTGCCCAGAGAGGTGGTAGATGCCCCATCCCTGGGAACATTCAGGGTCAGGTTGGACGGGGCTCTGAGCAACCTGATCTAGTTGAAGATGTCCCTGCTCATTGCAGGGGTGTTGGACTAGATGACTTTAAAGGTCTTTTCCAACTCAAATCATTCTATGATTCTATGATGTGTTGGGGTCTTATTTAGGCAATGGATAATGGAATAATTATAAACATGAAACAACCATAAAAACCTTTGTTGCCTTATTACAGGTATTGTTGGGGTTTTATGTTTTGGTTTTTTGCATCTACAGTACTGTCTGTTATGGAGGGAAGAACTAATTTGATTGTTATTATTGAGTTTGTCCATGAATTTTGGAAACAGTTCTGATACTAGGTTTATCACCTCTGTAAAGCCTGCGTATCTGTACTTGCTGCATTTAATGTCTGTTTTCTATGTGATATGTCTCTCAAAACTATGTTTACTGAAGGGGACACTAAAAGCACTAAAACAAAGAGACTAAGTGGTGAGGTTTACTCTAAGTGACAGTTCAAAGGGCTGTTCGGGCTGTTCTGCTGCTGCACCGCCACAAACCATCTTGCTGCCAGGCATCACGTCTACTGTTTGAAATAAAGGACACACAGTGGAGGCTGCGAGTTTCTGTTTTAGTTGGGTGCAGGCAGAAAGTAGCTCCATTTACTACATTTGAGTGCGAGTACAGCCTTCTGTGCTCATCCCCCCTTCTTTATGGGGAGTTTCTTGAAAGTAATTGACATTTCAATTGCATGAAGCGTATATGCTACTTACAGAAGGATTAGCTTTGACAAGAGCAAATCAGACTTGATATTCCTGGCCTGAAAAATTAAATTATATGAGAACTTGAGTAATGAGTACTCTTTAGAGCTCAGCTGTATTGAGAGAACAACAAATATTCTTGAAATACGTCATGTGTCTTTGCATGAACAGTTTGTTTTGCTCTACACAGATTTTTCTCAACATTGGAACCATTTAGAAATTGGATGCTTAGGGGAAGCAAAGATGGAGACAAAATGAAATGGATGGAGACAAAATGAAAATATTCTGCATAGGCCAGAGGACTGTCTGTCTATAAAGGGGAGGAGAGTGCATCAAGTTCTTGAGGACTCTGAGTTAATTCCTTTGCAGCCAAAAATAGTTTATCTGTTATAGCTCTCATAATGTCTATGAGATTCATAATAAAAATTGAGCTTGAGGTCCATGCCCTGCCCTAGGACATTAAAGCTTTGATGATTAATGTGATCCCAGTTTGTGCAGTCTTAGGACTGGAGACAAGACCTAAGAAATGTAGACTTACCTACTATTAAAAGTTACATGGCTAAGCGCTGTGATATCTGGAGAATTTCAAATTAAAGTAACTAAATCTCAGTCTGAGGTACTTCTTCAGGCACTTCTTTTTTAAAGGAAGTTTGAAATAGTATTTGGAATAGACACGGCAAAGGGTCTGGGGAGCTGGAGTGTAGTTGCAGATCATGATCTACTGCATGCTTAAGGATAGAAAGGAGTACACACGCACACAACCCCCACCCACCCCTTTCTGTCTAGGTTGTAAGGGTGATAGGAAATCTCCACACACTTTCTCCAGGAGGATCAAATGGACATATCCTGAACTAAATTAAAATTTAAACACACTTCAGAGCTCATAGTAGAGAGCTATGGCAAATCCTCAGTTCCTAAACGTAAGAACTGAATCTTTGTTGTTGAATGTACTTTACAACATAAATGATTTTACTGGGTTCTTTCAATACAGCAAACATATATTCTTATAAAGTCCATTTATTAGTGGTGCAGGACGTGACTTCTGGGGGTGCCTGACTATCGTTTGCTGTTCTAAACAAAACACCCCAAAATACATTTGCACATGAATGGTCATAAAATCTCCTTCTTACTCTGTCTGTATCTCAGGTTTTCTAGTCTTTAACTTCCTTCACCATGAGTTCAAAGGTTTGTCAGGAGCCAGCTAAGACTTACTGGATGCTAGTTGTTGCTTCCTATAGTCTCCTAATTTGTACATACACTGTACCTACATTATTCTTGATGACTCCACAAGTAGTCCAGTAGGTAACAGCTTACACCCTCTCTCTGGGTTTGACTGTTCCCTGTTCCAAGCAGGGCATTTAACTCTGTTCCCTGCGGGACAAGTACGTAGCTAGCTATGAGGAAAGCCATCTGCCTTTCACTGAAACTATCTAGAAACTATCCATAAGTGTCCTAAATAATGTGTTCCTCTTTATATAGGAAAAATTTCATTGTAGCTCATATAGCCCGAAGAGGTATCTCTTCGTTATCTCTGTGTTATCTCAAGGTTCACAGTGTGGTGACGTTGCCTTCAGGAGGAAAGCCAGCCTGGAAGGTTTGCAGCTTCTCTCTTTTGTCCCTGTCCAGTTCTACAGCTGTGGCTGTTGGTTATTTTTTGGTTTTCAGGTGAGCGTACAGTGTGGGCTCACAGGTTCCCACTGCCGAGCTACATCATCTTTAAAGGCAAAACAGCTAACTTTGGCCTTTGACAACTGCGGTGTGCAACTACGCCCTAAGCAGAACTGCTAGTGAGCCTTTATTTTAACCATTGACTCACTGCATTAAACATGGCGTAGGAGTAGGAAGACACTAATACTTCATATCTGAATAAGTACTTTTGCAGGAAAAGAATTTTATTCTTGGAGATATTTTTTTAAGAAATAGTGCAAATTATGAATAACTTTTAAATATATAGGTACCAAGGAGATTTAAACAGGAAAAGTCAATGGGACTGTTTGGGGCTGAGAATTAAGAAAAGCCTCCTGCTGCAGAAAAGCTTATTAAAATCAAAATCAGGGAGCTGGGCAGAGCAGCAAATACCGCTTGCTGGATATAATGATGAAACCACACGGTGTGGGTTTTTTTTCTTTACAGTATTCGTTGGGCCCAAGTTATCAGTCTCGGAGAGTCAGGTTTTTCTGCTGAGCCCTTCATGCCTTTTCTACCCCACTGGTTTCCCATTGCTTCCCCTTCAGTAAAGTGTTCAAATAAAATACTTCTAAGCTTTTTTACTCTGTGAACCACCAACATCTGGCACTTAGTGAATTGTTTTGTTCCCTTTCCAGAGGCAAAGCCAGTCATCTGTGCTGGGACGTAGCCAACTCTAGTCTTGGGGCTGCTGCTTAGCCTTCATCTCCCATAGCTGTGATGTGTTTACCACCACGTTCAGGCTACTAAAAGCATCCCTAGAATGAGGAACATTGTCAGCAAGCACATGCTGTTCAAATCATCAAGCATGAAGAACATGCTCGTGTACTTCTAAGGCAATACACTGGCTATGTATGGACAGAAGAGAAAAAGCTCTTTCTCCCCCCTCCTTCTTTTATTAAGAAACCCAACCTCAGAGATGCTTTAAAACAGTCCAGGGATTTATTCTGTGAAAAAAGCAATGCACAGGCAGAGAGGAATTCAAAAGGCTAGAAGCAAAGAGGACTATGAAGATAAATTATCACACACAGTCTGATTTTTGTGGGGTGGGAAAGTGAGAAGGTACACCTTGTAAGGGACATCTACTAAAACGTCTTTTAAAGAGTGAAATAAATTAAGAAGGAGCAGCTATAACTTCCACAAACATAAAATGGGAGCATAAACAAGGAAGGAAACCATGCTGCTTTTACACATATATAGGGAGGCTTATATATAGATATAGTCCCTATTTCCTCCCTAGCTTACTGCTTAGATGCTGACTACTGAAAGATTTCTGTATGTGAGCTGGAATACAAAGAGTTACTGGCACTTTACACAGAAAACGAAACTCCTTTCTTCTAAACACTTCATGTTAACTTTGAGCTTTGTGCAACACAAATAGCAAGCACAATACTTGGTGTTTCATGCTTTGCTTCTGCATGTGCTGTTTATGACCTATATTTCCAAGACTGTTTCTAAAGTTTTGGGATACTGTTACCTATTCTGTGATGACCGCCCTTGACTGAAAGGTTTTCATTGCTTCCTGACTCCAATTGCTTCTGTTGTCTGCCTGTGGATCCAGCCAGGCAGTTGAAACTTTGATTGATATAGTAAATGACTCACACCTTTGTGGCCTCAGGCCACTCTGTAGCTAGGTCCAGGTTAGTTTTCACTTTTTTGACCAGTTCTAGGTCTATGCCAAAGCTAGAAGTTGACCGTTCCTCTTCAGTTTACTGTATATCCAAGAACACTTGCATTCTCAGCTGCTGGAGGCTAGACCTTGTGTGCATGGCACTGTCTTTAGGTAAACTGATGTTCACATAGTATACATTATTCCAACATGCTATTGTTCCCACCATATGTAAACACAGAGCAATATGCTTGCTAATGGACTAATATGCCTAAATTGCCAGCTGGACTACCCCAGCCTAGGAATACTTCTATATCTCCTGTGTTCTGTGACATAACCTGTCCTTTCATTGTGTTTCTTCTTGTGTTGTTTGTTTTAATGTTTAAATGAAACTTAACAATTCTCAAGGTAGAGGAGAGAGGCTTGCAATTAATTGTGAAAACTAAAATAATATTAGAGAGCCAGCAGAGTAGATTTGGATTGTTAGCGCTGTCTCATAGGCAGTTTGCTCAAGAGGACCTGACTCAGTGCCCCAGAAAAAAAACCAGTCAACCAGGGTGATACAGAAACAGGAGTCTGACAACCTGTATGTTGCCCTTTTTGCTGATAGCCCTTTTTATAGGGTGAGCAAAGAGACAGTTCAAGCACTTCCATCTCTAATCATGGTAGCACTAACACAGATGGAGCTTCCCAAAAGAGGTTTTTTTTCTTTCTCAGAAAAAAACTGAGAAATTCATGACCTCTTCAACTCAATCTGGATAGCACCAGGCAGCCAGGAATTCTCCTGGAAAGAATAGCTTACTGCTAACAAGCAAAGAATTTATTTAAATCTGTTCTTGGGACCTGTAATGCTGCCAGGCAGTATAAAGAGGCAAAAAAGTCAGGCTCCTGGCCAAGATTTTGAAAAATGGGTATGTAATTAACTATTCTGACTTGCAGCAGAACCAAGCATCCAGGCTTTTCTGCCTCATTGTGAATACTCAGGTATGCTGTGACTTTTTTCTTTTCAAGGTTTTTATTTCGTTTTTCCACTCCTATCTGTTTTTCCACTTTCTATCTTCAGGGTAACCTGCCTTTCACCTAAAACCACCTACTGGTTGCTCTGAACTGTTACTCTTCAGTGGACTGTTTCTTTTCAGCAGCTCTCACTCCACAGAAGGAAAGGACCAAGTCTCAGGTCCTGTCAAGAAAGAAATGTTTGAAACCGTATTGTGTTTTGCTGGTTTCACCCAAGGGTATGTACCTTACGTGAACTTTACCCTGACCTTAAGGTAGAACTAGGCCCCATAGAAAAGGTTTCGCTCCCTGTAAGGAGCTGGACAGTAGCAGCAGTGATGCTGTGGAGGAGACTGCAGCTGGTGGGAGAGGTGCTGACTCAGCACCAGACACGGTGATCTCGGCTAAGGTAAGAAGGGGCAAATGGGCAGCCGTGCTCTCAAGCTCAGGGCACACTGACACTTCATGCATTCCTTCTGCTTGTTGAGCTGCTGGCCTTTCTGATCCTCAGTCCATGAGGATTTTATGGTGGAGTTTTAGAAGGAGTTTCCAGAAAAAAACTTATGGGTCTTGGATCCTGCACCAGATACACTTTCTACCAGCCAGAATTGCAGCTTGGGGCTTTTCAACACTGCAATCCCTCCCCCTGTCCCCAAGCACTGTCCTAATGCCAGTGAGGGTTCTCTAACCAGGTATCTAATTCCTACTTGCCTCACTTTTTTTTTCCCCTAAGCACTAAAATACAATTCTTTGGTTTGCAAAGTGCAGCAAATGGTGTGCAAACAAAACTAATTTGGGATAGGCTGTGTGTAATTTCTGTGTCTGTATGAGGAAAATTATTACCTGGATTTCTTAATTACTTTTCGGACATTGAGGCCGGTAAGCATGAACTGTCTGCATCCCTAATACTAAATCCTGCCTCCAGATCATGGTGGCTTGAGGAGTGCTGCCCACCAGGAATGGTACCTGGCCTCGCCTGAGCAGTGCCAGGGAATTGCTTGGGAACAGTGGCTGGCCATCACATCACAGAAAGTTCACAATGAGACATCACATCAGGGAAATTTCAGAGTGAGAAAAAAAGAAATGTTATGGGTGGAACTATTTCGCCTTCCAAAAGGGACAATTAATTTTGGTAAGATGACTGTTTTCCTGGGCACTGTTTAGCTTACATGTGTGCATGTGCATGGAGCCATAGTGTCTGACGTCAATGTCTGTCAGCAATGAACCCAAGTGAGAAATCTAACGCTGTCAACCCTGGCTCTTTGCCAGCAGAACTATTGACTTTTCCTTGCAAATTCTGATGTGCCATTTATTTCAGCCACAGGAAGTGGGATTCTTGTATGCCTGGAATATATCCATGCCACATTTTAACGTTGCAAAATACGTAGCATTAACTTTTCATTTTCTATAATGAACAGCATAATAATTATACTAATCTAGAGGTCACTAATAGTGCATTGCCTAGACAACGGCAATAGCAAAAGTTTTGTTGAGGTTACTTGATGAGGATGCTTAAGTGAGCAGCTTGAAAATGGTATAGTGAGTAGTTAATGAGAGCAGCTTGAGCACTGAAGAACCAGGCTGGTCACAGTGTGGGAAGCAGTTGGGATTGTGGAAGAGGTGGTCTGGAAGCTTTCTCATGCCAAAAGCATCTGTTTGCACTTTTTTGCTGCAAGGGAAGCAAGTTGTTGATGAGAAGGCAGGAGAATTGCCAGAGAGGCTCAGAGTGGGAGGTAGGGATGCAGGGCAGGGAGGAGCACGACTGGGCAGGCAGCAGCATTCGTTCCAGGTCCTGCTCTCCAAGGTGTGCATGGCTGTTCTTGGTCACACCTTCTTAACCTTCTGTATGAAACTTAGATCAAAAGTCCATGAGAACAGTAAGCTGAGTTTGCCTGTGAAGCTGAGGCTCGTTGGAAATGTTCCCTTCACTCTATCAGTCCTGGGCATCTGCTTATCTTCCTTTCCCGGTTTTCATTTTAGCACTTTTTTTCATGTGTTAAGATGTTCTGTGTTTCCAAGTCTCAAGTTTTTACATAAGTTCTAAAACATTGCTCCAGCCGCCTCCAAGTGATCCTGGGGAGGATACCCCTTACTCCACTCCCACAGCATTGCCATAAGAAACTCCTCCTCATTTTCTCTGACTGTTAATTCTAACTAGTAAAATATACTTATGGTCTTTGAAACTTCACTGGGAGCATAAGAGAACTCTAGAGACTGGGCAGGCCTCCGAGATCTGTCTCACCACTGGTGAAAGTATATGGCATACCCTTATAAATATTTAAGAAATTGTTACTTCATTTCTGCCACTTTTCAGCCATGTTTACAACGAGCCAGAGCTTCCCAGGTGTGCTCAGCTTTCTGTTCTGATGGAATCTGAATTGAAGTTTCATAGAGAAGCCTTTCTTCATGGTGTAGCTTTGGAGAGGTGGAAACAATACACTGCACAGAAGCGTTTGTATGTTGGCTTGGCTGGTGTCCTATCAGTGCTCTGATACTCCAGAATGTGGTCTTCTGAAATTCATTATGGCATACATTACTTGTGGCTATGCACAGGTGCTGATTACCAAGTGCCTGTCTTACAGAGATACAGATTAAATGATATCTTGTGAACTTGAGGAAGTGAAGGAAGACAGTGAGGGACTTGGGTTGAGGCCTGGAGGCAAAATGGGGAATGTGTTCACTTTGGCTGAAGCTGAGGAGTTACTTTTAGAATAAATTAGCTCTTAGAAGGGGAAAATTAAGCTAAGATGGTAAATGCCAAGAGTTTTCTTCATTCCATGATTGTGTCTTTTTTCCATGGTCAGGATGCCAGTTCTCAAGGAGTCTTCAAAAATAATTGCTACTTAACATGTCCACTGGGGCATCAAATGTATCAGAGAGAAGCAGATGAAAAAATCCTTTTTTTTTTTTTTTACTTTTTGCCAGATTCACTATGAAAAGACATCTGTTCCATAAGCATTATCAGCTACTACACATTTCATATGTTCAAATTTGCCAGCTGTAGGATGAGAATACCAGTGAATAATCGTTTTGTTGTCTGAGTGTGTCCACTGCATCTGTAAATTATAGCTCCTTTGGGAGTGTGTGAAGGTAGGGAGACAAAAAATGGTGGTTTAATTTAGCTTCATGCAAAAAACTGACTAATGTCTGTGGCTTCAGTGGGGCATAGATGAGCACGTAAAAATATTCTCCCTGAGCACCAGCAACTGGGCAAGTACATGATTTTTTTGTCCATCAACTAAAGCAGAGTGTCCAACATAGGCTGGTAGTGACTTTAAGGCCAACATAGACTCTTCTAGAGGACTTTTTGATAATAAATTAGCATATATGTGAGAAACATAAAGCCATGAACAGCTGAAGAAATATTAATGAGCACTGGGCAGTATGTCTCCACAGAAAACAAGCAATAACATGCCTTTTGAAGCTTAGTCCTAATAAACTGGAGTAATTCAAAGCTCTTTAACAAGCTTTAAATCTATTCTTCCCTTTCTCAAGAATCCATCCTTATGCTTGCCAGTCTTGCCAGAAATAAGTACTAGAATGGATTTATACAATCCTCGGGCAAGGGAAATAAGGAAGTGGTCTTTAATACTTGTGGGATTGTTGGCTAGCGGAAAACCTAAATGTTTTCCTGTCTTATGATTTTGATGAAATAATGCTATAAAATGCAGCAAGACAGTGTCTGAGAAGTAAATCCACAAAGATATATTAATCTTTGCTTATACTACAATAACATGACATTTGAGATGGAACTGCAAGTGTTGTGATTTCTCTGGAGATGAATGACTTGGCTCCATTCTCTTCATCTGCTATAAAAGAAACTGTATTGAAAGAGCTGAGGACCAAGTCAATTTGATGAAAGGGCTGAAAAAGTGCCTGTAAGTGTAAATGCCACAGATTTGAACAGCCCTTCTTGTGCACAAAAGACTTTGCAAAACAACAAATGACCAATGGAAGTAAACAATTCTGTTATTTCAAATAATAATAATAAAAAGCTTTGTTACCTTTTTTGCTTATTTTTATGGTGATCATTCCTGCAGCACCCCCCCCCCAAAAAAAAAAAAAAAAACCCACCACCCCCCAAACAGTGGGGATCAAATAGTCTACTTTATCTCTGCAAAAACAAGGAACTGGCTCAGGAAAGATCCTTAGTCAGGAAAACATTTATTTAGCACTTATCATCCCTTCCAGTTAACAAAGTTCAGTTTCTGATTCAGTAATGAATTTCCATACGAAAGTCATTTGAGTTCTGGCTCTTTGCCTATGTTGTAGCAGTAACTGACACTGCATGTATGTAAAATCTCAAAATCATGGGGTCCCAATCTGGTGAGGTAGAGTCTATTATAATACTAATCCAATATTAACTGCTGTGTTATAGGTAGAACATCCATACTCTCCCCAGATGAAATCTAGGTTAAATTGCTTATGACTTCAAAAGATTATAGATATGTAATCACAATACTTGTGGAATTTAATGACCTTGTTTGGAATAAGATGTAAGAAATATTCTGTGCAATTACCAGGGAACTACCATTATCTTAAAAAACTGTTTGTATGTACTCAGTTTTTATTTTATTCTCAGTCCCTTTTTAGAAAGAAAGAAAGATCTTCAGTGTTAGATGTGAGGTTTGTGTTTTTCCTTATAAGATTTTCCTGTAGTGGTGGTGGGGATTTTCTTGCTGCAGCTGCTTTGAGAACCTTGTCCTTTAATCATTCATTTGTACTTGACAGATAGAGGAAAAATAGGTTTAAAATAAAGAGGTTTAAAATTTAGTAATGAATGAGATATTGTTTGATGTTAAGAGTAGGTATGCTAAGCTTTAGCATACCTACTCTAAGCAGCATAAGAGTAGGTATGCTAAACTGATAACAGGTTTTAGTTATCAGTTAAGCAGTTCATGTACTTCAGATACCTTAAAACAAGGGGGAAAAAAAATCCCATTTTTTTCTGTTTTTTACTGCCTGCTTTAGCTCACCAAGTTTCTTAATGCAACTTGTTGGAAGCAGAATGGCCACTCTGTGGAAGTGCTGCAATACGCTTGCTCTGCTTTTAAAATCTTCCCTGGACACCTTCTCCTGCCTGCTGTGGGATGTTGGATCTCATTTGATATGTCTGTTTTATGTTATATAGCTTTTGGCTCACCATTCAGTACTGACCAGCTCATTTTCTTTTATGCATTTTCTACCTTGGATGAAAAACAAGACCCTTGGCTTGTTTTGTGGTTTTTTTTTTTTAAATAAAGGCAGCTGGAAGCCTGGGTCTTCTAGCATTTTCTTCAGATGAAAGCTAGCTGGTTGTATTGCTGTTCTACTCTTTTTTTTTTTTTTAATGCAGAATGGTATCTCTTGCAGAGCAGATGTAGCTTCAGGCTAACTCTTCTTTTGTCTCGATTGAGATTTTAGGGTGGATTTTTCTTTTTAAGTACATGAGATAGGTAAACACAATGGTACCTATTACATAAACAAAACATTTTTCTAAAGTTAGGGAGAGTTTTCTCATTTATTAAAAGCTTTTATTTCTGTAAAGTTTTCTGAGATCTTAAAGCAGTGCTTGATAAGCAGCTGCCATAGAATTTACACAATCAACATTCCTCCCTGGAAAAGCTTTTCAACCTACTCCGCATGTGATTTGCGAGTGCATCTCACTTAAGTCACTTCACTCTGTTTACCAATTCATGTTCAAATGCCCAAGGGTTCTGAAGACATTTTACTCTTTCATACTTGATATGTAATTACACATTTGGAAATGAAAAGATATATACAATTGTGTGTTTTCTACTGTGAATTATTCTGAATATAGAAGAATGTAATTTTAATTTTATGAATATGGTCTTAGAATATACCCAAGGGCACTGTTAACTAGTGTAGGATGGGAACCTTTCAATTAAAGGGTGATTTGTTGGAAAATCTGGAGGAGTTTCATCTAACATGTATGCTCATGTCTGAAATTAGACCTCACTGAGCCTAACTGTGGGTTCAGGCATCCCAGAATAGTTATTGTAAATTTTGATCACAACCACAGACACAAATAACAAGAAAAGATGAATGGGGAAAAAATGACTGTGGAGATAAAATTTTTCACTATGGATTTAGAGACCTCCTGGGGGCTGAGGGCAAAGGAGCAAAACTCACCTGTATGCTCTGCTAGTGCTTAGAGATGCACTTACATACACCAAGTTGTATTATCTGATGTCCGTGGTGGAAAAAGAGACGCTATTCATCACATTGCTAAAACTTGCCACGTAGGGCTATTAATCACTTAGTTCATTAGATCTGTTGGAGATACTCTGGGATCACGCTGTTTGGAATATTTTGGACTACTTTTTTTGCCACTCTTTTTACAGTAACGTTTTACATATTAGGAGACTGGTAGCAAGTCAGTCTTTTTTGGCTAGACTTAACAGAACTGTTTCTTCAGCCTTCTCTTCTTGGTGTATTTCTCTGAACTCTTCTGAGTTCGACTCATGTTTTATTGAAGTGGGATGTCTGAAACTGACCATCAATGTGCAGATCTGCAGTTTAATCTCTTTTACCTGTAGAACACTCTAAGCCAGATGCTGCTTCTGTCTTGCAGCCTTAACACGTGTGATGTGGGATAGCCAGGCCCTCAAGTGCTCTCTCAAATGGCAGCTCTCTAATGCTGTGTATGCACTTAATGAAGTTATGAAAACACAGAAGGTGATAGTAAACGATCATGGCTGGAATGCCCTTGCATGCGCTGTAAGAATTACTAAATGACACAAAAGGAACAGAATATCAACTTGAAAGAAACTTTCATCATGAAGTTACTAGATGCCTTTTTTGTGCAGCAATCTCTGCCAAAAACATTAGAGCATTTGATGTCAGGGAGACAGCTGAAATAAATGAAAGCGAAAAACAGAAGTATTGAAGTGAGAAGATGCTGCAGAAGATTTTTATATTCTGGTCCATAAGTAGCCTGAAAAGTCAAAGTGTATCAACCACTGCACACAGCAAGCTCCTTTCATGCTTTGTAGAAGAGGACAGCAAACTACACCAAGACTGAGCTAATCCCCTTGCAGAACAGTTTTGTTTCTCCAAACATAGGGTCCACCTGTGCCCTCATAGAAAGGAAAATTTGTAGTAAAGGGACCTTACTTCAGCCTAAACGTAGGAATCAAATGTCTGGGTATGGTGTATTTCTCTAAGCAGTAATTTAGAGATGGACATAATTCTGCTTAATAACCAAGTAGAATAAGAATATTCTGGAGTGGTAGTCATCTCTCACATTGTAAAAACTTACTTGTCTTGGACAATACCAGTTCCTAAGGTTAATAATAATAATAACAACCCTAAGATTGCTGTCTTAAAAATGGACACTAGCTGGTGAGCACATCTAATTTGGATTAGAAGACCCATCAGATTTCAGGGAGTATGGCAGTCCTGCAGAACTGTGCAGTGTGCAGCCATTTTTATATCAGGAAACTAGCATTCAGTGCACCATGCTGGCTTCTGCCAATAAAGTTGTGAAGGAGGACATCAGACCCCCTTAGCTTCATTAGTAAATCTGCACTTCTTCTGAAACTAGCTACTCTATTGACTGATTAGACATTTCTTGAGGGACTTGATTTTCATTTTTTAAAACAAAACAAAAAACTTAACATCTTCAAAGGAAAAACTATTTAAAAAATGCCTTGTTTAGGAATTTACTTCATAATTTGAAAACACAAACAAATCAAAACTCTTTCAAAACATTCCTTTTTGCACCATTCAACACAAAACAAACCCTTAACAAAGCTCAAGAACTCTATTATGGGGACAGCAATTCTATGCACCTGTAAAAATCTCCAGTGAACTTCATCAAGCTTCATATGCCCATTGAATCTCAGAGTATTGTATTCAGATTGAGACAAAAGAAAATGAATGGAATTGATTCTTTCCCCAGCTTTCTATCCTTCATTGCCCTCCCATCCACTGACTGTGCGCACTCTGTCATTGTCCACCTTTATCACCTTGCATGTGGACTGATGGAGTGTTTCTACAGGTGCCTCCCAATACACTATTAATCCAGGAGGAGAACAGTCAGATGCGATGTCCCTCATGTCAAGTGATTGATAGTGGCATTTGTTTACTATATTACCAAGCACTTTTTAAAATTATGCAATTTGATTTTCTGTGGGTTTTTTAATGTCCTCCGCTCTCATTTATTAATTAATACTTTTGTTTACTTTCCTTGATGTATGTCTCCTGCAGAGGAAAATAAACAATAATGGAGACTTTAAGGGTTTCAGTGAGTTTTGAGGAGGGTTAACCTTAGATATAGAATATCAGAGAGACTTACTCTGAGGGCTTTCAGGCTTACCTCAATTATGTCTCATTTACCACGCACAGATGCTGTCCAAGTGAAGTCTCTTTTCTGTGCCAAATGTGGTGGAAATGAAGTTTGCCTGCCTTTGTATGCACTGTGGTGTAAAAGGCTCTATACAGCTGGTAAAGCAGATAAGGTGGAAAACTGTTTGTATGAAGCAGTTATCCATAGCACACATGCTGGGATTGGTATTTCCAGGGTTGGAAACAGCAAGAGTCCTGGAATTAGGTAAGTAAGTGAGTTTGTGTAGAAGCACATTGTAAAACTTGTCCTTGGCGCAAAGCAGCATGAGACCTACCTTTTAAAAATTCACTTTACAGTGTGTTGTACCCCCCTTATCTTTCACACATCTGATTTTTGCCCTTTTGTGAATAAAATAAGAAAGGATTCATGGCATTACTCATGTCCACACACAATGATGTTTGCTCATCACTAACAGGTTCTATTTCTTTTTCAGTTGGAAAATTTATACTAGAAATAAATAACTCTCTTGTACTGAAAATATTACCAGGGAAACTGTCAGCTGCTAAAAAATACATTATACTTTAGCTGAAAGCAAATGTCTATAACTACTTACTGTTGGTTGGGACAGGGTTGGGGTTTTTTTTGGCTTCTGGAATTTTTTTTTTTCCTGCTGGAAAATTTGTCGTCTCTCATGTCCAACTATTTTCCATAAAACCATCTTTCTTATCATAAAATCTTACAGTTTAGGAAACTCTAGAACTGTCTTCTGTTTACACGTTTCCAAATAATGCTGTCTTCAAGTTTCTGTTTCTAGAACATTCAGATTGACTTTTCCCAAAAGGAGCAATGCTTAGCTCTGTTAGTATGATAACTGGACAGAGCTAGCAATGAGTACAGATATTAAAAAATGAATTCACAATGTTAGGGCTAACTTTTGACAAGTACAGAATAACCTTTAAAGAGGGATCAGCTTATGAATGAACGGAGTGATTAATAAGAAAGCAATCAAAATGTAATACTAAAATATTTGCTTGAGGTCCAATTCTTTCTGAAATATATCTGCTTCAACTCAGGGAATGTCATTCTGATACTCTAGATCCTTAGATTGACATCCTCCTTGCATTGAAGTTCACAAAAAAAAATTGCAGCTGGCATCAACCGAAAGAAATAATTCCTGTTCCCATCAGTGCAAAGACCTCAAATGTCAAGTTGTTCAGATATCAGAAAAAGAGAATCATTAATTGTTCAGAATCTAAGGTCCTGTCTACATGAATGTTTCAGACTTGCTTTCTCACCGGACATGTAGTTCATAGCTTACATTAAAGCTATAAAACCATATTGACCTCAAAGAGCTGAAGATCTGGGTCACAGAATCATGTCTGTGAGTGTTGAATTTATAGGTTTGCCCCAGTAAGCCATAGTTACCTGAGAAAGAAGAAAAGTTTGCATTTCTCCATTCATATGCATTCACAAAAGCAGATCTGCTTGGTGAGGGAAAGCTACCTGCCTAAACTGTACCAAAGGGTGAACCAGATCCAACGGACACCCTACCAAAAGAGACTTTTGGTCAAAGATGAATAATGTGTTGGGCTGTGCAATTTCAAATTACTTCCATAAACTGCATGGTGAGTAGAGGAGAGCTCCACTGGGGAAGATGATGCCAGACCCTTCTCAGTGGTGTCCAGCCTGGCCCAAATTCAAGCCACAGATCTGCTACCCCTGTGTGAGATGTCTCCCTGCCTCTCTTGCCTTTGGGACCTGCTCTCCTAAATGAGTGCTGTGGTAAACATGACACTGGATGTAGTATAGTGGGGTTGATCTGGAGCGGGGGGTCGAGCCAGCTTCTTTGGCACCCAAATGGGAGATCTGGCCACCATATACGACATTCACTCTTCTGTAGTGGATCTCTCACTTTTCTTTTTTTAATGTGTTGAATATCTCCCTATTGCCAGCCCATTTCCTCTGCAAAGGTTCAGCATCTGGAAATCCTCAGCCTAGGGAGAAATGCTCTGGCTAGGTCAGCCTCACAGTCATAGGTGTTGCATCATTTCTGTCTTTTGCCCCTGGCTAACTTGGCTTAGTTCACTCTATTTTTCAAGATCCGTGGGCACACGTCCTCATGAATTGTGAGACAGTCTTGGACAATGCCAATGCCTTTGAGATTTGGTTTGCATGGCCAAGTGCAGTCATATCAAAGTACTCTAGAAGATCTATACCTTTCCATTTTAGAGCCTTGCTTGTGACAAACAGAAGTAATGCTCCCTTTCTTCCATCTGTCATTTGTGAGTAGCATGGGGTAGAAACTATGTCCACTTACATGTAGATACAGCAGCTTGAAACACAGAGCTGTAGTGTCCTCTGGAGCAGAGCAGGTATCACTGGGATGTCGTCAGATTCCCTGTTAACATTATAGGTTTGTACTAGGAAGCAACCTGGTTTATGCTGAGATTTTGCAAATCCCATTGCAACAATGTGTATTTTTGCTAACCATCTGCAAACTGAGAGTAATGATAATTTTGGTAAGCGGGAATTTTTAATCTAAAAGACAATTGCCAAATGATTGAAAAAACTTGAAATTCTACACACCCACCCCATACACCTGAGAGTTTTGCCATTGACCACATTGTGAAAAATTATTCTTGGTTTCTTGAGGCTAAGGGAGAGGTAAGGATTTTTATTTTTTCCCCAAAGAACAGTATCTTACCTGATAATTTACACTTTTGCCTCAAAGTAAGTCTCATAGAAATAACTGTATGATGAAAGGAGCAGGTATCCATGGTGACCAGCAATTTACCATCTTTTGTTCTCGCTTCAGAGAATGAAAAATAATGACTCAGTATTTTGCCTAATACCTAGTTTTTTAACAAGACAAGATAAACTGAAAAATGTCAGAACTGAGTTATGATTTAGTTGCTAAAAATATTAGCTAAACTCATCTCCAGTAAACCACCATCTTCAATGGCATCACCCTATCGATGACATCATTTCATTCTAAATAAAAACAAGATATTGTAAGATATAGGAAGAGGTAAGTTCCCCACATCTCTGTTTGAAATCAGTCAAGGCTGAATATTAGAGTCAGCACAGGACCAAGAAATATCTACATGAACATCTGCAGTTTCCTCACTTTTGCTGCAGAGGTGGTTGCAAATCCTACTGATGGCAGAGCTGAATTCTTCTTTGAAGTTCATGTTAATATTGTCATCCTATTCAAATTATATTCATGCAAAGATTATTTTACACTTCTGGTTTTCTTTGTGTGAGAATCACAAGTTCTCATTTTCTTACCATAATTTTTATTTATATTTTTAGCTCTCACACACAGTTTTAAAAGACAGAGAAGATGTTCAGCAGCTGAAACTTGGATGGCTTTCCTCCACGTTGCACTAACGTGTACAGAGAACTCCTTAGGTATGATTAGTGAAATAAAAGGAGAAATAAGGAAAATCCTTTTTTGCTGAAGAAATGTAAACTCTGGAACGAATTGCCAAGGGTTGAAAGAACTTGCCACTTAAGCCTTTGCACAAACACCAAAGTCTTCTGAATTACATGTTATGGTTAGACTGCAATAGATTCAGGAGTTACTCTGTGTCCTGAACTTTGAGGAAAGAATCATCTGAATAGGATATACTGAGTGTATTTGTATGAGTTATTCATTTGTCCTCCTCTCACACTAAAGAGGTTAGTCTTCTAGTTTCTAGCTAGAAACTCCAGCTAGAGCTAGTTTCTACCCAGCCATTTCCCAGTGGCTAATGGCCATAGTTAAAGACAGGTTACCAGGCTGAATGGATTTCTGGCTTGATCCAAACCCAGTTGCTCTTAGTCTCTTTGATCCTTAAATATGCAGCTATGCAAATGAACATAGCCACAGCAAATCAATGGAGATGAGGTATTCTGCAGAATTATATAACCATATTAATAATCATTCATTAATCATAAATTAATATTTAACTATTGGTTCATAGCATTAAGATCTAAAAGAGTCGATGGTAGTTGTGAAGTTTATGTACTTTCAAGAAAAAGAAAACTTCTACCTTTTACATTTTCTCACTCATGTATAAAGATGACTCTTGGACTTCTGATGTGCTGTTACAGTCAAGAGATGTAAGGTTTGCAGGAGGTTTGCTGTGTTTGGCATGTGCTAGACTGGACATGGAAGAAAAGAAGGTTTGGTGAGGACATTGGTGCTGCTTTAACAACTGGAAAAAACATTTGGCTTTAAGAGATATAATGGTATTTCGTGATATTTAAAGTATTTTATTTGCTTCCTGTCATCTGTACCTTATTGTATTTCCACTCTGTATCCACAGTGTTGGTTTGAATCTCTGTGCTTGTCTTACCCTTAATTAAAGGAGCAAATTTTAATATAGTTCTTTGTATAAATTACTGCATAGTCTTAACTCCTGCATACAACTGAGAATAAGACACAGCATAGAATTTGAGTAGAAGAAAGTATTTTATAGCACAACTTTGAAGAATTCTAAAAAAGCGAACTTAGAACAGGTCATTTTTGTTGTTGTTGTTAATATTATTATTATTATTACAAAAAAAGAGACCAGTGTTGATAGTAGTTGATGAAAATTTGTCACTTTTGTACCAGTGGATATAGGGAAAATAAAGATATGCGATATACCTTTTGGTATTCTATTCTTCCAACATTACAGACGATGCTACAGTGGAATAGAACCACTGTCAATAGCAATTAAAATGTCCTTTTATTTGATTTATTAATCTAGAATTTAAAGAAACTTTTCTGTAAACTGAAAATGAAAAAGTGAGGAACAAATACTGCCCTTGACAGAGCCTAGAAATAGGACTGTGCGTTTGAGTGCTATTAGTCCTGCAGTCTGACAACTTCAATTCAATCAGTCTTCTAAGTACAAAAGGTGTATCACTGGCAAGGAAAGACTGTTAAGTCTGCACTGTCTGGCTAGCGACTCTGAATTCAATGTCTGCTTTTAGATAAATGGGGCTATTACAACTCGACAAATTTGTTGCCATGCATAGACATAGGTTTCTAGTAAGCTTGGTAAATACAGCCCTTTCAAATTGCTTTTCAAATAAAATGAGTGCTTTTCAAATCTCCAAAACCAATATAAAAAGGTAGGGTATAGAGCTGCAGAAATCCATACAGCAGTCTTTTAGCATAGGATCTCCCTATCTGCACTTAGCTTACTTTTTTTCAATCTTTTGTTATGGGACACTTCAGTCTGGTTTTGATTACAAGTAATTTACTTCCCTGCTCATTCCATTTGTGCAGCAAGTGAATGGTTCTCTTAAACTTTTCATTTGTTCAATTGCAAAGTATTTTGTGGATATTCTTATTTTCTCCCAATAACTCTCAAATAACTTTTCATGGAGAAGATGTGATGCTGGAGATGCCCAGATAGGCAGCCTGGTAACAATGGTTCTTCAGACTTTCAACTTTTTCCTCTCAAAGTGATATTCTCTAGTATCATTACAAATTATTTTCCAAAAAATTATTTTTCACAATTGTGTTTCCTGGGCATTACTTATAGTTGGATTTTACTCAAAGTAGGTGAAAAGCAAGGAAAGCAATGCTTTGCTTGAATGCCCATAGCTGTCTCCCAGGCTGTAAATTATCAATACCATTATGGAGCCACATGGGAAATTAAACCCCTCTTACCTACCATATGCCCTCAGAGAAACAACTGCTCAGCAATAAAGAATGCATAGTAAATAGTTAAAATGAAACCTGGAGAACAAAAAGGATCTTAAAAGTAAATTACACAAAATGATCTATGAATAAAAATGAAGGCTGTCTTCTCCTTTCAGAGTATTGTGTTGTGATGGGGACTAAAGCCAAAAGAGCTGTGTACAAGGTGTCAGTACTTCAGTTTGCTTTGCTCTTTTCCAGACCTGTGCTACAGCCAGGCCAAACAGCAGCGCCCAGGGGTGGGGTTGCTGGAGGAAGTTTATCTTCCACACCCTTACCTGCACACTGATGCACTGGCTTGGCATTTGCGTGATGCCAGAGCTGGCTCCAGGCTGCCTTGGTTGACACTTTAAACAGTGTACTCATCCTTCCTTTCCCTCTTCATGGCCTCAGAGAGAAATCAAAAACCTGCAACATGTAGGTCGTAATAAAGTCACTGGAAGACTTTTCCCCAATGCATGTTGATGAGGAAAAAAAAATGAAGCCTTTTATCTGGGAGGATTGAGAGATTATTGGGATGCCTTGAGTGAATGAATGGCATATTTTTGTCCTCAGGCCTCAAAATCAGAATAAGACGACAGTGACTCATTTTTAGAACAACAGCTTGTCAGATCTAGTCTTCCTATTGTTGAAACAAAGTACTGTTTTGTTATCTGATTAAGTCTGAAAAATGAAGAACACTTGCCAGAAAGGAATATTAGTTTATGCTAAATGTCAGAGCTTTCGGAGTGTGGCAATATGTCTCTTTTTTTAATCAAGGAGCTGAACTTGACACTGAAGAATTGCTCTGAGCTCCGTGGGAAGGTCCAGTAGCAGGTGTATGCTAGCAGGAAGATGCTGAATTTTTCCTTCAGCTTCAACATATTAATTGCCTGAGTGTTTTGGCTGAAGAGCATTATATCTGTAGCTAGGTAAGAGTAGTACCCTGGTACTCGTATGGGAGTAGAAAAGACTGGAGGTCTGGATTTTCTACAAACAGTTGTCTTAGCTCATGGTAACTCCAGTTGGAGTCAATAAGTCTCGTTGGCTTGGTAGGACTTGCAGCCAATCTGGTGTTGGGAGGCCTTGTACATTAGAACCAGTCAATACCCTTTACAGCTGCTTTTTAAAGCTGAAATATTCCATTGACATCTTCCTGAATTCTCAGCTATCTCACCGAGTACCCATCACCAGAGCAGGCTTTCCTCTGAACGTTAACAATGCTGTTCTCTAGGGATCGCTGGTTTTCTGTATCTAAGCTTTTCAGGATAAAGTAGCTGCATTTTTTTTTAGCTGTGGCATGAATATAACATCATTATTTACTGTAATGATCCATATTAATCTATTCCTACAATTCTGTGTCTTTCTATTCTATTTATCTTTCAGTTGTCAACCTTTATAATTACACTATTCCTTTGTGTCAAAAATGGTGTTTAAAGGGACTTCCTGTGAAGGAGAACACCTCAGTGTGACTGGGGCTTTCACAGACTTTCTCAGACATTGGCTTTGGTGTGGAACAATTAGTATAAACAGATTTTCCAATATGACTTGCAGGAACAGGTTGTACTATGTGGTCTGAGGAAAAAAAATTCTCTAAATAGAAGCCAAACTAGTAGACAGGCTGAAATTAAAGCCTCTGGTGAAAAGCATCACCGAGTGCGGTGCTGACATCTCTTGCACTCTCCTCAGCTAATGTGGAAGTGACTGTGAAGCTCTCATCTCGGCACTCAGAGTGCAGGCACCAAACCATCACCCTCATTAATTCCACTGCCACAGCCTACTCTAATGATGCACGGCACGCTGCCACACCATCTCATGCTCCACAGGTCAATAAAGTTACTGGCTGCAGGTAGTGATTTGCCATGTCGTTATTCTTCAGTAATTCAAAAGATCCAGTCGTTTTCATAAGCAACTAGATCTGTTGCAACTGTTTGATATTGTTTTCCAACTTCCGTGTTCCTGTGAAACAGAAACTCAGCTCAGAATTTAGAAGTTTACACTTCATGCCTTTCTCCCCTTCCATATGCCTTTGGTTTAAGGCCAAATTTATTGAATACAGTGCCCAGCTTCTGGGACCTGCGTGTCACTGGAGGGAGACTTGCACAGTTTTGAAGTGGCAATATGATATAAGTTGGTGTAAACTGAGCTGGTGGCTGGAAATAAGTGTTTGTGAATAATCTAGCATATTTTTCACAGTTTTTGGAAAGTTCTGAAGTGTTTCTTATACTGAAACAAGAAATAAAAGTAGATACCTAATTGTCAGGAGCCTCAATTACTTTAGGGGCTTTGTTGCAGGTGCAGTGATGACTGCAGGTGTTGCAGGTGATATTAGATAACATCCAAAGGTGAATATGCAAGCAATACTTGACTCTCTAAATATGGAATTGGGCAATGCTCTCCCAGGAAAATCAAACTTTTGTTCATTCTATGTCAATATTGATTAGAATACACTGCCAAGAAGTACAAGGTATCTAACAGGACAAATGTTAGAATAACTTTCTCATTATTTCTGTTTAAAGTTTTTGCCAATTTAGTCAAAATTAAAATACAATAAATCTATGAAAACTACGCTAATGTAATTTTCACTTTCCTACAGTATTGTGTCCAACTGTATATCTAATATAGTCATATGTAATACACTAAATAGTTTAAGAGTGTATATTACTCATGATTTTTTGATCCATGCTATGGATAAAATACAGTTGTATTGTCTACTGCTGCCTTAAAATCTGAAGTTTTGAATGTGTGTTAGCTCACATGTTTGCTAGGTGCATACCCCACATTTGTTGGGGCTTGTTGATTTCTATGAATGGAGATCAGGAGCTGAGATCTAATTCTCACTGAGCTATGCTGCATCATTGATTGTACAGTAGTCTGTGAAATCAGTGACACAACAAAAAACACTTCTACTGCATGTCAGAGAATTACTTCACCATGCTAAAAATTTAGGGGTTTTAGTGGGGCATCTTGGAACCTTTGTTCCACTGCTGGGCTCCACAGTCTGCTGGACATCACAAAATGCCATGGTAAATAGGTAACAGAAACTCTCTGGAGTCAAACAGATGTGTTGGATGCACAACAATTCAAAAGCCTGTTTCTAGTCACATCTTTTTTGTTGGTAGCTACCCAATTGCATGTTGATGGTCCCACAAGGAAGAAAGGAGGAAACATGCATTTATAATCTGTGCCCTTGAACTGGTTCTCTGACTCTTTTCCCTCTATTTTTATTAAAACCTTTGTCAACTATTTTGACAGGTTTTGCAGCAATAGTGTCCTGAAGGATTTTTGATGCTAGGACATTCAGATTTTCAATCTTTTCTCTTCAGTCACTATTTGCAGCAAAGGAAGTTTCTGGTGTACGTAAGAAAACCATTTTGGCAATGAGAGAGGTCAATCACTGGCGCAGGTGCCCAGAGAGGCTGTAGAACCTCCATCCCTGCAGATGCTCAAACTTGCCCGGATGTGGCCCTGAGCAACTTCATATAAGTTGGAAGTTTGATTTAGCTTTAAAGTTATCTCCGTTTTGAGCTGGGAGTTGGACTAGATGTTCTCCAGAAGTGCTTTCCAACTTAAATTATTCTGTAATCTTTCAGGATCTCCTTCAATAAGATTTGGATCAAGAATCAGAATAAGAAATGAATGGACATTAAACTGTTCTCTTGGCCAAAGGACCAATTTAGTCCTGTACCATTAATTCTTCCTTATTTCCTTCAATGCTCTATTTTTTTTTCTTGCTTTTTTTCCTTTCTTTTAGGTATGTCAGAAAAAGCATGTGTTCCAACAGGGAATAGTATCAGTCAGGTGACAAGCAGTAGCAAATTAAAATTGCTGCAAGTACATTAAAGAAAATCATCCCTCCCCACTGAAGTCTTGCTAACTTGAAGCATCAGATGATGCCACTCATGACTTCAAAAGGTATCACTAACTTCATTATGTCTTTCCACATTAGCCATCCGAACAATATACCTGTATGGACTTACTAGCCAAATTGTTACATATTTTTAGATCATGTTATCTTGTGTATCCATTGAAACCATTCAAATTTTTCTCCCTCCTTTTCTCCTGTTACCAATATGGGAAATTATCAGTATATTTGACAAAGAATAAATACCATTTATTATGTTTCTACTTGTTCTCAGATCAAATCTATGTAGATTCACAATACTGTAATAGCATGTAGCAACATATTGAGACAGTCTCGAAAATATTGAACTTTACAGCAAAAGTTATCAATATTTAAATTGCTTTGCATTTCTCACAGCTAGTGGAAAACCAGAAAAACTGAGTGTGGAAAGCACAAAAGCTTTACACCTTTTAATACAGGCACCCACTTCTTTAATGAGAACTAACTGATGTAGTACCTAGAGACAATTTAGGCACGTGAACTGTTTAACTAAATAATTTCTCATATTTTGATATGTCTTTCCAGGGTATTGTCTATACATGTGAGAAATTTCAGTAGTAGTCTTAAAAGCTGTTCTAAGTTGTTCTAAGACTGGCAAATTTTTCAGTGATTGCATGTATTGAAATATATAAATATTTAAGAAATTACTTTTTTCCTCAATAAATCTTTTTTTTATTTTGCTTCCTAGACTTATAATTTACAGTTAATAACTTCTAATTCATTCATAATCCTTCTGTAATTCATGTAGTAATTAGGTAGAAAAAAACGTGGTTTTTTTATCCTATTGACCTTTAGCATATGCTTAATTTTACTCACAAGTATATGGTCAATCTTATTGCTGCTGTAATTATCATTCCTATGCTAAATTTTTCTTCCCAACAGTTGCTATTTATATGCATCGATGGTGTTTTTGTCAGATTCATCTAGCAACCCTGAAGGGCAGTTTAATACCCAAAGTGGATAATGTGGTATAGATATTTAAGAGATTATCATCTGAATTAAGGACAAGGATGAGAAAACACATTTTAAAATGTCCACTGATACTTTCCAAGAGAGCAGGGGTAGAAGTTAGTCCTTCTTTTGAAGCTTCTGGGGGAATCTAGGGGTTAAACAAAACAAAAACTACAGCTTTACTTGGATAAGCAGAAATAGAGGAACATTTAAATTAATTTCAAATTTTACTGGCTACAATTACTTTGTGATTCATGTTGTGCTTTCCATGAGGATAAGAGCTGAGTTGCAGGGTGACAGTTTGCAGAGAGAAGGAGACATAAGGGGACAAAATGAAGGCTTTTCTCCATCTCTGCCAATGACTTGGTTCCTCTTTCCATCACAGAAGAGGTGTTGTGAGAGGCAGTGGTGGCAGCTGCTGGAAATAACAGGAGTCTCTTTCTATGGCTGTGCTTATGCGTGAACTCTATTTGTCCCTTATGTTCATATATTGGTGCCTTAATTAATTTCTTCATGTCCTGATTTCATCCTTCTGACTTTTCCTCCATTTTGCATTCTCCTTTTGTTGGTGGCAGTTAATACCTTCTTCTAAATGTCCCTTCGACACTTGCTTCAAAGAGACTGCAGGACTTGGGCATTTTGAGTATCTCTAAGAATCTCTAAGACATGCAGAAAGAAGGGAAGGAAACAGTGGTTTGCATATGTCTCTTTCCCTAATGCGAATGAAAGAATGCTAATAATGTCTTGTTATCTGGACACTCTAAAAGATGTGTAAAGAACTGCCCATAGACTAGGACAGCATGAAATCCAGTAGCAGCTAAAGTTTTGCTCATTATAAAGCAGGCATTTCTTTAATCCTTTGGCTTTGTAAGAAAAGACTTCATTACTCTGCAATTTATTGTGTTGTTCTACTTAATTTTAAAATGACTTCCTTTTCCTCCTAATGCCATGCATAATTTGAACAATTTATCACATCTTGTTGCAAAGTCTGTAGTAGCTTCCGTCTATTTAGTAGCAGAAACAAGGCATCTAAGCCATTTACTTTAATATTACTTAGCAGTTACATTAACTGAGCATGAGAACTTCAATCCAATGTTATTTTCAGTAGGCTAAAAAGCAGTGCAACCTTAGCTGTTGTTCTGCAACCAAAGACCTGGGCATAATGTTTACTGAAATATTATCATTCAAATACCTCTGGCTGTGTACATAATGAAATCCATGTTTTTCTTTAATGAGCTGGTCAACTTCTGCGTTGAAACTCTCAAAGTTCTGCAACAAGTTTAGAAGAATATAATAAATTACGGGGATGCTTCATAGAAAATGGCATGCTCCATTTAGATATTTTTGTATTTATATGGTACATTTAGGAATATTTGACTTTTTGGTGTGTCCCAGTTTTCATAGTTCCCACAGCAGATGAGTAAATGGTGGTAAATTGTTCTGTTATCCTTTCCAAAAAGTCATAATATGAGGTCCAACTTTTCATAAGTGCAATATCTGAAAATTCTGGGGCTTTGTAAGTAGAAGATTAATTCCCGTACCTAATGACAGGTTCACAGTTTGTGGGGTGCCAGAGGATTATGTCTGTCTGCTCTGAAATTCCCTGGTCAGGTTCACTTTCAGTTTTTTCTGGGGTAATTTAATTATAGCGAAATCCACTTAGAGGCATGGCAGCATAAAACTGAAAACAGAATTTAAAAACCAAACAGACCTCTTAAGTTTTTTACCTTAAATACCGATTTTTACCCACACAACACTACCTAAGAATATGACTCACTCTTTTTTTAGTAACGACCAAAACTATTGATTTCATTCCTCTTCGTAGTGCCTTGTATTGCAGTGTCAGCGACACCGGTCATGTATCTATTATGAAGTGGATGTCCTGTCGAGGCGTTCAAAGGGCACCCGTTCCCTCCATGGTGTAGGGCCCTATTCTGGTGTCCGCAGTCTGCTGCCGAGTGGCACTGAGCGCGCTGCCTGGGCTCTGATCTCACACCGTCACTCAGGGTGAAACATCTCACAGTACCTTATTCCACGTAACTTCCGCTATGTGTGAATGAAGGGTATCAGAATCTGGATCTATCAGACCGAAGGGTATACCGAGTCTTGGTTCAGTGTTTCAGCCCAGTGTGAGTACACAAAATTAATCCTGCTCTGCTCTCCCTGCTGACATTCTCGGTGCCTGCCTCTGTGCAGGGAGATTGTTTATACGTTCAGGCAGATGTCTCAGATTGCAGCTATGACTTCTGATGCTTACATAGGTGGCAAGCAAATAAGATAACTTTGGAGTAACTGCAGCATAGGTAATGTATCTGAATTTTGAAATAAGACCATAGCCATCTCCTCCACCAAAGGAACGTGCTCTTAAGCAATGCTGCCTTTTCTTTGAGGTTGGACGATGCAGGGAAGCAAATAGTGCCTAAGTCACAAGTACAGTATTTGTGACAAATCGTGAAGAGCTCTAGAGGTTAAAATACTGAATTTAGTGTGAAGTCCTGGATTCTTTAAGGTGTTTTTTCTTTTCTGTGGGTTTTTTGGTTTTGTTTTCATAGGGTCTGCAAGGTTTTCCCTATGGAAATTTCACTTTTCTTGTAGGCAAGCTTTGTTTGCCAGAAAGCTTGCTGATTAATAACCTTGTTGCTAAATGGTATTAATATTTTAAAACTGTTTGCTTGCTTGCCACTGCTGCTTTGGAGACTTTCCTTATCTTTTTGGTGATGAACTGACGTAAACCACTTCACTTTCCATCACTCCCAAATTGGTATTTTAAGACTGAGGGTGATTGTTAAGAAATAGGAAGTTATAGTTTTGATTTTGCAGTCCTAGTTTTTTCCACTTACTTCTGTTGTGATTTGCTCCATCATTTTAGATATTTTATACAAAGTTCTCCAGCTGCACTGACAAGGTTTCTAACAGGGTTAGGAAAAAAAGTGATCCTTTTATCAATACAAAAGCTCTTCAGATGTCTCAGCCTGCTTCAGCAATCAGAAACCTGCTAAGAAATGATGCTGCTACTGTATACAAGAAAGGTTTTTTGCTTATAAAAGGGATTCCAAAATACATACTCCTCAAATATCCAAGTGAGGCATAAGGATTAAGAAGCCCATTTCCATTAAGGCTTTGTGCTGTATTTAGATGACAATCCCTATAACATTTTCCATCCTTTTGAAATGCCAGACAATCACTTCAATAACTTGCTATTTCCTGGACTTTCTTGTTCCTCATGATAGAAAAAATCCACCTAGCGGGACTATTACATTTCCCATATGTCTTGAATACCTCAGAAACTAAATCACTAGAGCAGCTGCTGAGTAAACTCGTCACTCACGTAAAGCCCTCATTCCTGAGATGATAAGTGAAATGCCAAAAGGAACTCTGGAGGTTTGCAAGGTCTGTTTCATTATCCCTGTGAGCCTCTTCCTCTGCCTTAGCTGCATTCAGGTCGGAGTCAAACCAAGCCTGAAGCAGACTGCAGCGCGGACCTCAGGCTGAGTGGAGCTTTGAAGTGTAGCAAGGGGATCTTCTTCCAAAGAAGATTCAAAACTCATTTCTTGGGAAATTATTTTTCAGAATGAATAAGAAAGTTGTGTCAGATGGCACAAAAAGGCGAATGCTACTGTACCAATTCAAAGGCTGTCAGGAGCCACATACAAGTTCTTTATTACCTTCACAGAGCTATAACCAGAGAAAGAAAGGGTGATTAGGTGATACAACTTGTATGTATGTGCCAAAGAGAACTTGAAGCTGTTTGAGTAATTTGGAAGATTTTACTAAATGAATGAATGCGCGTCACTCCAGAACCACACTCAATGCAGTCCAATTCCTCATGGTGATCCAGTGCACTAGAGCTAGAACTGTGAAAGACCTCACACATAGTTTGGGCAGAAGATTTGGGCACAGACGCCCTCCTCCTGGGCACAGATGCACTCCTCCTGGGCCATGCTACTTGCTGAGGTAATGTGGCCCCTGTTTACCAAGGATAAAATTTGATACAAACTGGCTAGGTGGGTTGGAATAAGAGCAAATCTGTTTGGTGAGTGGTTTGGAGGAGACTTTTTATCTAGCATTTCAAAATTTGCTTGGGAATGATTTTAAACAAGTCTGGTTGCTACAGTTGCAGGGGGCTTTGTGTAAGCTGCCTTATCAAGTGCTTTGATGCTCCAGAGAACTCCCTCTGGAGAGTTGTTTGATCAGACCACGCTCCTTTTCTGCCTCTTCTTGCTGAGGAACATCAGGGTAGATAGGCACACTGTGTGCGTCCTGCCACCACAATCTCGCTACACATGTGACCACTCTGCCCTGTGAGGAGACAAACAGAAAGGCAACCTTGGAGAGCCAGGCTAAGCTAACATCAGGATTCTAGCTTGAGTTTTCACAGTCTCAGGCCCATAATGTTGCTTTTGAAATAGCTGGTCTTATAATTCAGCCTCTTAAGCTCCAGGTGCCACAGCAACAATGCCAGTATACCAATAGCAAATTAATAGAGGCAGAATAATGAGGCCCAGCTTTATTGTGCTGATTAGAAGATGGCTTCTGAGTTCTGCTCCTGGTGCTGGGAGAGAATTTCCCTGCATCTGAACAAATTCCAAAACTATTCAGTATTGATTTCGCCCCTCTCTTTTTGCTTACCCCACATAGGAGAGGGCACACAGTTCAGAAGAAAATGTGAGCTTTTCATTTTCCTGTTGTGTACGCCAGCCGTTAGGGCAATCAGTCATGGCTCTGAGCCTCCGAGAAAGACCATATCAAGTGAGAAGAATGATTTCCAGAAGAAGTAAGGGTAATTACATTTTTGAAGGCTTAATCCAACACATTTGAAGGGAGGGAGTTCAGAAAAGTCTTTTCCGATGAGGGAGAAATGGAAAAAAAAATGTGGAGTACCTAAAAGACCATGCCTAATCTTTGTGAAGGGAGGTTTTGAGAGCTTTTCCTTGGAGCAGAAGAGCAGAAGAAATGGTTTAAAAAGAGACTCGGCAGAAAAGAAGCCATTGCATTCTGCACTTCTGTGACAGCATACAGATAAGGAACCAGATAAGGACATATATAGCCATTAGAAATATAAATGCAGAATGATTTAGAGATACACACCATTTTTTAGGAAATTGACTGTGAAAACTCAAGCTAGAATCCTGATGTTAGCTTAGCCTGGCTCTCCAATGCTCTCCACCATTTCTCTCCTTCACTGACATTTAATGTACTTTGTTACAGACAGAAAAAAAAGACGTATGCTACGGCTCGATCAGCCTATGTCATCTTCAGACATTTTCAGATAGATTTTACATTTGTTACTGTAATACCCTGTCACCTAAGTAAACCAATGAAGCTCTCATTCTGTCTGTACTATGTCCAGAAATAGAGATGGTTTCAGCCCCAGAAAATAACAAAAAGTTAAGCATCTTATTTTTGTCCAAAGCATTTACTAGAAAAAAAAAAGAAATATTTTGAAGATAACCTTATAGTTGTTTTTCTAATGTTTTCTATTCACACATATTTTTGCCTTTATTGCAGATACTAATTGAAATCGGTCCTATCTTACAGCACAGAAACTAGATAATTCAATAAATTTTCTCAAGTCCTTGTGGCTTTGATTTGAGTACTCAATCTAATGAAATGCAATTAAACCACCATCAGGAGCATGACTGGAAGTGAGTGCCAGTGTGTTCATCACTCACAAGGTGGCTTGGCCAAACTAAAGTTTGAGGTTTAACACCAAAATGTATGCAATAGATGTAGTATTAATGTAACTTTCATATTGCCACCTCTACTAAGAAGGAAAGGAAGTTTTGCTTTCAGAATGAAGGGATGACAAGTACAGGCCACTATTAACTATGAACGGCCAGGGTTTCCATCCTCCATTCAAATGCAGTAAGTCACCTAAGACTTCAAACATTCAGATCAGTTATCTGAGCTTCAGGTTCTGTACTGTCTGAATCACGTGCCATTTATTATGAAGTTTTTTACCAGTGGAATAATGTAACATTTTTTTGTCATATTACTAGGGAGAAATAATTTTCTTTAGATTATCTATCAAGCTTACTTCAGTTGCTTACAATGCTTCTCACAAAAGTTTCTGTCATTTCAGACATGAGCATGCCCCATGGAATCACTGCCTCCTGCAGCAAACAAGCTACTGCTGTAATCTGTTGTGATTAGATCAGTGACAGATCTGTGCTCACTTTGTTGAAATGCTGCATACTTTCACCATTGCAGTTTTTAATGGAGATACCAAGTACTTAGTGGAGAGTAGGAGCCTAGCAATTGAGAGAATGCAATCTGGGGAGGATTTCTGAAGAGCTGGGACCAGGTTCTCATCTACAATGAAACTGTACATTGGGCACTTGAAGGTAACATATGTGAGGAAGGTAACTCTTAGGTCAGCTCTTAGATATCCCTGAAAGAATCAATTACAGCAAACCAAGGGCTGGTCTTGGTTACATCAATAGTAGGAGTCTCAGAAGGGATCAAGAGAAGACTAGATTTACTCTTTCTCACCATATTTTATTTTTGTCTTCACACACAGAAGAGAAAGATACAATAAAAGGGGGAAGAAAGACAGATATTGAAGATCTGCAGAAACAAGCAGTCTGTTAGATTTCAAGTTAGTCTAGTGTTATTCCATTATGGATGCGTTAAGATCCTTCTGGTGCTTAAATGGTGCAAAGATAGTGGGAATGGACTGGAAGCAAATCATGCCGAAGATGCTTCTAGTAATAGCTCTTGGTGTAACAGAACTTCATAATTATTTTATAGAAATATCCGGAATTCAGCATTTTATGCTTGAAAGGTTTTTTACTTGGTTTTAATAAGGAAAATTAATTTTGTCTTGAACTTTAGGTAAATGTCATAGTCGGGTTTAAAATATTTGTGGCAAAATATAATTACCCTATTAATCCATATTCTTTATATTTGAAATAAATAATTCAGAATTTCAGGAGCATTTTCAATCCAAAACAATTTCATCTGAGTATGGAAAGAAAATATTTTCTTGTAAAATGCTTTTTAAATTTACTTGTTTGTTTATCTATGTCAAATAGAGCATCACGTGTTAACATAATTAGTATAATGCACTTGTAACAAAATGCTATTTCACATAATGTAACAAAACTGGGATTTATTTTTATTGGTATTTCTTCTGGGTTTTAATGCAGTTCTCATGACATAAGTCTCCTGATTGACTTAAATGTAAATTGGAATTGATCAATTTATTAAAGATGCAATCATTAGGGCACTGGGGGCTCATATTTGACACTTTCTATTTAAAGCAAAAGTATGGCTTTACACTTAACACAAGTTTAAAACTTTAACCTCCATATTCTGTTTTTATTGCTCTCTTCTTTAGTTATCGTTTAGACAAACCAACATCGTTTGTGAGATTCCCCTTAAGATCACAGAGCTGCTGCAAATAGCACAAACATGAGATACACTTTGCAGGAAGAATGTAGCATAAAGACAATAAAAGGTTTTTAATTTGCCTTATTTGCAACTTCAGTGGGACTAGCTTATTAAATCCTTCCTTATCTGTGAGCTTTATTCTCATCCCAGCTGCCTTTTTTTGCTTTTGAGGATGTGTTGCAAGGACAGAATCTGCCAAATCCTCTCTCTCTTGTCCACAGGTTTCAAGAATCCTATGGACAATATTCTGCATTGCCCTACAGCAAACAATGAGGGAGTTTTGGAAGTCTTTTTATATCCATTCCTATAGAAGAGCAAATAACACTCAGTGGAGTTAATGAGTGTCTTGATATTTGGTTACAAAGAATTGAAATTCAGATTAAAAATCTTAAAAGCAGCTCCTATAGTAAGCTCAGCCTTTACTGGAAATGTGCCAGGGACTTGCTTTTTATAGAGTACTCTGCTAGGAGTGGCTTAAGTAAAAGTAAGCTGTAAATTAGTCTTACCCAAGTACTCTGCTGAGACCAGGCAGAGAAAGATTATGCGACTGAAGAAGAAAAGGTTACTAAAAGACACTGGGTAATCACAGGTTGTTCCTATACCCAAGGCAGGAATTTTCAGTTCTGTAAAATTTAATTAAGAAAAATTAGTTCAGCTATGTGATGTTTCCTGTAAATGTTCAGGATGTCCAATGACTCCTGCTCTTCCCAAAGGTTCTGCCTCTTCACTGGAAAATACCTGCAAATTTCTCACCCATGGGAGCACCCAGACCTCAGCCGTGAGAACACAGCTTCCTTTTTCATACGTTTTTACTGTACTGGCCAATTTCAGTAAAATTTTCCAAGGTCTTCAAATGTATTTGGTGCTTACCAATTTTAGGAAGATGATAGATAGGAGAAATATAAGTGAATCACTGAAAGAGAGGTTTATTGCTTAGCTCAGATATATATGAATCAGGTTTTCTGAGTACCTCTTTGAAAACTGAAACTTAATTTTAAGTCACCCGTACCCTCAGTTGTGAGGTTTTGCATTTCTCCTGAATGGGTTTATTGCTGGAAACAATATCTACTTGAGTAACATAACTATGCAGATTTTTTTTTCCATTAGGAAAATTGCACTGTGTTAATATGCTGGGACATTGATTTCTCCCAGCCATGTAACCCCACTCCAACAATGCATTGTCTTGGCTTTAGATACTTCTACCTAGGAGCCATCACCACTCTATGAAGTATTTTTAGATGTTCATAGCATGGATCAGGTGCATGCTACAAACTGAGGCAAGTGGAAGGGCACACTAGACTTCACAGAACATTTTGCTTCTACATTAGCTGCTAGACAAAAAGGCAATAAAGACAGAAATATGAAGCTAATGAACTGAGTTATTCACTTTGTGCCAAATTCAGAGTTGTTGAAACTTACCGCAAGACTGGTAGCATAAATACAGTCCTACTTCCCCAATCCCAACTGTGATTACAATTTTCCGCCCATGTGGACTATGCTGTGTGATCCTCTTCCCAGTTCCTGATCTAAGTGCTCACTGAATGCAGTAAACATGTAGTGGTAGCCAGAAATACAAATTAGGACTCTATATGTGGAAAGTGGCGTAAATTATTAGGAAATGGGATTAAGAAGTTGAATCCAGCTTGCTAGTTTATGTTGCAAATATTTTCCAAGTCTTACTTGTGGGCTTATGGAGAGAAATGTTAACAAGAACCACATTGCAAAACATAATAGATGGACATTGTAGTTTTAGTATTAATAACAAGTTTAAAGAAGTGAATGAAGCAAGAGTTAAGAAATGACCAAAAGAGAAAGCCACAGTCTTTATGGGTGTCTCTAAAACATTTTATAGGGCTGAATCTACAAATCTGCAATTTCCCAGCAACTCTTCTCCTTGTCTTAAGATTGATTTATCCAAGGGGAGGTAGCAAGATGACATTAAGGCCCCTTCCTCTTATACTTGTCAGTAAGCATAACCTAGGGGACTGTTTCTTCCAGATGCTGTACAAATACAAAGTACAGACAGTTACCAGCTCAGAAAGCTTGCAGAGTGATCTATAATACGGGATACAAACACAGATAAAGAGAGCCTGGCAGGGAAACATTCAATGAGTGGGACATGTTCCTGAGGCATAAGCAACTTAGCCAGAACTACCTTTTTAGTCATTTCTGAGAGACAAGGAAAGGAAAGACAGGACAGACAAAGAACTCAAAGTACGGTATGTTTCCCATAAGGAGTTACATCAGAAACCGATAATATCTTACTAATGGAAGTTATTTTTCTTCTTTTGGTGCTTTGTTCATTGCCATAAATCGGTGTGACTGTCATCAATGTGACATGCATTAATTCAGACAATGGGGAAAAGGCAAACAGAATGTTTTGACAGAACTACCTCTCCCTTGGAAGGGGTATTCTTGCTGTATGCTTACTGCTGTGCTTTTCTACTTTGTATTTAATGTTCAGGGAGGAGTAGAATTTGGAAGAAAAAGAAAAATTCTGATTTAAAATCCTTTGTGATTTGTGCTTCAATTCCTGAGGGTTTGTTCCAGGGTAATTTTGTCAAGGTAAGGTAAGGCTATCAGAGCAACTATTCACTCTATAGTACCACACAGTGATGTGTATTGAGTAATATGATGGAGGAATGATGGTGACACTGCATAGTCCCCTATCATGACACCACTAGCACTGACCCCGATGGAAGTATTGGCAGCGTTGTGTGCAATTAGTTCCTCGTTGCACTGTAGAGGAGCTTTTGACAAAAAATGCCAAGCCTTCTATAGCTAACATTCTGTACGAGATATCTTGGGAGTTAACACAAGGATCATAGTTTTAAATACAGTGTTAAAACCATGCAGAACTCTTTTATAGGTGTAATGTAAATGTTCTCAGTTATGGGGTCAGTAAATTGCTTGAAGGAACCTTTGCCCTTATGATGCCTCTGCATTACAGCTTTGATATGTAAATAACATTTAAAATTTAATCTAAAATTTAAAGGAAGCCTGTGAAAACTTTTGTTTAGTATTTATTTGCATTAGCCTTGTAGTCTTATCATTGCTCACAGCTATTATTAACATACATATGGTTTACTTCAACTGCGTGGGTTAAAGTTTAATAATAAATCTAATAATAATAATAGGGAAAAATAATAAAATGCAGTGATTCCATGAAGGAGTAAATATTGTCTAAGAGTGCGATGCATTCAATATAAGATGAACCACGTCACAGCCTGTGGATCGTATATAAAAATTCCAGGTTTGCGTGTAGTGTTACCCTGCACTGGTTTACTTTGCTACTCATTTTCCATTCCATATTACTTATGACGTAATTAAATAATCATGCATCCTTCTACCTCAGCCCTCAACTACATGTTACCTGATATCTGAAGGGCCAACTCCTTCTCTTAGGCAGAGCTGCAGAAAGGGAACAAAAGTTATAATCTAGTTTTGAGTAGATCTCAGATAAATAAGCTATTTATGAGCTTTCAGTATCTCTTTGCTACATGTCATTATCATAAAGCAAGGCGATTTTTCCTACTAGTGTACAGAACTAATATGAGTTAGTGATGTTAGCAGTCATAATCACTAAATACATTATTTAACTTTCTTACTGTTGACTTTTCCTGAAAGTCTTTTTCTTTTCAGAGTTCTGTATCTTCTTAACCTTCCCAGCAGAGATAGTGAGATGGTGTCATAATAGCCATCCCTTTTGGAAGATCCCAGTTTCTCACAACAGCATCTTCTCCCATAATATCTCTCCAAATTATTTAAATAAGTCTGTTACAGGTGTTTAGAACTACAGGTCTCCTGCTGTTTGCTCTAGTTTTCCTTCTAATGTCCTTAGTCAAATCATCCTGGTGATGGTGGGAATGGCATAATGGCAATGAATCAATTTAAAGTTGAAAGCTACAACCTAAGAATTTTATTTGTTTTCAGAAAGCAATAGCAGAGATGTAAAAGGGACATAAGTGACATTAGAAATGTAGTGAATTTCCCGCTGTTAAAAGGAATTGCTTTCTCTGGAATTTATTACTGCAGGAAGCCGAGTTGAACAAATCTGCAACAGGTTTAAATGCTTTCTTTACTTCTAGGTGTTGGTGACACAAACGTTAAATGAATACCAACTCACCTTAAAAGCATTCAGATGGTACCGTGTCCCAGTTGCAGTGTGTTACACTTCCTGTTGAAGTATCTGGTACTGGAACAAGGTTGGACTAAATGGTCAGTGGGATGAATCTAAAGCAGATTACAGTAGGAGCGTGAATACCTCTCTAACACTTTGCCATTGTCAAGCATAAACTAGTAAAGCTTTCCAGATCGATAGTTCGCTCTTTTCTCAATAGGTTTTGAGACACGACTCAAAACGAGGTTAGTGTGTAACAACTGGAGAAAGGATTGTCTCTTATATCCTTTTTGATATCCCAGACACATCCCACCTATTCTGGGACGACATTAGATGTCCAGACTGTATTTATGTCAGAAGTGGCCAAATCACCAAGTTCAAGTCTATTGCAAAAATTGTTCCACATGGTATTCTTCTAAAATAGAAGAATCAAATCTGTAGAATCAAATTAATTTTGCCTTAATGAGTTTTCTTCGCTTATTTTAAAGTGGTGGGAATAGACAGGATTTGTTTGAGGGGAAGTTGCTGCATTTACTTTGACATGATTGTCATAATTTCTCTTCACTGCTTTATATGGCAACTCCTGAAGAGCTTTTCTTTTGTAAAACTGTGACTAGTTTTTGCTTTCTCTTGCCAGTCATGAAGTTTGTATGCTCTGAGGCCAAATAACTGTCAATGGCTCATTAGTGTTCGTTTAATCAAGCTCCAATTCACAAGAAGACAATAGCTATTGCCTATTCAAACCTGACACATTGTCAGGTAGGAATGGGTGAATTATGTAGATAATAAATGTAGTAATCACTGCACCTAAAGGCATATTGCGCTTTTATAGGTAGATAATTCAAAAAGAAATTAAGCTCAAGGAGAGAATCTTTTCACAGCATATGTTGGAATAGATGATATCTGGGAAGCTTTTTACTACAATGGCTCAGTGAAATCTAGTTTCTTGATTTCACAGTGTAGCTCTGAGCAATAGCTCAGATTGGTTCCTGCCTCAAAGATTCTGTACCCCTCCTGATGCTATCGAATATTAGAAGAAATTTCTGACACAAACTTAATGTTTCCCAAAGGCAACAAATTTCTCTAAAATACCATTGTTCAAAAAACATACAATACCTTAGTTTTCTTTTCTCATACAACTCACAGTAAGTTAATATGTCCCAGGAAATGTAATTTTGCAATACTGTAGGCAACAATAAAATCCCGAAATGTAATATTCTGTATAATAACTGATCTTAGGAAATGGTTTCTTAGCTACCTGCTAAAAACTTTTACTTCCTTTCTCCTAAAAAATCTCTGCTTTCAAACAACAACAACAAAAACACACACACACAACAGATTAACAAACAAGCCCCTCAGAAAAATCCAGCTTTGACTTGCTTGTGGCTCTTTTTTCTTTTTCAGCTTGATCCTGCTCGGTGCTGGCCTGAACTGTGACTGGTATTTTTTCCTCAAAAACATTTTTTTCCAAACTTTTCTGGAAGGAGATGGAAGGATTTGGGATGGTTATCTTTTCAGTCAATTTGTAATCATTTTTGGAGGGAATATTGACACACTGAAAAGCTTAATTTTATTGAGTTTTGGAAATAGTATTTTCACATATATTAGCTCCTCACTCTACATGTCCTTTTCTCTAGTGTAATAATGTGAACAGTGGTACCTAACAATTTGGTCTGCATGTAACAGAGACCCATTTGAACCCCTGATGCCTATTTGACAGGAGTGATGAGTAGTAATAGTTACAACTGAAGTCAATGAGAAGTGTACTATAGACCACCAAGTAGCTATACGAGGAGCGGTACTACGGAAAGGTTAGTTGTTAGTTGTCATCAATTGTCCACACAAGTTATGAGAGTTTTTGTGGCTTTTAATAGGTACCACCGTAGTTCTTCATCTCTCCTAATTTCAATTAACCATTTTTGAATTTATATGACCTTGTTGTATATAGTCATTCAAATGTACATCATATGTTGGACTTAATGTCTCTCTGACTCTATGGGAGCAACTTGGGATAATGTCTGTCTTTTTTCACAGGTTGATCATGTTATTGACTTGTGGTGGAGATTACCTGCCATACCCAGGTCATTCTCTTTCTCAGTTACCTCAAGCTGGTCAGCATTTATAGCAGCAACAAAAATGTAATTAAGCATCAAGTGCCCTTCATATTCCTACAGGATATTTCAGTTTTCTTCTGTGTTGACAGTGCTCCTAGCATAGGATTACCAGCAAATATCACTGACATCAAATGTGCACGGTTTGTACAAAAAATGTAGATGAAAATACTAAGATCCATCCCAGCTGCCATCCCTCAGGAGTTCTGGTAGAGAAGTATCTTCAGGCAAATGTTTCCCCTTTCAGCATTCTCTTCTGTCCTACCAAATAATTCACTTTTCATCACCAGCCATTGTCAATCTGTACTTTTGCTGGTTGTCTACATATTTTACTTTTCTTCCACATATCATCATCTTCCTCTTTCTTTGCGAAATCTTTGGGTTTTCCATCAGAAAACAAATAAAATAAACATTTTCCATTGGAAAAAAGGACATGGTTTTCCAATTGACTCCTGTTCTTACAATTAAGTCGCTACATCTTGTTGGAACTCTGAAAATGCACAAAATCCTTTGAAAAAGCTTAAATGAAAGAAGTCTTGCATCTGTTTTGGCACAATAGGGAAATATTACTGTTTAATTTTTTAACATATATTTATTTTGATTAGAAACCTATGCAAAATCTTTTGAGTTAGTAAACATTGTGTCTCTGTTCCTTGAAAAGTTAAGATCTTGAAGTCCTGGAAAACTTGAATGGTGACACAGGTAAATATTGACAGAGAAAAAAAAAATAAATTACTTGTGAAACAGTTGTGTAACACTGTAATTGACAGAAAACTGGAGAGGTGGTTAAGAGGCCTGCTTGATGGGAGACAAAATGTTCAGAATTATGATGGGAAGATTCATCTGTTCATAGATGAACTGCCCTTTCAATATCTCAATAATTCTGAAGGGACAAAATTTATTTTATAATTCTAAGCACTGAATCAAGGTTAAAAGTTTGAGTTTAAAGGATGTGTAACATCAGATTAAACCTGAAGGAAATAATTTTCAGACACAACTGGGTGGGAGATATGGATGTCTACGAGACAGAGGAGAGAGATATTGCAGTTTGTCTTTCTTAGATGCAAGAATGTGTTCAGATATTTTATCCTAATTGTATTTTTATGCTCTCTACTGTAGAACACTTTTAAAGGCACTATCTATAATATGACAGTCTAGCACAGCTTGCTTTTACTGAGCAAAGTTGAGAAGGCATGAAAAAAGCTGTGATATTCTTTAATATTTGTTGAATGAAGTGCCAGAAGGAAGACTTAACATTTTTCCATGTGTCTGCTTTGAAATGCAAATCCATTTCTGTAGACATTTAAGAAGTTTTATTAAAGACTATACAGTCAGGTTGGCTACCGCAGGTAGTATGAGGTATGAAAACTAGCACATAATAGGATAGTAACCTACATGATTTGAAGTTTTAAATGGAAAGCCTGTGCCACATTCTCTCTGACTATAGGATAACAAAGTTCTTTGGAGCTGTTTCATAACCCTAGGTATGTTCCTAATGTCTTCATTCAGCTGTAGATGTTAACTTCAACCACCTCTTTTCTGACAATCTGACTCTCTCAGTTGCATATATGTTTTTTTTCCTCTTCTAAGCCTGTTGTGAAGCTATCAAATTCCTATTGTAGTTATGGCATACTAAAGTGATTCTATATTGGTCTTGAACTTACTTATAAACATGAATCAAGTTTCTGAACATACTTGATCCCAAATACTGATCACTTGTACTGTTTTTTTTTTTGAAAGAGGTGGTGAGGCGGCATCTATTAAAACAGCTGTCAATTTGAAAGCTGAATGTCAGCACTGTGTTTGGAAGCAAACATAGAGAAATCTTTTTTTATATGCAGTATTTCTGTAAGACATCATCTAGAACATGACTGTGTTAGCAAGTCCTAACACCTCCAGCTTCTCTGATTTTTAATTTAAAGACAAGTAAAGAGTTCTTGAGCCTCCTTCCTTAAAGTCTACTCCTTAGCTTCACTTCTTTATGTTGATGGTACAAGTTGACAGGGCTGACAAACTTGCAAGGTTATTGGTATGGCATCTGCAAACACGTCTTTGGAGCTTATAAAAATATGCCTTCCTTGCAGAGTGTAGTTCAGATAAATGATAAATACCTCTGCTGAGGAGCCTGGTTGTTATAGTTTTTTGAATAAAGACTAGGTAACAGGGTCTGAGAAGTGCATAGAGGGAGAAAGGGGAAGGATGGCATTTTCCCCCCTCTTATACAAAAGATAATGGCCTTTATAAATAGGGAAACAATGGTTGGGGCCAGGGCCACCACCCAGCCAAACAGTCTGAATTCTATTACTTAGAGAAGCATTCTGCAAGATGGATGGGATTTCTTCATCAGAGGGGTGTCTTTCACTTCAAGTGGAAAGCTGTGACATGAGTGTACTCATATCAGGTCATATATATCTAATTGTTCGCTTCCTTGAATAATGCAAAGAGTTATTGGGATTGTGGGGCTAATTACCTCTATTGTGTTCTGCTGTCTTGGTAGCATGGTTGTTCCTTAGCTACTGACTAACTAGAAATGATTTGTCTGGAAATTCAATTGACTTTGGCCTACAGCTCAGGAAAAAAAAGAAAGCAGCATTCATTAAGGTTACTAATGATGAAGTTTTGATTTTGAGAATTTCTCACAACCTGTCTTATTAGATTAAAGTCATTTCTCTGGTGCAGAAAACACCACACTTGATATCATCTTGTAGGTAATTTCAGCCTACAGGCTTACTGCTTCCCTGATTCAAATACCATCATCCCAGATAGATGAGATTTATTACTCTGTGAGGCTTTTCTCAGGAAATAGGGATAAAAAATAATTTATCATGCTGCCTTTCAGTGACGCTTTTTAGATGCATTGTTAAATTCTAGCTTTCCCTCTGTGCATGGTGAATCCTAGCATTGTTTCTCATAATTCTATCTATAGGGTATAAGGAGTGGCCTTTTTACTTGATTTTTTTGTCCTCTATTTTTCTTTGTAAGTGATTAAACATCCTGCGATATTTGATGGTTTTCCTTTATTCGCTTAATGTGAATACTTCAACAAATAAAATGGTTATTGTCCTTTTACTATTACACTTTGTGTAATAGTTTTTAACTTCAATTAGGCATATGAACTAAAAAGAACAAGATTTCATGAGTTTGAAGTACATGATATAAATACAATCCATTCTATTCAGAATATAATTACAGACGTACACTGCAGATCTGAAGCCTTATTAAACTTATGTTGCATCTTCAATTGTTTAGATTTTAATATTTGGACTGTCAATTAAATTACTTTGATGACATTGCTTAAAATATTATTCCTAGAGATTGTGAGTGCTAAAGTAATTGTAGAATCATAGAATCATAGAATACTTTGGGTGGAAGGGACCTTTAAAGGTCATCTAGTCCAATCCCCCTGCAATGAGCAGGGACATCTTCAACTAGATCAGGTTGTTCAGAGCCCCGTCCAACCTGACCTTGAATGTTTCCAGGGATGGGGCATCTACCACCTCTCTGGGCAACCTGTTCCAGTGTTTCACCACCCTCATCATAAAATATTTCTTCCTTATATCTAGTCTGAATCTACCCTCTTCCAGTTTAAAACCATTACCCCTTGTCTTCTCGCAACAGGCTCTAGTAAAAAGTCTGTCCCCATCTTTCTTAGAAGCCCCCTTTAAGTACTGAAAGGCTGCAATAAGGTCTCCCTGGAGCCTTCTCTTCTCCAGGCTGAATAACCCCAACTCTCTCAGCCTTTCTCCATAGGAGAGGTGTTCCATCCCTGTGATCATCTTTGTGGCCCTCCTCTGGACCCGCTCCAACAGGTCCATGTCTTCCCTGTGCTGAGGGCTCCAGAGCTGGATGCAGTGCTGCAGGTGGGGTCTCACCAGAGCAGAGTAGAGGGGCAGAATTACCTCCCTCGACCTGCTGGCCACGCTTCTTTTGATGCAGCCCACTAAAGGTTATACAATAGACCACTAAAGGTTATACAATAGACAAACTACTCAGAAATCTGAACTGAAGTAATCTGTTTTCTCAGAAAAATGTAGATGTTTTTGCCTTAAAAAAGCAAATCTATGAAATGTATTTAGGTTTTGAACCAAATATTAAAACATTTTTGTCCAAACCAAAATAATTCAGATGTGCAGACAGAGTGTTTCAGATGCATTGTCATAGTGCTTTGAGAAAATTCATGATTCAGTGTTCTCCTCTGAGGTTCAAGCTTTTTAGCTGACCTCTGCCCCTCATGCTCCATCACAAGACTTCTTCACAGAATGAGAAGATGGTAATATGCTATGAGAAGATATAGTCTTTCTATAACCTAGTTTTCAGAGAGGACTGCAAAAACAAGGGTCAGTGATGCGTACTTCTTTTTTTAAAAAAATGTATATTTTCTTCAATTTTAGTTTTCTGAATTTTGTGTGGAAAATTTTGACTTACATTGTTTAAGTCTTTCTCGGAGAACAACTCCTTCTCCAATAAGCTCTATCTCAAATATCTGGACAACATGCAAAGCTCAGACTGAGATCTTAGTAAAACTATGTGAATTGCAAACATGCTTCATTTTTTGGTTGTGGGAATAGCTATGTTTTGTTGAAGACTGAGCTCACATGACTTTTAAAGTTCTGATTTCAAACGGAAGTGAAAGCATTAATTTCAGATGACTTTATATTCTTCTGTTGCCGCCTCCTGTGTTTTGTGGGATTTGCCCACGTTGTTATTGGGTGTACTCATCAAGAATACAACAGTGTTTCCTTGCGTATACCTGCAACAACATCGTAGGTTTGAGAGTATCTAGCCATCATGCTGGCTCCTTCACCAGTAATTTTGCAGACTAAAACAAAGACAAAGATGGCACAGGTATAGAATGATCTAGAAATGAGTTGATGAATGCTAATGACATTGCAGAAAGAAAGGTTTTATCCTTCAGCTTGTTCTTTTCATAAAAAAGGCTGGCTTTTTTGCCAGCTCCACTAGTACTTTGATATTTTATCTCCTTGTATTTTAAGTATGCTGGGGTTTGTGTTCTGAGTCAGGTTTTTCCTCCTATATGGTTACGGCTATAGATACAGGATTAATATTCTGAAGCATCAAAATAGTGTTCCTTCAAAACAGTCCCCTCCAGAATATTCCCCTTCAACATTTCTGAAGAGGTTTTCTGAACATGGAAACTGTTTTGTTATTTATTTATGTATGTGTTGCTGGTAACTGTTCTGTTTTGCTTTCTGAGGGTTTTTTTGCATTTGGAAAACTAACTATTACTGTGCTTTACAGTTTCAAGTTTAGCCAGAAACACTTTTGACAGTTGAGGTAGGGGGCTTGTCAGTGAGAGAGTCCTGCAGCTACTTTTCATCTCGTTTTTAGTGGTTGAGGGTCTGAAAATTATTTTCATGGGCTCATAAAACCAAGCAGTGAAATGGTTATTTTTCTTTCTTGGTGGATTTTATTTTCCTGTACTGTCATCTGTAGTAAAAGAAAAGAAATTAACAATCAACCTCACAGGCAAAAAAATTTGTTTGCTCTCAGAGTAGCCTATACTTGGGAAAAGCAAAAATGTTCACAAGACTCAGGCCTGCCTGACTGCAACACGTGTCATAAGAAAATGACTAGAAGCCTTGAATAAGTCTCAGTGACTCATTTTACCAGCTGCTCTATCAACGCTGTTTTGATCCAAAACCTTCCTCTCCCTGGGGAGAGATTCTGAGTTGTGTTTGCCTTCTTCCACGTGCTTCTTTCTTGCCGCGTGGCAGCTTTCCAGTGTGCCACCAAGCACCAGGGCGCTGGATGATAGGCATTTGTGCTGTGCAGTCCTCCAGTTTATTGAGCTGTTACAGCAATAAAGATGCTGCTGGTGGTACTCTCAGCCTGCTTGTCAGCATTGCAACATGATTAGGAGAGGACAATTTGCTGGAAGAATCTATTTCAGTCAGCTTGAAGATCTCTAGCATTCTTGAAAAGTAAAAGAACTTTGCAATGAAATCCAAGTAAGCAGTATGGACTTCTTGGGCAAGATTTGCAAGGAATTTGGGTATGATTTATGGAAATGCAGACATAGAAGCTGTACCTACCACCCTTTCCCATTCCCCCGCAAGATAATACCTTCCCTGTCTGATTTGAGAGCATGGATTAGAACCCACGTTCCTCCCTTTCTTCCTTATTTTAGATTACTGCCTGATGGAAAATCTGGGTGCCCCTACTCTGACTTGGACTGAGGGGGATTTCAGACCCTCCTCTCTCAAACTCTAGTTCTGCATCTCAACCCTCAGTTCAGAGGATGTCTGGAACAATGCCTTTGCCAGAACAAATTTGTTATGGAGCAGGTGAGGTGTTTCATTTTCCATAAAACAACTTAGATGGTTTAAAAATTTAATTTTGGAATTCCTTTTAAAATATTTTTTACCTCTTCAATTTGGCATCCGAACAGATGCATTGATGATTTCCTCAGAGCCCTGTTGCCAGGCTCTTTCTCATACAGCAATTTTTGGACGTAACTGTGATAAGCCTCTGGGTACTCTGTCGTCCTGGGCTCAGGAAGCATAAAATTGGAATAAAATCTTAATGCTGTCTGTGATCCTTGAGGTCCTAAGCTGTGTGCTCTTGGTTCAGGAACAAGCATGCTGGCTATGAAATTGCCAGAACTAGCTGTCTGGTTGAGAAACTGCCGCAAGCTGCAACTATGATGTCCACTGACTGCATTAAACCTGCATTCTATATTCAAGTGGCATTTGCACATGGAAGTGAAACAAAGCAATTTCTTTTTCTTTTTGACTTTATCAGCTGGAGTTAGCAAGGGTGGAGAGGTAAGTGTGTGCCTAAGAGATAATCATTGGACAAAGGGGTCCATACTTTTCCTCCTTGCAGCAGCAAAACTCTCACAAAAATGAGAGGAGTAGAAAAAGCCATGATTGAAAACAAGAATCTTTTTACTAATAAAACTCCAAACATAGAAAACAAGGCAGAACATGTATATATTTTATGACGCTGCCTCAGAAAAGGCAAACAAATTTTCAGTTCAATTGAATTTTAAGCCTGTATATTAGTGGTCTCAATACAGTAAGAGTACAAGGCCAGTATACAAATAAATAAACATTTAACTGAATATTGGACAAAAGTGACATTTCAGTATTTCTGAGATATTTCTGCAAAGGAAACTTTAGTATGGTGCTCTGACTTTGAAAGTATTTGTAGGAGTTGGAAAAACTTGCTGCTATTCTGATCTGGGCATCTAACTTTTCTGCTCCTGCAGGATTTAATTCCCTGAAATGTCAGAAGTATGTGTGCAAAAGTATATATTATGAGCATCCAGGTTGTGAGAAATATAGCTAGGAGTTGGGCGGGAGATGCGTATCCTTACCTTTACCGTAATGTGTGATATTATGTGACCTCAGCCTTCTTATATCCCTAAAAAGGCAGTAACACAAACTTGCAGGCCTGGCAATGCCCTCTCTTTAAGGATTCTTATTGCACTAGAGTTTAGAAAAGGGGAGGGGTGCCCCAAAGTCCTCCAAATGTGACAAATTCGAGAGTAAATAGAAACGAGATGGTCTGTAACATTAATTCAGCTGTGTGTATCTGTTGCTCTTCTGGTTTTGCTGTTTGGACTTTTGTAGATGCCTCTGCAGAACAGAAACAGGCACATAGAGTGTCTACCCTTTCCCTCCCAGTACTGTTCATCCAAAGCAGAGAGACGGTATTTTTGCTCATAGGATATTTGTACCTTTAAGAGCAGCAACTAGCAAACTAGGAAATTTTTAAACCCTTTGTATTAAAAAAGACAACCAGTTCTTCTGTGTTTTGGCCAGTAACATTTTAACTCATAGCTATGATAGTCCATGAATGGATTGTACCACTATATCGACATTTCATATAGTTTTAGACTGTTCTGTGCTTTTTATTTTCTATTTGGCTTTAGGAAGGTGGACTGGTTAACAAGATGGTTTTTTTCAGAGAAAAATGATGACAGAACTCAAAGTTTAACCTCAGGTTTGGGCATTTTTTTTGTTTTAAACACTATTTTTTATTAACTGCTGTGCATTATTTCATTTGTGTTCTTTCCACAAGTGTGTGAACAAGCCCTCTATATTGCTCTTCTGAGAATTATGTAGTTTAAATGTGCCATAGGCTCTATCTTTATTAATAAGTAAAATAAATAAATAAATAGAAAAAGAAGACATCTAAAAATCTTCCATGATGTTAAGCAAATAAGCACCACCTAATAATGTAATAGTCCAGTCTTTGGGAGTGATATTATATTTTTCATTTATTTTTATATACTGTTTTTGAAACGGAAAGAATTAACTTGTACATAACTGAGGAAATGTGATTAGAGGAAAACATGAGGATCTGTTTTCAAACGAATGTCAGTAAAAATTCATTAAGATAAATCAAGTAAATAGAATAAACCATGCTTTAAATTAGTATTACACAAGAGATCAACAGAGCAGAAAGAAAAATGAATTATAGTTATTTAGCTTGTCAGGTCTTAGATTAAGTATGTCTAACCAGAGAACTAAACTAAGAAAATATGTAGTTATTTGTACAATTTTGCAAGCTATTTTGATTCTCATGAAGCAGATATGCTGTGTCGTAAGAAAAAAATCAACGTAATGGGAATATTGAGCTGCAACAGTGAATGGGCCAGGTATCTTCATCTTAAATAATTATTTTTGAAAAGAAAAGAAAAGAAAAGAAAAGAAAAGAAAAGAAAAGAAAAGAAAAGAAAAGAAAAGAAAAGAAAAGAAAAGAAAAGAAAAGAAAAGAAAAGAAAAGAAAAGAAAAAAGAAAAGAAAAGAGAAAAGAAAAGAGAAGAAAAGAAAAGAAAAAGAAAAGAAAAGAAAAGAAAAGAAAAGAAAAGAAAAGAAAAGAAAAGAAAAGAAAAGAAAAAAGAAAAGAAAAGAGAAAAGAAAAGAAAAGAAAAAAGAAAAGAAAAGAAAAGAAAAGAAAAGAAAAAAAGAAAAGAAAAGAAAAGAAAAGAAAAGAAAAGAAAAAAGAGAAAAGAAAAGAAAAGAAAAGGAAAGAAAAAAGGAAAGAAAAAAGGAAAAAGAAATAGAATAGAATAGAACAGAACAGAACAGAATAGTTCAGTTGGAAGGGATTTAAAACAATCATCTAGTCCAACTGCCCGACTACTTCAGGGCTGACCAAAAGCTAAAGCACATTATTAAGGGCATTGTCCAAATGCTTGCTAAACACTGACAGGCTTTGGGCATTGACCACCTCTCCAGGAAGCCTGTTCCAATGTTTGACCACCCTCTCGGTAAAGAAATGCTTCCTAATGTCCCATCTAAACCTCCCCTGGCGCAGCTTTGAACTGTTCCCACGCACCCTAGCACGGGATACCAGGGAGAAGAGCTCAGCACCTCCCTCCCCACTTCCCCTCCTCAGGAAACTGTAGAGAGCACAGTGATATTTGAGCAAGTGATACTTGAGTATCACTTTGTGTAATATCAGATGAAAGGATAAGGGGCAAAGCCACAAGCGCTGGGAAGTCTATTTAACTCTGATCAAGAAAAACATCTTGGGGATCGAACATGTTTTTTTTAAATACAATCTGAGTGAAAGAAATGTCTGTATGGGCCCAACTAGTTCTCCTGCTGAATTATACTGGTAACTTACAGATCTATAAGAGGGTTATTTCATGTGTTTTTACAGTTATACTCTTATTTACACATCCTACATCTACCGAAGAACAGACTACAACAGTCAGAAAACAAGTGCCTATACCCTGGTATGCTGTCACACCTTCTTGATGGAAATTGTGTTCCTACATAATGGAAGCATTGAAAGAAAACTATTTAAGAGTTGAAATCTTGTATAGAATATATTGAACGTGTTTCAGTCCTGCTTCACTAAATACCAAAGTCAGCCACCAAGACTGGGGCCTGCACGGTGGCAGAGCCTATGCACACGCACACGGTAAGAAGGCGGCCCCTGACACACAACAGTTTGTGACAGAAAGGAATGAGACCGACAGAAAATTAGCATAGAAATGAAGGCAGAATTGCAGTTAATTTTGCAAATTTCAAGATCAGAAAACAAGGTCATGTTAAAAATTCCTAATGCAGTGTCCCAATGACAGTATTATTATGTGAACTTTTTATGATTTCTTGGAAAAAAGATTCCTAAAACTCAGCTAAACTGCAAAACTCGAGCCTTTTGCTAGCGCCTTATGGCACATATGGAGGACTATGGACTCTGCTTGGAGCTGCACGGGCTCTTCCATAAGTTGCTGAAGGATGATGGGTGGTGCAGGTTCTGGCACTGCCTGCCTGAATACATCATTGAGCCAGGCTTACATCAGTATGGCAATGTCCTGATGGAGCTGCAAAAAAACTTCTGACAGCTTCTGACAAACTTCTGTACATTGCAACTGCGAGAAGGCTAATGTATCCCTGATCTAAATTGGTGAGATGAGTTTGGAAATCTCCCTCCAAAGAGTGCAAAAACATCCCATGACAAAAGTCACAGCAACACAGGGCATGTTGCAGCAGGTCTTATCTATCCATGACCAGCCAGGTCCTACTTGTATGCGGTGGCTGTTTATCAGGGACTTCCGAACATCAAGCTGTTTTTACTTAGGAGTTGATAAATGGGGCATTACAGCTCTCTCTTTTGCAGGTCTCCACCCTCTTCTCCTCTTCCCTGCTTGGTAGATCTGCATTCAACTACAGAGATAAAATCCCTGCAGACTTGCTCTCCAAATGAGCCATTCTAAGTTAATTCCCATGATTTAAATGCAGTTCCTTAACTTTTTGGCATTAAGAGTGAATTTCATGATGGAAGATTTGGTTCAGTAATTACAGTCTGTTGAAGTCAGTGCGATTTCTGGTAGAGCAAAGAGTTACTGAGCATTATGTAAATGAGCCAGAAGCAGTATACAGTTATTAAATGACTGTGTGCACCAGCAAGGAAGAAAACCTGTTGGTGGCTATAGAGGCTTATAATTAACACCGATGGAAAGAAATGGAGCAAAGGGCAATCTAGGCTGAATGCTAGAAAAAATGCTTAATGGTAAGATCTATCAAACTCTGTAATAACTCACTGACTAATGGAAGCAACTTTCAGTTATTACACTGAATTGACAAAGCACTGAAATATGTTTTAGGAGCTTATTCTGAAATAGTGAGCTGGATAGTGACTTTTCAGAATATGTGAATAATTTTTTTTTTTTTTTTTAATCTTGTTAACCAGGTTGTAGGTTTGGGCAGTAATTTCCCTTCTGCCTGAAGATTTCATATTCTGAGCTGCAGGTGTATGGAAACATGTAACATGGAAAATACAAATATATGACAGGTACAAATTTTCCATATCCCTTTAGAAAGTAAAAACAAACAGGGGAGTTCAGAAGTTTCAGAAGGAATCTAAAGTAAAACTTTTCATGTAGAGTTGAGAAAGATGCAAGCTCATATACAGCAAGGAAAATGTTAAAGTGGGAAGTGGGAGAATGGGAACAGAACGGTTCACAGAATCATAGAATGGTTGAATGGTTGAGGAACATCTGGAGGTCTTCTTGCCCAACCCTCCTGCTCAAGCAGGGCCATCTAGAGCTGGGTGCCCAGGACCACGTCAAGACAGCTTTTGAATATCTCCAAGAAAGGAGAATCCATAACCTCTCTGGGCAACCTGTGCCAGTGCTTGGTCACCCTCACAGTGAAGAAGTGTTTCTTGAAGTTCAGAGGGAATATCCTGTGTTTCAGTTTGTGCCCATTGCCTGTGGTCCTGCCACTGGGCACCACTGAAAAGAGCCTGACCCCATCCTCCATGCACCCATATGCATAAACAGTTCCACATATAAGCTCTGATTATCATTCATAACAAATAAAACAACTTTACAATAAGTCAAATACAGAATAATAAGAATAATTTTTTTCAATATCAGCGGCAGATGATTTTTAGCTTATGGTGATATAAAATATTGAAACATGACTTTGATCTCTTCTACCTAACATATAGCTGCAAAGATTTAATGTTGCTGAACAGCTTGCTTGGATGCCTTTCCAATGATTTGCAAAGCCTTAAGGATTTCACAGTGATTAACTCTACCATATGCTTTTTTGAAAGGCCAATTTTGCCAGGCCATCAGTTTATAAGCAGATTAAACTGGCAAGTGTGAGCAAACTTTCAGAATCAAGCAAAGTAAATGTCAATTGCTTGTTACTACTTTTGCTTATCTTCTTGTAATAGGAAAGTTCTAAAATAAGGAGGATAGATGGGTAATAAATGAAATTCCCATTTGGAATGACAACTGGAGTAGCAGAAAATTCTCCTATTGTCATGGGTTGCTGCTACCAGTTATTTTACATATAAATTGTTTCACTCATCTCTGGTTGGCAAGTTTTCTTGGCACCGCCAATATTTACAGTGGCTAATTCTCTAAGGGAATGCTGAGAAATATTTTCCTCTCTAACTGCTTATGAATGACTTGCATTTGGCACCAGAAAAAAGGCAGATTTCTAAATACAAATTAGAGGGTTTGGGCCCTGGAAATGGGCAGAAACAGGCAGGAATGAATAAATATGCCAACACTTAGCTGGTAAGGAAGATGGTTAGAGAAACCCTCCTTCTGCAGCAGCTGTTTATCCAACAAGATGATAATAAAAGTCTTCCTGCTTTGACCATAGGAAATGGAGTGAAGCAGAACAAGTACTGATTTGTACGAAAATGTGAGGTGTCTTGACCAGGGTAAAGAAGTCATGAACCCAAAAATGTGCTTTATTACAATTGTACCTATCGCAATTAAAAACAGCACACATAATCTCATATATATATATTTGTATGTAGTGTAGATTTACAATTTGTAAATAGGTTGGTGTATAATCTTCTACCGTTGCCCTGAGATCTCAATCTCTTTCTGCCAGGAGGGAAATAACACTCTGCTCTCAGAAGGTTGATGAACTGCTTATATCTGGTTATAGATGGCTTCACTTAGCCAATAATGTTTGCTAAATGTATGGGTATGTGAGGAAGTTTCCCTCAGGAAAAAGCTAAGTTCGAAGACCTGACTGATTTCTGTTCTCAGAAATCTTGAAGTAGATGCTGGAAAAAGGGACAAAACTGAAAAAAAAAACAATAGGGAGAGATTTAGGCTTAGAATTTACCCGTGTCCTCCGACTGCAGTACCCTTCTAGTGTATCAGAACTAAGGTTTATCTAAGAGCAGACACACAGCTGAACTTGTAGTTAGATGACAAGAAGGGAGAGATCTTACATTGTGACTGATGAAAGTTTGCAGCTTTTTTTTTTTCTGTGAACCTATTCATAAAACCTTTCTAACTCTGTCTACTTCTAGACTGTGAAAATGAATTACTAATATTTACTTATTCTGAGTTCTTGGGAAACACAAAAGCATGTGGATAACTCTACCCAATACAACTTCTGAGGTACTTATGGGAAAAAGGGGAGATGCTCTTGCCTAGAGGAGCTGAAACAGATCTTGCACTTGTAATACAGCTTCTCTTTGGTGGGAATATCTTCATGTGATGAGACTCAACAGTGACTCCCTGATGACAGAAGAAGCTGCCTGAAATTCAAGGGTTTCCGGCAAGTTTGTAATAGGTTTGCTGCACTTTCAGAACTGAAGAGATTTAGGACAGCTACTGACATCTAAAATCAGTCCTAGTTTATATTAGTAGATCTGGTATTAATTGTTATGTTTCAGGAAAAGGTTTGCATGCTGAACAGCTAATGCATGCTCAGAAATTAGGGGAATAAGAATTTTATTCCCCTTAAGTGAAGTTTGCTTAACCATATTAGTAGCCACCATTGTAAAAGAAGTTAACAGGATCCTAAAAACCACAACAGGTATTCAGTAACATGAAGTTTTGTCTGGAGGAGAGAGGTGGAAGTTTGAAGAATAAAATGGATATCATAGCTTAGAGGTGGTAAAAAATTTAAATTAGGGAAGCAAATTAACACAGAACAAGAAGGAGGAAAAGAAGACGACAATGAAATGGATAGCAAGGAAATGGAAGGATTAGCCATAATTAAACACTTAATCAGGGAGAGACAAGAAACTTAAGAAAGGCTGAAGTGAGGAAATAAGTGATTTGTTAATATTAATCAAAGCAGCTAGGGGAAATCAATAAATGCATCAGGGTGATACATCCTAGAAAGAAGAAACTGCACCACCATGAATATAAATGACCCAATAAGCAAGAAGACAGTGAATAAATGCTGAGAGTCTAAATAAACAGGAGGTGAGTTATATCTCATTAAAGAGTACGACAGAAGTACTTGGAAACATTGTGAACATGCCCATATTGACCATATGAGACAGTATACACTTCCCATGATACTGGTAAACCTCATTAGCACTGAAAAGTCATTGAACATAGGGAAAGTAGCAAATGACCAAGATTTTTTTTTTTTACTATGGATAGATACTTACAGCGTTTCTTTTGTGTGTATTTGTTCACCAAAAGGACAAAGTGTGGCTGTGGCAGCCTTTTAGTCTTTTGCATTTCTGTCACTTTTTCTTCATCATGAGTGAGAGAAGGATCTGTAGGAGAGGCAAGTAAAGACCACCAAAATATAATTTTGCTCTGCATCATTGCTCATTCCCATGTTCTAGGAAAAAGAAGTTTTTTCATTTTATAAATACTGTAGATAGATAGAACTTTATGAATATTGGCATATAGCTACATATCTTAAGGATGTAATAAACTTAGTTAAAAGTTGTAAACTTTGTTTTGCCTTAGCAAAATATGTTGCCAAATGTAAGGAATTTGCTACATCTCAAGAACCTTTACAGGGCTGGCTTTTTTATTTTTATAGGTATTTGTTCTGTGAATATAAAAATGGAGAATTTTAAGAGACCCGTTCTAGAAAAAAAAATACGTTTAGCAGACTAAGGGAGAGTCCTTTCTTAGATGATGCTAACAAATAAAATAACATAGCAATTATTTCCCTGTTGGACCTCAGGAGCTTTCCCAGGGTAACCCGAAGGCAGAGAAGATAGATCACTAACTCTGAAGAAACATTTGTTGTATGAAGGAATCAACCAACAGAGAAGGAAGATTTCCTGAAGTTCTTCCTTGGAGACAATGTGGAAGAAAGCATGAGGGATGCGGGAAATTGAATTGCTGACCTCCGAGATTTCCATGCTACCTATGCTATCCAGGAAGATGGAAGATTTCTAAATCCTTTAGAAAGTTTGTTCCTTTCCCATGTGTACACATGTATGCAGAGACAGAAAATATGACACTTGGAAATATAGTAGCAAGGAGTAAAGGAGGAAATAGAATGAAAATGGCAAGAAGATAAATATACGTAATTCTCGCGCTCTCTCTCTCTCAGACTGACTTTGTGCAGTCTGTTTAATTTTTCCTGAACACTTTTCTATGTGTCCTGACAAATGTAAGGACATCAGGACACTGTGAATAACAAAATTCTTTATGAAATGCCAGAGAAGTTCTACCAGACCTAAAATATGTGAGGGGAAAAATCTGAATCAGTTGCATTGCTCCTGCATGAAGGGTAATGCTTACAAGAGCACAAGCTAATGCTTGTTGTGTGCTTTTGCAGGTGTCCTGGTTTTGGCTGGGATGGAGTTGATTTTCTTCCTATGGGATACACAGGAGCATACCTTCCATTTACATTGAGACCCAGCCTTGGTGGAAAGTGAGTGATGCATATAGAGTCTAGTATAGCCCAGATTTAATTTAGCAGCTGCTTGATCTTGCAAATTGATCTTAAACTAATCAGTCTGCATCTTGAAAAAGCAGATGTGTCTGAAATAAAATTCATATAATACATTGATTGCAGACTAAATAACAGGAAATCATTTAGACAGCCAAACATAAATGATTAGATGAAAGGTACCTATTTCCACGCAACCACTATGGAGACAATTAAAGATAGGTGTGACTGATTTCTATGAAACAGAAAAAACCTTTTGATTCACTTTACCATTGACCCTAAAAAGTTTTTAATTCTGGTGATGTGGAGGTATATTTATGAACTACCTGGCTTATGATTTCTGATGATCATTTATTTTTTCAGTAACTCCAGCATTTTACTTTTATTTATAGAGATGTGCATCACAATTTCTTAAAATTCTGTCAATTCTATCCAAATCACTTTTCATTATTTTCTTACTAGACGAAGTTTGTTTCAGTTACAGATATTATATGCTGTAGCTAAGCTATTTATTCTTGGATCTATTGTGTTCAGACTGAAAAACAAATGGAGATCTTGTTTCTCTTATTCATTTTTAACCCTGTTATTTTAATACAGGATTTTTTTTTTTCAGCTATCTCCATACCTTTTTTTCTCTTCTAGTCCCAGTTTTGAGTCTATCAAAATTAAACACTTTAAATGCTTAAGGCAAACATACTGAACCTGGAAGTAAAACAGAACCCTTGCTAACTCCCAGCCATTGTGAATTATTATTAAGCATCACTGACACTTTCATCTTTGATCAGAAAACTGAAGTATAAACATACACAAAGCTGAAGTTTGATCCGAAAAAACCCCAAACTGTTGATGATTCCATCTGATGTGCCAAGAAATGAATCTTGAAAAGGCTACACCTTGAGGTACTGGCCATACCCTTTCATATCAGTATGGAATCACAGCCATAGAATCACAGAATCAAAAAACAGCTGAGGTTGCAAGGCGCTTCTGGAGGTCATCTAGTCCATCCTCCTGCTCAGGTAGGCTCAACTCGAGCAGACTGCCCAGGGCTGTGTTCACCTGCGTTTTAAATATCCCCCAAAATGGGCAACATGTCCCAGTGTTTGATCATCCTTACCATAAAATTTTTTTTTTCTTATGTTTAAGCAGAATTTCTTGTGTTTCAGTTTGTGCCTATTGCCTCTTGTCCTTTCACTGGATTCCACTGAGAAAAGCCTGGACCTGTCTTCTTTACTCCCTCCCATCAGATATTTATAGGCAAAGTTAAGGTTCCCCTGAACCTTCTCTTCCCCAGTCTAAACAGACCAAGCTCTCTCAGCCTTGAATGACACTTTATCTATCCGCTGCAAGGACACATATCTGGTTTATGTTCCACCTGGTGTCCACCAGGTCTTTCTGCCAAGCTGCTTTCCAGCCTGTTGGCTCCCACCCTGTACTCATGTCTGGTGTTATTGCTACCCAGGGGCAGGACTTTGCACTTCTCTGTTGAACTTCACAAGGTTCTTGGCAGCCCATTTCTCCAGCCTGTTGAGGTCCCTCTGAAAGGCAGCACAACCCTCTGGTCCATCAACCACTCCTCCAAGTTTTGTATCATCAGCAAACTCACTAAGGGTGCGCTCTATCCCATCACCTAGATCATTAATGAAGACACTGAATAGTACGGGACCCAGTATTGACCCTTGTAGGCGTTGTATATGTGTAGTAAGGATTGTATATGTGTGGGGTCATGAGTTCACTCTCCTTCATGAATTAGCAGCTGCTTTCTGTTTGAACTGTCAGGATCAGACTCCAATTCAGGCACTGTGTTTATACATAGTCCAAGGGAGCCTACCAGACTGATCCCTTCTGGAGAGAAAACCTCACTCTGTGGCTCTCCAACTTGTTTTAATACACTAGTTATTTGTTCAGCAATGTTAAAGCTGGGTAATTCTGCACATATGCCAGAGAGGTATCTGGTGAACTTTAGAGTCAGAAAATCCCCCAGGCTTATTTCTATGGAATCAGAGATTTCCCAGGGTGAGATAGCAGCTGGATGGAGGTTTCTGACATTATTTTGGATTTAGGAAGAAAGTTAAGTCACTCACTCTCACTTTAAGTGCATTTTTTATTTGAGCTGGCTGCTGGAATAAAGTTAGGTAAATGGCAACATAATCAGCTGTAAAGTTGTTCTTTTCTGCCCTTTAAAAGGTGTGGTGGTGCATTCATACCCCCCTTCTTCCCTGGGCCACTTTAAGCGGCCTCTAAACCACTCATTCGCGACAAAAGGAAATTGAAAATAGCAAATCAATTTAGTTCATAAGTAATTACAATGAGATCTTCATTGCTTCAGTGCAGGTTGCCACTCCAGCTGATTTGCTGATCAGGTATTCAGAGAAAATATTCTGACATTTTCTAAGGGCCCTGAGAGATGTCTGACATAACCAATGGCAGCGGTTGAGCATCCAGCTGACCTCCCCGCTGCACTGTGTAAACTGCAGGTTGCCCGAGTGGCTTGTGAACCCGTGTCTCACCACACCATTTAACTGCCTGCTCAATTAGATTCGCTGTGTCCTTTCCCTTCCTCTTCACTAAAACCTCTTATTAGCCAGTCAAAGAGTAGGGGTATCCTGTTCTCTTTAGGGCAGCCACTTCGTTCTGTCTACTTAAATATTCCTTGGGCTTAACTAAGCCTAGTTTGCTTTTTCTGCTAAACTTTTTTCTCCTAGCAAAGCATTGCATCTCAGAAAATTTTGATTAAACTATAAAACCTGGGTGCAGGGCGTGATAGCTCAGAAAGAATGAGTGGTGCCTTGTGTCTTTCATTATTAAATTAGACAATGGGTTGGAAGTGAGGTAAGACGAAGAGCTGACTGATATGATTGTCCTGAAATCTTGGTCTTTGTGGAAGGAAATACATAAGATATTCCTCTTTTCAGGGATTCCTTTTCATTCAAAGGAGAAGAGTATGCAATTCAGATTGAATATATATTTTTTTTCCCACTTTGCCACTGTTATTGGGTGAAGAAAACGGAAATTAATGAACAGCAATCAAGTAGAAAGTAGGGAAATATTTTGGTTCAGGCTAAACAGGTTAAACAAAATTAGAATCGTAGAATCATAGAATCATTTAGGTTGGAAAAGACCTTTAAGATCATCGAGTCCACGTCTTTTAAATACCTCCAGGGATGGTGACTCAACCACTTCCCTGGGCAGCCTGTTCCAAGGCTTGACAACCCTTTCGGTGAAGGAATATTTCCTAATATCCAATCTAAACCTCTCCTGGCGCAACTTGAGGCCATTTTGTCTCATCCTATCGCTAGTTACTTGGGAGAAGAGACTGACACCCACCTCACTACAACCTCCTTTCAGGTAGTTGTAGAGCACGATGAGGTCTCCCCTCAGCCTCCTCTTCTCCAGACTAAACAGTCCCAGTTCCTTCAGCCGCTCCTCATAAGACTTGTTCTCCAGACCCTTCACCCGCTTCATTGCCCTTCATCTGGACACGCTCCAGCACCTCAATGCCCTTTTTGTAGTGAGGGGCCCAAAACTGAACACAGTATTCAAGGTGCGGCCTCACCAGTGCCAAGTACAAAGGGATGATGACTGCCCTACTCCTGCTGGCCACACTATTTGTGATACAAGCCAGGATGCCGTTGGCCTTCTTGGCCACCTGGGCACACTGCTGGCTCAGCTGGCTGTCAACCAACACTCCCAGGTCTTTTCTGATGGGCAGCTTTCCAGCCTGTAGTGTTGCATGGGGTTGTTGCAACCCAAGTGCAGGACAAGGCACTCAGCCTTGTTGAACCTCATACAATTGACCTTGGCCCATTGATCCAGCCTGTCCAGGTCCCTCTGCAGAGCCTTCCTACCCTCGAGCAGATCAACACTCCTGCCCAACTTGGTGTCATCTGCAAACCTACTGAGGGAGCACTCGATCCCCTCGTCCTGATCATTGATAAAGATATTGAACAGAACTGGCCCCAATACTGAGCCCTGGGGAACACCACTTGTGACCATCCGCCAGCTGGATTTAACTCCATTCACCACAACCCTTTGGGCCTGGCCATCGAGCCAGTTTTTCACCCGGCGAAGCATACGCCCGTCCAAGCCGTGAGCAGCCAGTTTCTCCAGGAGAATGTTGTGGGAAATGGTGTCAAAGGCTTTACTAAAGTCTAGGAAGACAACATCCACAGCCTTTCCCTCATCCACTAAGCAGGTCACCTGGTCATAGAAGGAGATCAGGTTAGTCAAGCAGGACCAGCCTTTCATAAACCCGTGCTGACAGGGTCTGATTCCCTGGTTGTCCTGTACATGTCACGTGATGGCATCTCAACATGATCTGCTCCATAACCTTCCCCGGCACTGAGGTCAGGCTGACAGGCCTGTAGTTCCCCAGATCCTCCTTCTGGCCCTTCTTGTAGATGGGCGTCACATTTGCTAACCTCCAGTCAACTGGGACCTCCCTGGTTAGCCAGGACTGCTGATAAATGATGGAAAGTGGCTTGGTGAGCACTTCCGCCAGCTCCCTCAGTACCCTTGGGTGGATCTCATCTGGCCTCATAGACTTGTGTGTGTCTAAGTGGTGTAGCAGGTCGCTAACGATTTCCCCTTGGATTATGGGGGCTTCATTCTGCTCCCCTTCCCTGTGTCTTCCAGTTCAGGGGGCTGGGCACCTGGAGAACAACTGGTCTTACTACGTGCTGAAGTGCATTGGATCTATGCCTAAATCAAATAATGAGCTTGCATAAAAGGCTTGGGCTTTGGGTTGGAAAATGCTAAGGGACAAGGATCATTAAACAAGGCATTAGCCACACAAAGGTAACTGTCACAAAACTTTTATGTTGCATTTCCATGGCTACATAAAGGTAATTTGCAGACGCGGAAGTCTCGGACACAACACAGCGACCAATGTGATCAAGTTAATGCCACTTTATTGCCCAAATAGCTCAGTTTATATACATTCTTCCACCCAGATACACACGCATCTAGTCCCCCTGTTGGTCTACAGTCAGCAAGCACACGAATCTTAATATACACAGATTGGTCAAAAGCAGGTGTCCACGCGAACGCTTCCCTCGCCTGCATTCCGTTACCTAATCTACTGACAGTTACATTTCTCAGGCTACCTCCCTATTCTGCTATCGCTTCAGAGACTCTAAAACCACAATTGCTCTTTAGCAACCCTTTGCCTTATACTGTTGTTAACAAATCCTCAGTGCTTGGAGTGTTCATAGGATGTCCGTTATTTAATAAAAATCCTTCCACAGTAATTCTATAACAATTTCAGTTACACTGAAACGTAATTTCATTTTGAAATTACATTTTCATTTCATTTCAATTCATGAAAATTCAAATTTTTTTCTCTCTTGCGCAGATCTGAAAAGCTGACTCGCCATTCCCTGTTTCTTGATAACTCTCTCCTCAGGCTTATGGTGCTATCATTACACTTGTTCACAGATTTAATAGTACTTTACCAGATGGATTAAAGCAGATGGGCTTTTTTTTTTTCTGCTTTTAGTCTCTAAATAAGGGTAAATTTCTTGCACCCAGCAAATTGCCCGTACTTTTGTATGGGAAAAAATAAAAATCTTTCATAAAGTAATTCTTTAGCCACAATTAGTAATTTGTGCCTGAAAATTTATGAACATTCAGGAGAATGTTCATAGAAATTTAACTATGAAATCCATAATTCAATACAAGATGGATTTTCCTCCACTGAACTGTAGAAAACAATTCAAATGCAAAAACATAGCTTTTTTCAGAAACTCTTTATTTAAAGTTCTAGCTTATAGTATTGCCAACACATTTCAGAAATTCAAATGAATACTTTAGTTTTTGCTCTTAACAATACTGCTAAAAAGGTTGGTTGTACAAAACCATGTGAAACCTAACACTTCTGTTGCCAGTAAATTCAGGTTTATGACTATGAAAAGCTTCCTAAGTGCTCATTGTACTCTGTAGAGAGAAAAACAAATAAAACCAATAACAACTTAGTCAAAGGCATTTCATGCATAGTGAAAAGCTAACCACGTAGGTACAGTTTCACATACCTCAGCTGACTGTTTCATGGGAAGCACTGTCTTCTAAACAGAAACAGATTTGACTGATCATTGTCTCCAGCCAGCCCAGCCAACTGATGTGTTTTGTACAGGGAAGATGCAGGCAGAGCCGTGGGGAGGCCGCTCATTGACACAGGCTGCCTCTGCCACTGGCTCTCTGTGTGAAAATACAGTTCAGCTTCTTGTGGAACAAGATAGCTGAGCCTGGAAGAGCCACTCCCTCAGGTAAGGTCTGCTTAAGAAAACAACTACGTGAGCAAAAGAAGGTTTTCGTAAAAAGGCTGAGGGTAAATGCAAATTGTTTTTTGGACCAGTATGTTTGCAATAAGCAGTAAAGTATTGCAAAAGAAAACGTAGAAAGGGTTTGTAACTAAAGAGACATTTCCCCATGCCACCCCATAGCAACTGATAAAAGACAAAGCCCTTTGGGAAGAGTCCTGGCTAGAAGGTTTTGAAATGAAACAGTCTCCTCCACCCTTGCTGAACAAGGTGTTCACTTTTTAATAATTGAAAAAAAAAAGTAACTTCATTAATTTTTTATGTTCTTTTTCCTTGTGAAGAAACTCACAAGGCCTCAAATCTGTCTTCATGATGGGATTTGGTAGGGTGACGCTATGAATGAGACCAAGTTATAAATGAACACTTATGAAATGTGTACCTACCTATAAAAAATGGAATAATGACTTTTGTTCATTATCCATCATCCTTCCAGTTGCCAATGGCATACTTAAAGTCCATTTTAAAAGTGTGGAGTTTTTTGGCACAGGCAACAGGCACAGTCTGTGACTGTTCTTTGAGCTTTCCAAATGTGGGATGGGTGTTGAATGATGCATCAACACTATCACGAATTCTGTTTTCACTGAGCCTTATAAAACATGTCCATGTAAAAGCTGTCCAAAGCTCATAGCAGACCTCTTAAAAAGATGTGGTACCATCAACATGTGTAGTAATAAGATTTTATAAGTAACAGTAATCAAGAGAGCAAAAATGTTATGTTTTTCCAGTTTTAGGTGGAAAGCCGCATGAACTGTAGGAAGGATTCTCTCATAAAAGCACATGGTATGCCCTAAAATTGTGCACAGGCACAAGGAAAGAGAGAGAGGCAGTAAATACAGGAATTTCATTTTAAGGTAAAAAAGAAATTGAAAACTCAGAGCAGTTTCACTCTTCAACAACAAGAACCTTTACAGGACAGGACAGCACCAGGTTAAGCTGCAAAAGATGAAGAGCCTGCTTTACAAATGAATGGGCTGATAGAGGTGCTATGCAAAAAAACCTTCCGGTTAAGTAGAATTTTAATAGCGTTGGGAATTTTTTTGCAATTTTACTGCACTATTGCAAGCCTGTGTTTTCAAAAATACTCAGTTTTATCTTTCAAAAAGGTCTCTACGGATAAAATCGATCCAAATTTCTCTAACATATCATTCTACTCCTACCAATATTAAAATCCCTCAAACCATGCTCTGGGGAAGGCTTTTCCAGTCAGGGGCATTACAGGAAAAGTTCTCAAGGGTACCAAAACGTACAGTTGTGTCTTCCACTGTTTTCTCAAGTACATTTAAGAGCTACTACAACAGCCCTGTGTAAAGCTCCTGCTTGAAATGTAGTTATGATGCTGGCAACTGTATTGAATCTGTGCTATGGTTGGACTCTAGGGTTTCTAATATATTAAAAAATGCCTTATCCTTAACCTTCCTGGGCATAATTTTAATGTATTCCTCTTTGTAACTGTCAACTTTATTTGCATTTCATTATTGTCAGTTTGAATTTCTTGCCTATATTTCCATGTGCTATGTATTGGAGGGATGGGGAGTTTTGTTTTCTCACGGTTTTCACTTCAGCTCAACAAGTACAGAGTTTAAATTAAAAGGGCTTTCTTTCTCTTGCACATGTTAAAATATTTTAAAATAATTCCCCTTTATCATTCACATTTATATATTTGTATTTTCCTCCTCTTCAGTCTTGTGTATGTACATTTCCATGGTAAAGGCTTTTTTCCTTTTTTTAATTTTATTCACCTCGAATTGTGTCTTATCTTTCTAAATTTAAAATTAACCATCTTCTCTACTTTTTACTGACCATATTAGAAGTCAGTTTTCAGCCTCCAGATCCAGCAGCAATATGTCAACATTTGGGCACTGGAGTAATTATTTAAAAACAAGTGGCTATTAATTTTGTCATGAACATATGCAGAAAAATGCAATATAAATAATTTGTTAGAAATGTAAAATATTTTTAAGAGGGAGAACTAAAGGTTCAACCCACCTGTCTACAAATGTTAATAAAACTGCTAATCTGCTGCATGCTCAGAAAACAAAAATCAGAGCTGACTGCAGTAATTTTCATCCCCACAATTTTCAGTGACAGAAAAAAAATTACAGGGAAGCAAAGCCTACAACAATCCAAATTTGGTTTAGTACATATAATTTATCTTTCTACCCACACTCAATTAAACAGTATGGTATGAGGCTCATTTAATTTCCTTGTTCCAACACACAGACACCCACCATTGAAGTTAATGGTTTTTATTTTATTTTACAGAGCTATTCCAGCTAAGCTAAATTAGCAGGAACATTTTAATCAAAACTTGCAGTGGATAGTCCCTTGCCAGTCTCAGGGGGAGTACAGCTTGGTGCACGCAGACGGTGTGTTTGGTTAAACACATCTATGCACTGATATATGGCCGACTCATCTCATAAACACAGACAGACTGGCTAAACTGTATTATCAGATCATAGCTCTAACAAGCTTAAATTAATGTCAACGTTACCTTTCTTGCTTTTGTGCAGTCTGCAGAACGAAATTAAACCTGAGTATTTGGAAAACCATGCAGATTATTGACCTTTGGAGAATTATGGAGTGAGCACAGGTAAAGCTAAGCTTGAAATCATGGCAGCTTCTTGCCTCGCTGTAGTTCCTCCAGCGGAGAAGTGTCGTTTAGTTCTCAATGAGTTGGACCTGTATATTATGAAACATTTGTTGTTTACTTTATGGTAACGTTTAGGAATAGGTTACCTCAAGAAAACATCTCATTTTAATGTTCACTTGTTCAGTAGGAATGTTCTTGTGAGACCTATTATATTTTCCAGTATCACTTCTCATCAAAGATGAAGTAGAAAAGATACAATAGCATTCCTTACTGAAAATAAAATTGACTTAAGCGAGCTTAGGTTGAGGTCCTAAGTCATTAACCAGATAGCACTATTATCTAACAGTATGTGAGTCTGTTTTGGTCCTCTGGAAATGTTAGAATTACTATTTGCTATGTATTCCTAGTCTTCAAAAATAGCACAGCCAATTGGAAATGTGATTGCATTAACCATATTAAAAGGGTATATTTTTACACTAACAACAAACAGAAAACAGTTTTTTGCTTTCATGCATAATACCTAAGATACCATATCAAGAAGGCAGACACGGGCTCTTCATAGTGGAACAGTGGGAGTACGAGAGACCACGGGCACAACTTGAAACAAGAGAGGTGCTGACTGGATATAAGGAAGTCCTTTTTCCTCGTGATGACATTGTCAGTCACTTACGTGGATCTGGTAATGCATATCCTGTTCAGCTCCACCATGTGGAACAAGAACCCATACTCTTGGCCTTACATATGTTTATAGACATAAAATCAGGACAGGTAAAAATTGCTGCAGTCCTTTGGAGCGTCTCAGATCTTTCTCAAGAACTTTTTAAGAATGTTTCCTATTGCACTTGTTTTCTAATCAAGAGCTAGTCTGATTTTTTTTTAATCTTGAAGAGTATTTGAATTATTTGTCCTTAAGAACTTTTTTCCCCATAAATATTATTCTTCTTGTGTTTTAAAAGCCTTCTACAAGGCTTTTGTCTACTGTATTTTCAGTAACATCTTCTTTGTACGAAAGCATTTCTGTTGGGTGAGATTAGGTGCTCTGAGCAAACAGGCAGCAAAATGTATTCTGCCTAGGGACTATGCATAGTGTCTTGCTCTTTCCTTGACCTGTCTCTTGATTTCTGCATAAACTGAAAGCATCAAGGGCCAGAAGCCATCTATTTGTTCCTTGTGTGGGTCTGGGTGCTCAGCCCAGACTCGATCCATGATAGACTACTTGTTGCTACAGGTGGCAAATAATCCTTAAAAAAGAGTGCCTTTAGCAGATGGATCTGATGCCACAGGAGCAGAAGTCTTTCCTGACCTTGCAGGAGACCTGTATGCTGCAGAGCTAATAAGCAGCAAATTTTGCTGTGCAGGTGGAGTGGAATGGGGTGTACAGTCTTTAGGCTCAGAAGGGTAGGGCTCTTCAGTGTGAGGCCCCGAGCTGTCAGTAAGAGCTGATTCTTCTTCATCATCGTCATCTTTTTCTTCTCTTCATCAACACGGTCAAAGAGGAGTTGTCAAAGGCTGTCATCATTACACACACACTGAAAAGTGCCCATACTGGGTCTGGCTGGGATGAAGTTAACTTTCTTCACAGCAGCCCATATGGTACTATGTTGTGGATTTGTGGCTAGAACAGTGTTGAAAACACACTGATATTTCGGCTGTTGCTTAACAGTACTTGCACAGCATCAAGGTTTTCTCTTTTTCCCACTCTGTGCCCCCAGTGAGCAGGCTGGGGGTGAGCAAAAAGCTGGGGGGGGGGGGCACAGCCAGGACAGCTGACCCCAAAGGGATAGTCCATACCATATATCATCATGCTCAGCAATAAAAACTGGGGTAGAGGAAAAAGGCGGGGAGGGGATTTGGGGCCATTGCTCAGGTACTGCCCGGGCCTCTGTCTGCTTGAAGGGGTGACTACCTTTGCGTCACTTGTTTTTTTCTCTTTCCTTCACTTATTAAGCTGTCTTTATCTCAACTGTCAGGAGTTTTCTTGCTTTTGCTCTTCCTATTCTCTCCCCTCTCCTGCTGGCGGAGAGGGGGAGTGAGCAGCTGTGTGGGTGCTTGGCTGCTGGCCAGGGTCAACCCACGACAATGCCTTTTTACATATTTCTTTAATACTGTCAGGAGACATTGCCAGGCTCCAGAATAGATATCTTTAGCAGAGTTTTAAATGAAAAAGGAGTCAGTATTAAAATGTTGAAGAAAATTGCTACGACAAGTTAAGGAATTTTGAATGTATGACTTCTGACTTCTCATTAACTAACCAGATAAGAAAGCAACGATTACTAACCATGGCAGGGTTAGGTTATAATTTGATTCATTTTTAAGAAACAGATTCTGAAAGAAAGTTACTTGGAGCTAGTTACCATCACAGATCTAACCACCCACTTTTCAATGACAAGATGGGTTTCTTTGACTTTGCCTTCTCTAATATAATGAATAATATCACGTTTTCTTTCTTTCTTTAATGCAAAGGAGAACAAAATATTTTGTCCTACAAAAAAAGACATCACACCTGATACCCACGGAGCCTGAGGTTAGAATGAGGCAACAATCATTCTAGCCACAGTGTGATTTTGAGGCAGCTACCTTAAGTATTGTGAGGTGTTTCCTGTGAGACACACTCTTTTCTCTGACTTTGGTCATTGGTACTGCTATAGGACTTGCACTCAGGTCTGTAGTGCAAAAGGGATATTGAAAATTGGATATTCTGTGGGCTAATGCATGGGGGAAAATGTGTGAGTAAAACCTTTAGTCCTTTCCTTTACCATTGTACTCTTCTGTAAGAGGAACTGAGCCTTAACTCGATGCTTACCAGAAATGTTACTTAAGAGAACTTATGCAAACCAAAATATTTAGCGTGGGTGTCTGCCATATGACATCACACAGTTTCTACTAACATAGATAGCTATGAAGAAAACGAATGTATGCTGAATAATTTTTCATTTTCTAACATAGTTCTCCAAACACCAGTTTTGGCACCTCAAGCAAGTAATAACAGCTGTTAGCCTGTCTGGGAGCACATTTGGCTTTGACAGGACTTTTGCATGCCAAAGTAGAGAATATGTTTTGTCCCCAGTGATATCTGGGTCTTTGCTTTGCTCTTTGCCAGACGCTAAAAGGGAAAATGCTTAAAATGTTGAGTGATTTTTGGATGCATGAATGCAACATGATGTTTCTTTTTTCTAGTATTTATAAGCAAAGCAGTTTAAAAACAAACACACCTTAGTGATGCTTTAGATACCTAAAGCAGATGGAAGAGACTATGTGTGAACATTTTATTAATGCATTTTGAAAGGCATTACAAAAACCCTAATGTATTGCTCTATACTGATCTTCTAACAAGAAGAGAGACAATTTCACTTCTCTACCATAAGATCTCTGCTAATTTCTTCTCTTACTATTCTCTTCTCTTCCTTAATAATAGTTTCATTTGAAAAAATGTTCATGGGAAAAGAAGTATTTCAATGGAATTTCTCTGAAGAAATGACATGAATGTTGTATTGACTCAAAATGTGCTATGAATTTTATATTTTATGAATATTAATCAATATGTCCACATCAATTGCTGTTGTATTTCATGAAAATTGTTGTTCATTCACACTTTTGGTCTCCCAAGAGATCAACTTATCTTAGCTTGCCAAGTATTTAACACAGCTCCTCAGCGTACCATGGTCTTTCCCTCTGGTTGAGCTAGCGGAGGATTTGATGTGGAATGAAAGTAAAGGTAATTTATTTTGGAATTTTCTGTGGAATGGGATTTCCTTTTTTTAGTCACCTACAGACCCAAGTCACTGTCTCCTCCGCATTTCTCCCTGGTCACATTCTGAGAAGGTAAATAATTTGATCAAGTTGCATAGCTGGATCTCAAGTGCTGAAAAATACTAGTGGAGAAAATTAGCAGATTGAAAACATTGTATTAGATTCCCAAGTACAAGAATTGGACTTGTGTTTGAATCCAGGAATTCCCACGCCTTGCATGTTCCAGATGCCAAATTGTGCTCTAACCTCCAAGTACAGTTATCAGCATGTTTCTTTCAGTGAAAAAGTAAGCTGCTTCCAGCCCTGACCCTTGCTCCTGTCCTACTGTCTTATATATGTGAACAACTGGAATGGGAAATTCATGGCTAAAAATTAAACCAGCAGTGAAAAAAGGCCACTTTTAACTTGTCCCTGTTCCTTGTCTATCACACAGCTCCACAAACAATCGTAGTGGTGCAACTGAAGCAATGACACTGGAGCAGTAGCTGACGTGGCTGTTCAAAGAAATGTAAGTATAAACAAATGATCTTCCTTTGCCATGATGACCTGGGTACAAATGCTTGTAAGTCTGCTTTACCTGTTTGAAATAATCTTTCTGAGAGCTGTGAACTGTCGATTAACTTTAATGAAACACCAACTCTGAAATCTAACGATGTTAAAGTTCATACTGCACATTGCTTCATCACTTACCACCCTAGCAGAAGCAGCCAGCTAACATGATCCCCTCCCAATCCTGCATTTCCATTCCAAGCATTTGGGAACTAAATGCACATAAAACATTCAACAAAATTCCCCAAAATTTCTCAGGTCCCTGTTCCCTCACTCTATTTCTTCCCACACTTCATGTATCTGAACAACTGAAAATATGAGTGTTTCCTAAATGGTGAAATGGATGTTAATAGTGGTTCATGCTGGCTTTTCTCCTGAACATATTTTTGTGCAAAGATTATGGTTGAGCAGATATTGTCCCATCTTGACTTTCCAGAAATATGAACTAATCTTATGAGTAATTCTTAATACCATGGTATTCCCTTGCTTAAAACCATAGTTTTCCTTTGTTTTACTTTCCTCAGCTTTTCTCCAGATTTCATTTTTTCTGCTGTTTGATATGGTTTTTGAAATGTCTTGAAGACTGCATATTTCAAAATACCAGCAAGCTCCTGGCACCAAGTAAAAGATGGATAAAGAAGCAGATGGTTTCTTTCTACTCACTCTAACTTGCAGCTTAAGATCCTCTCAAGCCTGCATAAAACACTGTCGTGGTTTAACCTGGCAGGCAGCCAAATATCACGCAGCCGCTCGCTCACTCCCCCTCCTCCCCAGTGGGATGGGGAGAGAATTGGAAGGGTAAGAGTGAGAAAAACTCGTGGGTTGACATAAAGACAGTTTAACAGAATAGAAACGGGGGAAAAAAAAATGATAATGATAGAATACACAAAATGAGTGATGCATAATGCAATTGCTCACCACCCACGCTGACCGATAACCAAGTAGCGATCGCTACTTCCTGGAACACGCCTACCATTCATATACTGAGCATGATGTCACATGATATGGAATACCCCGTTGGCCAGCTGAGCTAGCTGCCCTGGCTGTGCTCCCTCCCAACGCTTGTTTTGTTTTTTTTTTAAGCTGAATGTCCTTGACTAGGAGGGCACTTAGCAACAACTGAAAACATCAGTGTGTTATCAACATTCTTCTCATATTGAATCCAAAACACAGCACTAGGAAGAAATTTAACCCTATCCTAGCCGAAACCAGGACAAACACTCACTAGACATATTCACCAGACACAAAGAAAACATGTGAATGCCTCACTCATATCGCGTAGTATATCTTATTGTTATGAAGACATATTTCTTATTAAAAAATGTAAAAGCTGTTACTCAAAGAAACACTTAAATACTTCCGCTGTGAAAATTAGTTCCACTTGGAAATGGATAAGATAAGGATCTCTTTTTAGTAGTCTTTTGTAACTCAAAAAAGTTTTTCAACCGGCTTTCTACTGTAAAATTTAAATTTAGGTAAATAGTCAGTTTTATAACTATTAAATCAAATGTATACAGGAGTAGGACCAGAGATTTTTAATTGGTTTTGACTGAGCAATTATTTTTGAGGGAAAGAGGTCTAGTTTGCTTATACAAAATGGATGTAACCATAAATCTATCTTCAGTGAAGATTTGCAAAAGTACTACATATTTGGTTTACGCTCCAGCCATAGCTGTACAGAGTAACTCTCCTCTGCTTCTTCCACATTTGTCTCTTCTTCTGTCTGTGCTCCTTTCTGCAAGCTCTATGTTATTACAGTATATTCCCCTTATTTCTCAAAAATTCTCTCCCATTTAAAGTGGTTTGTTTTTTTTTTTTTAAAAAAAGAACAGATTTGAAACTGCTTTTTCCAAGCATTTCTTTAATGCTGGAATTTGAAGGAGTAAAATTAGAGTTTTCAGGTTGTTTCAGTATTAGTATCTTTAAATAAATCCATTTAGGAGGTTGGAACAAGAAGCTATCCAAATTATTTTAACTATTATTTAAAAACAACAGAGAAAGATTTTTTAAAAAATAATTTTCCCCTTTTAATAATTTTTCTTTGTCTGTATCCAATCTATTTCCGAAAACTATATACATGGGAAGACAAAATCTTTTTAGACAACTATTTCTCAGCTATTCTCTATTTTGACATCTCTAAACCAATTTATGCATGACTTTCAATACTAGGAAGTTATTTTCCACCGAGCGGAGCTTCATTCACCTTCACTAGTGCAGGGTGAATATCTGGAGGGGAGGAAATGCATGCTTCTAAATGGATTTTGTACTCAGGGATGAAAAATGAAGATAGCCACTTGTCACAGTTACAGCTCAACTTTTTCATTTCTCATGATGTGGCTGCTTTTGAACTTGCAGTGCTAGCTTCAGGTGCTTCCATGCAGGCAGCAATTTGGGAAGAGTTAGCTATAGGCTTTAGTGGGTCTATTTGCCTGATGCCACTTTCATGGGAGGGATTTCTTGTGCTAGTTGCTCTAGCACCAAAACTAATGCTCTTCCTTCCCCATAATTTTAGGTGTTTCAGTAGCCCAAGCAATTTTTTCAACTTTTACACATTTTTCCTCATAGCTGGCAAAGTCAAGACTTTGGATCTAATCAGCGAATTGTGCCTTTTCTTCATACATGCACATTATATTTTTTGGTTTTCCATTACCATGGTCTCATCTCCTGCGGAAATGCAGCTTTTTCTCACCAGCGCTGTTCCAAGGTGCTGCTGTTTGAATGGAAGGTTATTCTGGTTAACAACCATTCGTTGCCATACCAACCCAGCTGATGGTGTAGCCTCACTGCTGAGCAGCTGGCTTGATACGAGTAGAGGTTTTACAAGCTAAAACACAAGCAGCTGACTTGGTTCAAATAGAGGTTTTACAAGACAACCCACAGCTCCTGAAGTTTGCATTAACACATTTGCTGAACTATGAAGCAAGTAGTTAGAAATGTGTTCAGCTGTAACTCTAAATCTGTAAGTTTTCATTTTAATAGTGCAATTTCTATCCTCATGAAAAATAAGCTGTATTTATGAAATCTAGCAAACAAAATGCAAGTATTCTGTAACCACACTCCCTACTTTCATTGATTTTCATGACCTGTCAAGACACTGAGATTAAAATTAAGAGTATTTTTTACATATTTTGGAGAAAAGTCTGATTTGATCTTGCAAAATTCTCTGCTATTCCATCACCCAGGAAACTATTTGATAAACAAGTACAAGAATGAGATAGTATTTCTGAATCTCAATTAGAGCTGATTTACTTAAACAAATGCAATATTTTTTTATTATGTCATTTCTTAATCAAATATTGGGCTTTATTCCTGCTATGTAATAAAGGATGTGCAGTTCCTAATAAAAGCGTTATTCTTTGATGCAATTCATGTCATATGTGCTTAGACATTTTTGTACTTAGGATTTTTTTTTAGATCATTTAGAGTAGTAGCTCTATAAACTCTTGTCATCACAGACACAAACATAACAATTAAAGCCTTCCTCTGAGAACATGGGAGGGCTGGAGATCAAGTCTTTTTCTTAATTTGTCCATTTGTTACCAAGAAGTCTTATGCAGGTTACATGGTACTGGAAGAATATTCAATTTCAGATGACGAATACAACAGAAGCAGCAAAGTGGCCATAAGATAATAGTATGTTTTGAAAGTGAACCAGAAACTAGATTATGAAGAAGTGGAAAGATTAATATTGTGCCAGCCTTCAAAAAGGGCAAGGTGGAGGGTGTAGGCTGGTCAGTCTCACTTCAGCCCCTGGGAGCATTTTTTGAGCAGGTCTGCCTAGAAGCCATTTCCCGGCATATGCCGGGCAAGCAGATGACCAGGAGCGGCCAGCGGGGCTTTACCAAGGCAGCTGGCTGACCTCCTTCCCTTCCATGAGGAAGTGACTGATTCTGTGAACAAGGGGAAAAACATTCAACTTTGTTCACCTTGACTTTAGCCAGGTCTTCATCACCATCTGCCACAGCATCCTTACAGACAAACTGGACGGAGAGGGTTTGGACAGGCGTACATTAAGGCCAGTGGAAAATTGACAGGACTCAAAGCGGAGTCCACAGTTTGCAGCCTGACTGTGGCTAGTTCCAAGCACCGTACCCAAGAATCGATTCTGGAGCAGATAGTGTTTAACATCTCCATTTATGACCTGAATGACGGATACATACAGTGCACCCTCAGCAAGCTTGCAGGTGGCATTGAATTGGAGGGAGTAGTCAACATTTTGGCAGAAAGAGCTGCCTGTCAGAGGGACTTTGACAAGCAGGAGGAACAGGTTTCCTGGCAGAAACCCCAGGAAGTTTAGCAAACATAAAGGGGAAGTCCAGCAGCTGGGACAAAATAATCCCATGCAACAGCAGAGGTTGGGCTCTGGCTGACAGGGGATCAGTCCTACAGAAAACAGCCTGGGAAGCTGGTAGACAAGAAGTTAAGCGAGGTTGCCGTGTGCCCCTGCAGTGATGATATAGCTGCATTAGCAAGAGTGTATTGAGAAGTCAAGGGAAGTGATTATTCCTTTCTAGTCAGCATTTGTGAGGGTAAGTCTGACCTACTATGTCCTCTTTTCTGTCCCCTTCCTCCCCAGAACAAAAGAGAGGTTGAGAAACTGGAGGAAGTCCAGCAGAAAAGCTCTAAGATGGTTAGGGTGCTGTAGCATAACCCATGAGGAAAGGCTAAGGAAAGTGGCTTATTTCAGCCTGGAGAAGAGAAGACTAAAGGTGAGGGAGCATAACTGTAGTCTTCAGCTACCTAAGTGCAGGCTACAAAAGACTCACTCCAGCTTCTCTATGAAGTGTATAGGATGACAGGCAACATCCATAAGCTGCGTCAGGGGAAATTCTGACAGCTAAAAGGAAAAAAAAATGCAAATGAGAGTGGTTAAGCACTGGAATATGTTGCCCAAAGATGTTGTGAAATCTCCATCCTTGCAGATATCCAAAAGTTGTCTAGACAATGCCCTGAGCAACCTTCTCTAACATTGAAGTTGGCCCTGCAAGTTAGGCTGGGGAGGTGGGAGTGGGTTGGACGCCAGAAGTCCCTTCTAACGTAAATTATTCTGTGATTCTAAGCTCAAGTTAAGCAGAGGGGATCTCTGTTCTTTCCCAGGAAAGTAATAAATGGCTACATTTAGTCACTCTGATAAGGTCAATGAAAGCAATAAATGCCGCCTTAGAACTGCTGAAAATGGATTAAACACTGCCTTCAGCTAACCCAACATTAGAGCTACCACAACCTGACTACTCTTTGCCGCTCATCGTCCAGTGACACATTTTGGCAGTGGTGATTTATTAGATAAATCTATCAATTGCAGGGCTGAAACTTGCTCCGTTTAGTGATACTTCCCTGAACATCTGTATCATCCCTTTAGGCATGCCCTGTTGGCAATCCATGTACTATGCTTACAATTAGTCTGTCTCAGAGTTGAAGGGTTTTGTGCATCTCCTACATTTTTAAAACTATGATGCAGGCACAGTTGTACTGCATGATACTATCATTTATGGATATAGTGTTCATAAGATGTAATCTTGACCTTATTGAAACAAGTACTAACTGTACTAAGGATTTCACCCTAGTGTTTCAAGAAGATTCACTGACACATTAGCTCTGAGAGCTTGATGCTCATTTGGTGACTATTCCACAATATGAGAACCGCTGATAAGAGATAAAGAACTAATTAAAATGGGGGGCTTGTATATTTCCATGTCTCATTATCCTTCTGTCTTCTGAAAGTTTTAAAAATAGTTATTGATACACAAAAGAGAGGAGAACAGGAATGGTATCTTAGAACTGATCCTCAAGAAGGTGCTTTACAGAGCATTTGGCAAAGCATTTTGCCCTGTTGTCAAAGAATAAGGTTTCTGTGAAACTACGCAGCTTGATGCATCCAAGTCCTTTTTTACTGACACTTAAAAGAACAATTAGAGAGTCCTTGCTGGCACTGACCAGTACCAGGATGTGAGGATATGCACTGGTGACATAACTTTGTTATCTGAAATATTTATTCTTGCATTAGTGCATTACTAAGCATCTTTGACTTTAATATACAGCATGCAAACTTATTTTATCAATTTATGCATGTCAAGAACATTAGAAACCCACTATGCTTACTTAACCCTTTATGTGCTGAAAAGGCTGCCTTAGTGTTAAGATGCTTTCATAGAACTATTAGTAAGGCTAAGGTAATTCCCCAGTGAAAAGCAGTCAGATTCACATATTAGAAAGACAATAGATGCTGCCTCTCATACTGCACTGCTAGGACTGGTAACAGTTTATGATTTCTGAGGTCAAGCACAAATGGTGAACTGAAAATAGGGTTCAGCTGTTGAGCAGTATTTTGTATTTTCCCTAGACTGTATAATTTGGACACTCAATGATTAACTCTAAAAACATTTAGGAGACAACATTAAATCCAGGAAAAAGTACCACACAGACCAGTAGGTTTCAAGATTATTGTCAGAAATCTAATGTGAAACATATCATAAGAGAAAACTGAATTAAGTGACTTTAGTCTTTCCTACTTTTCAAGAGTATTCAGTTCAGTCATGATGCTAATTCAGTATTCTCATACTATTGAATCCATTATAGTTTTCTTTCCCCAGATATGCTAAATACATCCATTTAACTGCCAAGACATCCTCTGTGGGGAAAGGAAAATACTGTGAATATTTTGGAACTCATCAATACTTTTCCTTTAACAGTCCTGAGTACCGGAGCAGGTAATGGACCTCAGATAGCTCCAGTGTGCTTATAAATGCACAGGTCCTTTTCAGACCCAGGTAAAACCACCAGTGGAGGATTATATTGGGAATACCTATTCTCTATTTTGAGATTATCAGTGTTCAAGGACTCCAAAAATCTGTTTTGGTTTCATCACTTTTTATCCACATACTTGTAAGGCCCAGGATACACAACACAACCAGACTCTATGCTACAGCAGGCATCGAGGTGCTGGCTTTGGGCCAGAAATGATGAGAGCGGTGGTCTGAAAACACTGAATTCTTTAGACCATGAATAATAAATATTGTCATGGTTATTAATTCACACACAGAAAATAAGCATGGATGCCCTTATTCACACTGACTGTATTTATCTCAAGATCAAGATGTTTATTTTAGATAGTTTTTGGTCATTTAGTATGTTTGTTTTCAGTGAATGTCAAATTAGAACTAATAATTCCCTCATTGTTAACTGTGACTCATGAAATGTCTGGGGTGTTTCCAGATACTAGTTTACCATTATAGGTTCTAACAAGTGATACAATTTAAAGATATATACCACACAACGCACTGTTAGAAATACTTGCAGGAATGCAGAGAAAAATGTCTTCTGAAACTACCACTGTGTTCTTCTGTAATTACAGTGAAATGTTCAATGTTCTCTTTCCAATGCAACATTTTCATCTGTTAACCTCAGACTGTTTCTTTCCTTCCATGGCAAACAGAATTAACTTCAACAAAATGCAACAGTATCAACATGCTCATAATGCAAAGTTTTTCCTCTTCCAATACGAAATTATAATTTTATGGTAAGTTTTATTTGGTGAGGCCTGTATTAGTTCTTAGGGGAGAAAAATGTCCATCTTGATATCTAAAATGTAAGGGGTGCGTGTGTATGTGTATATATATATTTTCATGGCTTATGAAATGTACTATATCTGATATCTGTTAAAATCAATGGAATGCTTTAGACCTCTGAAAGACTGCTAACATTTTCTTTAGCAATTGGATCAAGATTAATAGACAATACAGATTATTTGATTTAGACCATATGTTCAGGTTTTAGATTATACTGATTAAATCCAGCATTTATATCTCTGTATGTTGTGTTAAATCTATATTATTCCCATTATATCTTATCTACTATAAAATGAAAATTTATTTTTAAGAATATGAGATGAATGGTAGGCATTTCCTGGAATATTTTATTCAATAAAGGCTGATTCAGAAGACCATTTCTATTAATGTGTGGCTAGGAATAACTGCTGATGAATAAATTAGACAAATAAGACTTCTGTGGGCATGCACAGAAGTTTCTCAGTACTTACAAATGGCCTCACAAAGCTTGTATTCAACTCTGCATAATTACACACTGTAATTTGAATTTCAAACTAAAAATTGACTCCTGCATCACAGAATTGTCAATAGCTGCTACTCCTGTATTTCACAATAGCGTAACACATTTAAGGAGTTTGTAGAAAGGAAAATATTAACATTTCTGACCATCATGATACTAAAAATGCATGTCCATGAGAGTCTTGTGCTCTCTTTATATATGAGTAGTTCAAGCAAGTTCTTGGCAGATTTGTCACCTTAACATAGTTGTTTGAAGCTGCCTTTGACAGCAGCAAGGGCAAAGACTGGTAAAACAAGAGAAACAAAACAAAAAGGCGTTTCTGCTTAATCTGAATATTTACAACACTAGCACTGTTGAGTTAGCAAAGTTCGAGTGATAGGTTATATTGTGTATATTAGCATGAAAAAACCAACAGTTTAGGTCAATTTCTTCAAAACAGTCCTCAGTTTCAGTTCTTAGCTGTAACAATGGTGACACAGCACAAATGTCTAATAGAAAAATATATGCAGCTAATAAAAATAATATGAATAGATGAAAACAACAACAAATATTTTGACTTTGCACAAAATTTGCTTTTTTAGATTCCACATGGGTTAGAAATTTACCGTTCCCTTTTCATGGAAATAGTGGAGAGAGAAGAGTCTGGAAAGAAACACCCACAATGAATGAACAAATGATGCTTTCCCCAGTCATTTGTTCGATAGCAATGGCTGTAGCAGTTTTATAAATCAGACTCTGAAAATCTCTCTGAAAATGCATGTTTAGAAACAATGCCACTGGAGACAGCGTTACTGTATCACATGTCGGAGGTCAGAAAGTTCTGCTATTTAACCACAAAACGGTAGAAATGAAAGGATCTATGTTCATGCAATAGCAAGTTTCCTGTTCTGTCATCAGGAGATTATTAATGCTTTAAAAAGTGTGCATAAAAAAGTTTCGAGCTTAGCATTATTTTATACATTATCTGTAAAACATTTCTTGTTCCGTACCTAACTTGCTCCTACACCTACAACAACCTTATGTCAGGAAAGTCTTCACTTGAATTTTTACCAAATGACGACACAAACCAGCTGGACTGTATTTTCATTTCCCGGGGAATTTTCCTGGCCCAAAGCATGACTCTGTTAAACAGTTTTAGGTTTTTAAGTCTATAATATAAAACTTTGAGCAAAAGGCAATTAATCCCAAGCAAAAATCCCTGACACAAATTATTTGCTATCCAGCCACTGACTGTGGCTGTATATAGCCCCAGAGCAACAGCATTTCAGCCTCAGCTACCCTTGCTGCCATGAGAGCAGGCTTAGATGTTTCACCGTTACACGCGCCAGTAACATGTTTATTCTCCAGGCTGAGATCTTTAATATAAAATTGAGTCCTAAACTGAAAAGAGTCGTGTTCTTCCAGGGTCCTAGGAAAGCAACTGGGGATGAGAACTGACAAGCAGCTTAAAGAAAATATTTGTTTACTATGGATACGCAACAGCAAATCTATTTCTAAAGCAGTGTGGAGGAGGTGCACTTCTTATTACTGCCCATATTTTGGGACTGACTTTTTTCTCAAACTACCTAATTGCTGCTTGTAGGTGCTGAGGTCCAGCTGACAATGTCACAGGGATGAACCCTCTCTTAAACAGGTGCAAATCCTCTGCGTAAACTCCATTGCCTTCCACAATTCGATGCAGGGCTACCTCTGAATACAGCCAGACTTTTGACACTCCCTGGGAGGGCTTCTGTAAGGACTCCTCACAGACTTGGAAAATAGCTTCTGGCTTGGAAAGATCTCTCTGTGTTTGTTTAGTTTGACTTCCTTTTCAGAGAGAGAAATGTGGGGGAACACTGGTTTAATAGATTTCATTCTGCCTTCAAGTTTCTTTGACTGAAAAATGTCAGCCCTCTCTTCAGTTTTTCTTTTAGCTGCATTTATAAATCAGCATTTTTATCAGAGTTTACTATTAACCATACTTGAGCATGACAGTAATGAAGCAATTCACCCATCACTTTGGGATTATTTGTTGTGCTACAGCAGGAACTTCTTGTCAGACACAAAGAGCTTTTTGTACTATCAAGACAACTTATACTACTCTTCTGTACTCAATATACTACTCCACTATCCTGAAACCAATTAAATCATGTGGTATGTTAAAAAAAGGGCATGCTTTCATTCATATGTTCTTGATTTAGACTCACTGAAGAAATCTAAGGTAATTCTGTTGCTTGTCTTTGGCTCTAGACCATGTTTCATAAAAATCTCAGTACTGTTGGAGTATATCTTGGGTGTAAATCTATCACTTTTTAATAAGACAGGAAACAGTATTTCTAGTTTCCCCTTTACAGGCTAAATCCATCATCTGCCTCTCAGAGAAAGTGTTCTGATATGGGACCTGGAAAAGCCTTTGTGATCAAACCTCTGGAGTAGGTTCTCTTTTTCAGTGTCAACTATATGTTTGTAACAAAGACTGTTAACTAAGGCTGTGCTTTCAAAACACCTTGTCTCCAGTCGCCAGAAGGCATCATGATTTTTAAATCAAAGCTCTGGTAGGCTATCTCATCCATCTAAAATATGGTGTCCTGGGACCCTTTCCTACAGATCTATATAACTTTTTCATTTTTATTGTGAATGGCGTATTTCTTTATATCTGCCCTATTACTCTTTCTGTTTTCCTTTGAAACACAAATATGCTGCCAGTTTGTTGGCTCTGCTGTATTTTTAACTACTGACTGACTGTATTTTGCTCCTTCCAAAGATGCTCCTAAAAAAGTGTACTTTTACTCATCTATTATTACACTGGATTTATAGTTGATAGCAGGAGTAGCAATGGCTTAAGGCAAGAATAATTCAGATGAATGCTTTTTCAGACTTCAGAGCTTTGCTGCATGTGAATTCATAGGTAAAGCACCTATTTTAATCTAGTTTTCAAAGTCCTTAATGATGAGACTGTCAGTGATGCAAAATTTTGTTTTCTTTCCTTACATACACAATGGAACATTTTTTTAGACCTGAAGATCTACAGATAAAGAATTCAGAAGCAGATCTTTTACCAGAGTATACTGTATATTCATCCAACTCCGTTAGATCTGGCTGTGAGCTGGATGCAGGAAAAGAGAAATTGGAAATGACTGGATAGTACCTTACCAGGAACTGATGTAGACCTTCAACATCTAAGATTCCAGATACTGAATCATTCATCAGAGACAGACATCTAGTTTTAAAATGACCATGAGCCAAAGCATAGGCTCACTTTAGTCAGAAGCTGTGATTTTCAGAAATACTCACTGAGTATAAGCAAAAGTCTCTGGCCTTATCAAGATATGATAATTAGAAATAAAAAGAATATTTCTTTAATAGCCATAGATACTTTTTTTATTCCTGTTATCAACCTCTTCTCTCAAGTCTAATACGAAATGAAAGTGGAGTATGGGTCCTGCCCTTACAGTGCAGTGATCCCATTATCATTCTGTTGTGCAAGTTTGGCTTTCAGCAGTGTCAGAAAACCAGAAATCCCATCTATCGTTGAATTAAACACACTGTAACTTTCTGAGAAAAGAAAGAAAATTGGGGCATTAACATTCTAAATACTAAAACTATAAGAAAATTAAGCCAAACTGACCAGATCAATAATATTCCCTTTTACATGCAAAATATCTAACTCCAGAAATAATATTAGTGGTGTGTCAATGATCATAACATTTAACCTTACTGAATACGTATTTCCAATTATGTTCTACTTCAAAATCCTGTTTGCAATTATTATCTTCCACTGTCATCTAGTGTCCAGAAAACTTTCTGCAAGCGTTTGGTGATTACACAGAAGAATGAAATACTACTGTTTCCCAACTTCATTTAAAAACTTTTAATCAGAAAGTAATTCCTAAAGTTTGGATATTCTAGGTTTTTTTCTGTCAAGTTACTCAGCCTTGAAAAAGTCTATGGAGCTGAACATGCATGTCCAACAAGGAAATACGAAACGGAAAAGAAATACAGGACTTTTAAAAACATCATTATGGAAGGTAGTGGAAGGAACAGGGACTGCAGGTCCCAGTGGTGTCAGGGCTTTAATGGAATTGTGGGCTACAAGAAAGCACAGTCAAAATATCTCAGTACAATTAAACAGAAAAAATAAGTAAATATATCTAGTGAAGAAAAACATTAGAACATATTGCTAAAAAAATCCCCAAATAAACAAAGACAACTAAAACTTTAAATTGCCAAAACAGGAACATGCATTAAATATATTTCACATTTTCTTATGAATTGTCCCTCTTTCCTACATAAAGTAACAAGAAAGCAAATGTGACAGGTTTGAGTCAAGCTCTCTAGGGCACTTGTAAGGTATTTCAGTGACCACGCTGTTTCAGGTTGCATAGTGAAGAACAGAGCCATATTCATAGCTATTATCTTTAAGCCTTACTCTTCATAAACACCCATGTTTATAATTTTAATTAGTAATATTGCCCTGAATATCTGATCATCTTTTCAAGGAAATATTTACTAGTTTTCAAAGTGAAAGATCAAACTGTTGTTTCTACTTCCATATACTTGCCACAGCCACATGATCAAATTCAGTTTTCATTTCACAATATTCAAATGCTGTACAAGACATTCTGAGAAAAGTTGGGACTATGCTCACATATCCAAAAGGAAACAGGATTAAAAATAAACGTCAATAACCTGAGATATTGTTAATCTATTTAGCCCTGCAGAAATTAGCCCCAAGGAACCATGGCACCAGACTCTTAAAATGACAAACTTAATGCAGGGCATTAATATCTGTTCTTGAATGTAAGGTTGCTGCCAAATGTACATTATCTGTTTACCTCATAAATGTTATTCTAAGGATAAAAGGCAGTATAGTGAAGCTAAATAACCCAAAATGACATAAAGGCAATTTATTAACATAAAACATATGAATAAAAAGGTGATTTTTTAAAAAAAAAATGTAGAAAGTTGCCTCTGCAAAAAAAAGGTCAACAAAACCCAATACTGTTTATGTAGATGATTAGGTAATTCAAATATAGAAACAACCTTAATTCCACCCTCTTATGACCTATGAAAGATATGAAGGTTTTAAAAGAAACTTTCAATTTTTACAAATCAGATTCATGCCACCTTAGATTGAAAAAAAAAATTATCAGAATATTACAATTATTCTTTGAATAATAATAATTAAAGAACAGGTAAATGTTGCACTGATTTAAAGGTTTAAAAAGAACAGATCCATATTCATTGGCTCATCCTTGCAACATGGCAGCAATATTCTTACAAGTTCAGCTGAAGGAATCTTGGTGTCCATACAATTTTAAAGTAAAAAAATAATAAAGCCCTCACAAGAATTTAATTTTAAAATATTTATTTGGCAAGAGTAAAATAAATTTGCTATTCTTGATTAAGGTAGATACTGAACTTAAGTGGGTAAGGGGAATAAAGGTTTCAACCTGTTTAACAAGACTTTTCTTAACCTTTAAGTTTTCTTCCTGTATTTACTACATATATAAATAACCAACCACATTTACAAGTTTTTAGTGAGCAAAAGAAAGAACACACTATCATCCTCTTCCAGTTGGCAGCTTACAGTAATGAATGGTGATGTCTTGATTACAGAATTCTGGTTAGTGTTAGAATAAGATGAATAGAAGGTAATTTTTAAGTCCCAGTATGTCCTCAGAGAGGTCCATATGGCAAATGCAAAGACATTTGGAACCCAATGAAATATGTGCATTGTTTATTGTCATGTCTATGGCTTCACCTAGTAACTAACGAAGTTGCAGTAGCTCAGGGTTTTGAAAGTATTTTAACTCATTTTCTGTAAAGAAAGTAATTTATTATGTAAATTTGAAATATAGTTTCCTTGCATTAAAGTGTGCTGAAAGAAAATCTAATAGTAACTTTGGAACTCAGTAGAAAATACCATACCAGAGATGACTTTCCCATCTAAATGTTGTTTTAAGAAAAAAAAGATTTTGTTCCAAAAATATTTTTTTTGTTACGCTTATCTTTGATTTTTGAACACAGTAATTTTCAATTGGAACATAACCTTGGAACCCATTAATCAGTTCCAACAACTTCAATCCTTTGTGAAATGAAGTATATGTATCTAGTAAAATACCTAAGTATCAGTACTTAAACATTTGATGTCATGCTACATTGGACCTCTAAATTTCTACTTGCTCTTTGCTAGAGTGTTAGAAATATTTGAGGATATGCCTTTTTGCATATAGTAAAAAACTTTCAGACAACTTTGTAATCATTGGACTGTAAAAGAAACAAAACAAAGATAAATTTTCATTCTGAAAATCCTCCTAACCTCACCAAGGATTCCACATACTACATTCTGCATCAGAATTCAGTAGAAATTCCTAATATTGGCCTTTAATGAAAAAAATCAATGCTAAATGAGAGATTGGGAAAATAATTAAGAACCAATTAGAGAGTAAGAAATAAATCGCATAGGACTGACATGCAGGTTGCTAGATCATTGTGTTGGTTTTAATGTATATATTCTCTTGTCTGTTCTGGGATTGTTGTCCTACTCCTACAAAATTTCCTAAAAAAAAATAGTAAAAAAACCCCAAACCTATTTAAAAAAATTTCTAAAAAAACCTCCAGAATGGAGGAAGTACTCCACACTGTGTATGATTAAAGAAGAAAAAAAAGTAATTCCTATTATCAAACTCTGAGAACTCCAACACTTGCTTTCAGACAGATTAGAAATGTAAAGACTAGCAATGGCCTCTAGTGTTGCCTTTTAAGTACTGCAATGTAGTGTTGCTAACAATAAACCACAGCATCCATGAAACGGCCAGGTAATTCTAGACTGCATTATTCAATTATGTGGTGTAACACAGAAGAAGCTCTTTTAAAGTAGAAAAAATGCTTTGTGTATTAACTAAAGCTAACAGCAGCAGAAATACTCTGCCATTTTCCTTAAAAGCTAGTAAAAACTAGTGGAATACTGTTTGGATTGATAGTGTCTGTTTCTGATGATACGGGGGAGAATTTTCTGTACTCTTCTTTGCACCTGGTTCAAGAACAAGGATTATGTATCAGATGAGATGCCACTCTGGATGGCTCATATGCCCAGGACAGGTAGGACAGGGGGAGCAGGAGAAAGTGAATTAAATCCCAACAAGAAGAGCAAGTGAGAGGCCATGATGTTTCATACTATTGCTGGATATGCATCCTTTGGACCATTTGTGGAGAAAGGACAGAGCAGTGTTGCTTTCTACGATGACCTTCATGCAAGGATAAGGCTATTACTGTTCCCTACACAAGCAAATTTCCCTGTTGCATGTTGGCTTTATCAGCCATGAGCGTGAACAAGAACAAGCCTAGATGCACAGATGTGGTTTAAAAAAGACAGTACTGGGACGTAAATCAATTGCCCATTTAGGCTTGAGAGGAAACACAATACTACTTTTTGGTAACACCACAGAATTCTTGGCCTAACTCTTACAGCTCAGACCTTGCTTTTAGATTTCCTGTGCAATTATTTAAGAAGTGGAATGAATTTATTTCTATTAAATATTTTTAAAAAGTCTACAGCTTCAGTGAAATATGAAAAATTGTCTTTAGGGACAAATCGCCACAGCAGGATGGTTAAAAAGATCACATGAAATCTGCTGTGAAACCCTTATGTGGCTTACCTGAGGATTCAGGGGTTCACAAACATAGCTGAACTGAAATCACAAAATGATCTTCCTAGGTTTTAGCAGGGCTTGCTCCGGTCACCAAGCACTGGAGAGAGTAACATTTATGTGCTTAATTCCACTTTTGGATCTGGCTTGCTCTCACATGCTCCTCACTTTTTTCCTTCTTAATATTTCTTTCTTTTTTTCTTCCTAATGACAACGTTAAGCACACTGCTGAGCTATTCCTTACAGCTGTAAGAGTTTTCATGTGCTATTTAGCTCTTTGATTTTCTTTAAATGCCTCCATTTTATTGCTATTTCCTGTATCAATGTGGATATTTTTTTTTCAGAGTACACCTGTGCAATACTCTAGCCAATCTTTATCTGCCATTTGAGATTATTTTTATCGTAGACTTTCAGAAATGTAATCCTGTAATTAGAAAGAAAGTCACCATAAAACCTTTTGTCAAAGGTTTGACTCTGCTAGCTGTAACTTGGTTGCAGCACTGCCAGTGCCATAGCTGCAGCAACACAGAGCTCAGGCTGGGTTAGCCGATTGTGAATTTCCCCTTCGCTGGTTTTGCAGCCTTGGCTAAGCCATATGACGTTTCAGCTGTGCTGTCACCGATAAAAGAGACAGTTGCATAAAGCAAGTTCCACTCCGCTTCTACGGTCTGACATCCCACAGAAAGCATTAGCACTGTGTGTCGATTCTAAGAGTAGCTGTCTGCAGTAAAATCACAAAACACCCTGATTCATGCTAGACTGTACTTCGCAAAATATTAAGAGGCACAATGATATTAGGGGTGTGTGGAAAACAAAGGTTTTTTGAGATGGTAGTCTGGAGTATTTCTGAATTAAAGATAATTGCAGGAAACGCTTGAATTTCTATATGGCTCTGGAGAGCATAATGCAAACCCAAGCTTAAGCAGGCTTAGATTTTAAGAAGCATTTGGGACAGACTAGGGTTTTTCCTTCTTCTGCATCTTAAGCAAACTCCAAAGTTGAGTTAGTGCTTAGAGAAATATTAAACAAAATTCTTTGACAATTTCTCCAGCTCTGTCTTTCAAAAATAACGTCTTATAACTAAGCTGGAAAAAACAATTCTTCCTGCAGATAAATCTAGATAAACTAATTCTTCAACTGGGATTTGTGACTGTTTAGTGACCACCAATACTTTTTGTCTCACATTCAGAACAGGTATATTTTGTTCAGATTAGGGGACATATGTAAACTTGGGGATGCCTTTTGCCTAATTTTCCAGAGGTAAAGGTAATGAGCAAAATTGATCTGAAAAGACACATACAAAGAAAAACATGGATGAAAATTGAGTATTCTTTCAAAGGATTTGATAAGCAGACAAAAAGCCCCAACTCCGCAATCTAGAGAGAGCTACTGCTAAGAGCCTATCCAGATTCACCAGCTGTATAAAAGACATAGTTCGCAATTAAACAACAGCAGCAACAACAAAACTAATCGGTATTATGTAACACACCTGAGGAGAAGAGCAATGGATGGGAGCGATGTGAACGGGAAGCTATGGAACAGGAAACACTGAAAAGCTGAACTCCATAGCCAGTCAAGGCAGGGGTCAGTTACTCTTTTGTGCCCAAAGTCCTAGAACCAAACACTGAGCCTACAATAAGGTGCTGAAAATGTTAATGACATGAAAATTGTCTACTGCTAATTAAGAAAGTTACTAGACACTCACAGAATTTAAGTAAGTCCAGGTTGTACACTGTGGTCCACCAAATTAATATTAACAAAAATGTGAAAATCAGGGAAACTTCAGAAGACTGAAAGAGTACTAACAGAGTTAGGGCAATGTTCAAAAACGTATCTGAGGAAACAACATATATACTGCTTACTGAAGTTAATTTCTTCACTGTTAAATCAGGAACAATGCAAAACTTTATGCACAAATCTGATTTTGTAAGTACAGTGTAAAAAATAAAGAAAAGCAAAACCCCAAACCAGTCTTCAAAGAAAGAATCCTCTTCCCAACTCGGGGAGGGGGCATTACAGTTTAGACATATTTTTCTTTCTTTCTTTCCTGTGCCCAAATAATTATGCAGGTATTGATCTTTATTATCTCTAACTTGCTTATTTCAGTAGAAGAGAGTAATTTGTAATTAGTAGACATTCTTATGTGTTATTGTGCTGGTTTTGGCTGGGATAGAGTTAATTTTCTTCATACTAGCCAGTATGGGGCTGTGTTTTGGATTTGTGCTGAAAACAGTGTTGATAACACAGGGATGTTTTCGTTACTGCTGAGCAGTGCTTACACAGAGTCAAGGCCTTTTCTGCCTCTCACCCCACCGCACCAGCGAGGAGGCTGGGGGTGCACAAGGAGTTGGGAGGGGACACAGCCGGGACAGCTGACCCTAACTGACCAAAGGGATATTCCATACCATATGACGTCATGCTCAGCATATAAAGCTGGGGGAAGGTTGGCCGGGGGGCTGCTGCTCAGGGACTGGCTGGGCATCGGTCGATCGGTGGTGAGCAGTTGTTTTCACTTGCATCACGTGTCTTTCGGGAGTTTTATTTCTCTCTCTTTGTTATTTTCCTTTTCATTACAGTTTATTAATTATTGTATTATTGTTATTATTATTATTATATTTCAATTATTAAATTGTTCTTATCCCAACCCACGAGTTTTCTCACTTTTACCCTTCCAATTCTCTTCCCCTCATTCTGCTGTGGCGTGGAGTAAGCGAGCAGCTGTATGGTGCTTAGCTGCTGGCTGGGGTTAAACCACGACATTTAGTTTCCATTTCGGTGTCCTTCATACATTGGCGTATAAATATACTAAATGGAAACATTTTAGAAATGCATTTTAGAAATTCATTTAAGAGCTTTGGATATTCTTAACTTCAAAATAGCCTACTACAATCTCCATCTCTCTAAACAATTCCTTGTCTACACTGATCTGAACAATCTATACATGCTTTTAAAATGCATAGGGAACATAAATGATGTAATCAAACCAGAATTCATCTGAGTTGCTGTACTGGAAAGCTAAAGTGCAGAGAAAATTCCAAAGCTGCAAAGCCCTGAAAGAGGATTCAGCAGCACCCACGCCTGATCTCATCAATGAATATAAAAAAGCTCCTAAGAATGAGTAATGAATGCAAGTGCACGCAGAACAGTCAGGTTTTTTTTTTTTAATGATTTAAAACCTAGTTTAAATTAGTCTACTCCTACAGTATCTTTTAAAATAATGTAACTAGGTGCTTAGGAATGTTTGATAGGTGTAGTCTCTTCTGGAGATGCCAAGAATCAACATTTCAGTTTACTTAGTTCATCATTTCAGTTTATTCCGTTAATTGAGGTCAATGATGAATTCTCTGAATTGAAACTCTGGGAGCTGGGAAAAAATGATGGTTTTGTTTCTATTCCATTCAGGAATAAAAATGAAACAAGAAGGGCTGAATGATACAAGTTATTAGAACAAAGGAAAAAAGTTAATTCAATGTATTAATAGATGATATTTTCAATTAACAATTCATCTTCCTGTAAGCACCAAGTGGATTTTATATATTTGGTTCAAGGTTCTTAGTAGTTTATTTAAATATAATTAGTAAAATATATTAACCGAAGAGTTTCTGCATCTTGAATTTCCAGTTTGTGTTGACAGAAAGCTTGGGGAGGAGTGGGGAATTTATATTGCCTATTTAAAAAGGCAATTAGTCCTTATTAACAAAATGTAAAAAACCCCAAATGTCTAAATTAGCGACTTAGATTAAATATAATCGTACTTTGCCAGCCTTTAAAAAAATAGACTGCACATTAAAATCTAAATATAGAAGGAGTGGACATAGTCTAGAAGCATCTGAGTCTGTCTCACTGGAGTGCCTGATGAGGTACATTTCCAGGCCAGCTGCTGTGATGTTGACTGGCTTGTGGCCTGGGGTTTCAGCTGGAGACGCCCAAAATCCCTGTTCCTGTAACAATACTGCCACTTGCATCTGGCTTCCCGTACTATTCCAATAGTACTATTCCCGTACTATTCCAGGGGTTATACTGAGAGGCAAAGTTCACTGCCAGGACCAAGGGAGGAGCTGAAGCCTCACAGGTATGCCTGCACCTCTTGGTTTATAAATTCTGTCTTTATGGTTAGTAAACCAGGAGAGTGACTGATGCAAATCATGAAAGGACCAGAGTGTGTTATATGTGAACAGAAAGACAATTAGATATTTAGAATGTTATTTTGCACATGGGGACAGTATATCCTGTGCCATAACTGTAAAAAGAACAATAAATCAGGTTTCTAGCAATGCAGGCCAAATTAACTCATGGTATAACTTCTTTGACCGAAATATCTCCTTATTTAATTAATTTTATTGCTAGCAGGAATTAGACTTAACATTTAAAACTATGAATGTATATGCGAACATGACTTAAGTGCTTTAATATAAAAAACCAAAGCTGCTACACAGTAAAAAATGGGAACTCTATTCTCAGTAACATTAAATACTCAGTAATGCTAATATGGCAATACCTTTCTATAAATGTAATATTACTGATGTTCCATATGGTCTTCAGTGTATTACTTGTTTGGCCTTGTTGCATTCAGTATCATCTGTGTGTTGTGGAGAGGTGGTGGTGTGGGAAGGTCCAGTTGCTACACTACACAAATGGGGTCTCTTAAATCAAAATGCTCAGCAGGGGATTTTTACAGGATTATTCGGTCTGCCCGTTTTCCCTTGAGAGCTTCTGTGCTTAACCACTTCTGAGGGTATGTCCATTCTGACTATTTTATATGAGGTTTAAATGTCCTTTGCATATTTCTGCCCAGGACCAAGAACTGATCTTATGACCTAGATGTTAAATTGATGCTAACTATCCCCTTCCTGCGAGGAGCTCTGGCAATAAGCAAGAAAAATCACTTACGAATTCAAAACCTGTGTAGTCAGAATTACTGAAACATGGTGGGAAGCCACACGATGTTAAAATCACTGGTTAGGAATGATCCATAAAGGGGTCAGAGGGAGTGGCGTGCTTTCAAAAATGGCATCAGCTGCTCCTGAGTCATTGACCATTCAAAAACAAATTACTGAGAAGCAAGAGATGAGATAATACTTGGTGTTTGCTATGGACTGCCAGGTTACATTAAAGGATAATAGAAGTTCTTGAAGGATCTCTCCCCAACATGTAGGAGAACTTGTGTTGTTGGAGACTGGTGTTTACTTTGTATATTCCAGTTCACAACAGTAATATACACTTCGTGCTTTAAAAAATTAAATTGTGTAGTTGTAGGAAAACTTAAATTGAAAATGAATACTTGTTCAACATTACTTTACAAGATGCCACAAAGCCTCAAGGGAGAGGGAAAGAACTTGGGTTTAAAACATCAACCTGGCTTAGCAGGGAAGTGAATGCAGCTGTTTCCAATATTAAAAAAAAAAAAAGACAAAAAAAAAAAAGACAAGACAAAAATGAAGGGAAGTTGATGAAGATAGCAACTGTAAGGGAAGCAGAAGTACACAGGGATAATTTATGGCAAGCAGAGCTAAAGAAAACAGGAAGATGTGGTTTTTCAAGTACATTTGGAAGTAAATAAATACTGACAGTATTGGTCCATTACTGGCATGGCAGATTACAATCGTACAGAAAGATTGATATGCTACTTCTCTGTTTGATACTGAAATAATTTTTCTGACCTGGTGTTATCAGTTTAAGAGGGGTACTTGATGTATTAGAGTATTACAGATGAACTATGGGAGTAAACTCTTAAGAGCAGAACTCAAGAGGCTTAGTTTGTTTGGTGCCACGGAGAAAACTATGAGGTGTTACGGAACCACGTACGAACAGACATCTCCAGAGAGAAACATGTAACAAATTAAATGGCTGACAGTGAAACTGCCCAGTTGAGGTAATAGTATGATGCTAATTAGCCACTGTAATCCTTGAAAGTTTAGATTCACACTTGATGTTTTTCTTAAAACACACTGTAAATCAAACACGAGTTTTCACAGTCTTGTCTCATTTGTTTTCGAAAGAAAGTGGAGTGCTCAGACTAACTGCCATCTCTCAGTTTTCTTTTGGAATTGAATGGACTCAACAATTTGTTTTGTTTTTTTTTTTTTTCTCAATCATTATTTCTCAAAAACCATTCTTGAAAGCTGTGTGGGGGCTGCTTCCCCTTTGCTCAGGAGCTGCATTCAAGCTTCAGCCATTGGCCTTGGCCCTTTCTTGAGCTAGGTTGCAGCTGTGACCCCACTGATCCTGCAGCACTGTGCTGGCTCTACCCCAGACCTGCCTTCTCACCATGGACTTGTCTGCCAGTCACTGAACTGGTGGCTGAACTGGGTTTTTGTTACCAGACCTCACTCCGGTACTATGGAACTGTGCCCCTTGTCCATGACAGTGCCCTTGCCTGCCTTGCTGCCAACCTTGGCTCCCAGCTTGCCTTCCCTTGCAGAGCAGCCTGTTCTTTTTGCTCCCTGTCTACAGCTGCATAAACATGTAGTTTAAAAGAGACACATTATTTGGTATGTCAAATTTAGCACCCAAAATTAAAAGCACACAGTGAAAAGCTCCTTCTTGTCTATTTTACAAAATATGGAAAAAATATACAGGCGAATCCTAAACAGCATGTTGAAAGAAAAATAACCTACATTTGGTACAGCACTTTGAAAATGTGAAGAATCATCAGCAACCCTGATTTAATGCTTTCTTTTCATATATCCTGGAGCAAAATAATCTTCATAAAATACTGCTTTTTTTCAGGATAGAAGTGTTAGATATAATGTTAAACTTTTGTTTTTGTTCAGCCAGGTTCATGAAAAAACCCTGTAATTAGTCGCTTGGCATGAAGTGGCTCTGGATCACTTTGAGAGGAAGCAACATAATGAAATGTTACAAAAACAAGCCAGACCAACCTGCTCTGCTAGCAGCGCTTTGCTTACTCCTCAGTTCCTGCTTCAGTCCTGCCTGAGCTGCCTCTCAAATCAACAGTTGTCCCACGCATGCTGTAAAAAACTAAACAGTGTTTAAGTGCCTGGAGCCTCATTTTATGCAATTGCTGAGAGCTTGAGTGGCAGAGGTGCTTTGCCAGAAAACTACAAATGCTGTCGGCAGCTTCAGTGTTTGAATAGTTGCTGCTGCTTCTCTCAGCTCCTCAAACTGCAAGAGGTCACTCTCAGTAGTATCTCCTCAAGACAAGTTTAATGAGGCTCACTGGTGCTTCAGGCTTACTAAACCTCAAAGTTCCTTTTTACCTCTGGCTTACCTCCCTGTTTATAGCATGTATGGCACTTGTGAAGTTCTAGCTGGATGTCATTCCCTTCACGCTGAAGATTAGACCTTCATCACATTCAAAGAACTTATGAGGGAGAAGACCATTTTAGGAGATGCAAAAACCAGATGGTGACATCTGTAGAACTAAAATAACACTTAACTTTGACATAATCAGTGTTATATCACACAAAACTGCCTTGAATGGCTTTGTTAGAAACTTGTATTATATTTCCCATTACATTACGTCTGTTCATTGGAATACTGCTGTCTTCTCAGCTCCATTCACTATTGTAGTCTGTTGTAGGACATGTCTCCCAACAAGCTGCAAAATTGGAGAGCGCTTGTTTATCAGGTGCCACAAGGTGGCAACTGGGGTAGTGAAGCCGCGTTTACTTTCAAAAGCCCACGGCAGTGGCGTTTTCCAAGAAGAAATACCTGTCTGTACAGGCTGCGACTGTTTAACATCGTCTTTAACACGACAGCCAGACAGGAAGTTCCTCAACCTGGCAGAAGTAGCTACTAAGAGTTTATTGTGAAAACCATAAGCCTCGTCCAGCTTGTGAGTAGTAGTAGATTTATAAGCTGATGAACTAGAAGTAAAAAACAAAATTAGGTGAAGGGCTGTGCATGAGAGATTTAAACAGGCCTAAGAAGAAACTTTAGGTGAGGAACAAAATGCTTTATATGATGAACCTAGCTATTTTACTGAACGAATCTGTCCTGCAGGCTGAAAATGAGATGCTTGCGTTCTCTTTTGCATTCCTCTTCTGGTGTGCTTGCTTCATATTCTGGCCACAGCATTGTGCTTTGAATTTCTTATATTCCATGCCGTCGATGGTGTATGTTACAGAAGAAGGAGAGATCATGGTGAGGCAGCAGAGAAAGTATGACCCAGCCGTATGCTGTGCTCAAGGGATCTTTGCTGGCGGACATCTGTAACTCCAGCATCGTGATGCCCACCTGCAGTTCCCAGGGAACAAGCCGTTTCCTCACACCCCTCTCCAATCTGCTCTTCTCTATGTGGCTATGTCCTCATCTCAAAGAAAACTTCAGTGGGCTAAGCCTCTATAGAAACTTATAATAAAAAAGAAACCTGAAAGCGACGCGTACAAGGTTCACTTTCGTTTTCTCAGGACAGGAATAAGAGGCCGGCTCCCACCCTACAGCTAACGGTGTCAAAAGCTCTCTGCGCCCCCACAGGGGCCCCAGCCCTTCCCCGCGGCCCTCGCAGGCAGGCAGCGAGAGGAGCCCGGCCTGGGCGGGGAGTGCACCCGCAGCTTCCCTCTCCTGCCGGGGGAGGGATGAATTTAACGTTTGTTAAGTGCGGAGGCGGGCTCCTGCCCGCCTCGCTACCCGTGTTGGGGTAAGGCCTAAGGCGGCCTGTGGCCGCGAGCCGGGGAGGCCTCGGACCGGCATCCCCACGGGCCGGGCCGGTTAACTGCCGCCGGTCACGACCGCCTCCCGCCCCCCCGCTTCAACGGTCCCCGGGGTCTCCCGGGGTGAGTGCGAGGGCGCGACTTCCGCCTCCCCCGGGCCCGCGCGCCGCCGCCGCTTCCGCCCCGCGGTTCCTCCTCCGGGCCGCCCTCTCCCGGCATGCACTGGCGCCGGAAGCGGCTGACGACAATAACAAACATCGGCGGCGGCGGCTGCGCCAGGACTCCCCGTCCCCGCGCTCCCCAGCCCGCCCCACCGGCCCCGCGCCGCCTTCCCCGCCCGCCAGCCTGCCGCCTCTCCCGGCCCCCGCCCGGGCGCGGTGACCGTCGAGGCGGTGCGTGCCCCCGCGAAGCCGCCGGGCCCGGCCGCGCGGGGGGGGGGGGGGGTGCGCGCCGCCGCCGGAGGAGGATGCGCGGCGCTGCCGCGGGACCCTGGGGTGAGTGGCGCCGAGTGAGGCGCGGGCTCCCCCCACCGCCCCGTTCCTCGTCTCGGCTCCTCCCAACCGGGGGGAGGGCGGGGACCCCAGCCGGCGGGGGCTCCGTTACCGGGAGGGCGGCCTTGGCAAGGGGCGGCGATCCCGGCTCTGGCGGCAGGGCTGCATCCGTGGGGCGGGCGACAAAGAGCTGGGAGGCGCGGGGAGGGCGTCGGGGAGGACCGGGATCCCGCTGCTGGCTCCGGTCCCGGGGTGGTGGGGTGACCCCCGCGCAGCCGGGGGGGGGGCCGGGGGTCGCGGCGGTGTCGGGGCAGCGCCGGTCGGGCCGGGGCGCTCCCTCCCTGCCCAGGGCTCGGCTGCCAGGGCGAGGGATTCGCGGCGAAGTTACTACAAGGAATGACTCAGCCTGGCTGCGCCTCCGTGCCCGCCGCCGGTAGCGGCCAGAGGAGCGCCGAGCGGGAGCGTCGTGTTTACAACCGTCGTCCCTGGGTTGTGTGCTTGTTTCGGCTCCCGAGGACGCACATGTCGTCTGCTCAATTTTCCGTCGGTTTCTCGTTAGTGCTTTCTAGTAGACTCTTAGGCTGTTTTGTTGATCCGTATTGGCGTTTCCTTCTCGGTGCCCCCCACGGTTCTGGCAGACAGTGATCCAGAGGCAGAAATACTGATGTGAATGCTGGGAAAATTAAAGGAATTGATCTTTGTGACCCTCATGTTTCTTACTTAACTTCGTCTAGAGATGGGGGTTGGTGGGGGTGGAAATCATGCCTGAACCTGCCATACTCGGAACCAACCCAGAAATGTTAGTTTAGTCCTCTTATAGCCATAGCTTGCTTTTTTTGTCTGTGTTATTTGTTTTTTGTCTGACGTAATTAAGTGGTATGTTCTGTCTATGAGCCATTCTCCGTGGTTACAGCTTTCACCTTTATTTCTTTATAGGAGAGAATGAGGAGGTCGAATATTTTTTCTGCCACTCACATAAATGTGCGTTAGAAGTAGTTCATGCCATTGGCTTTATGGAAGAACTTACAATTCTGGAGTTGTTTGGTTGACCTCAGTGGTGCTGGAGAAATAATGAGGATGGAAAAACATGCTTCTTGCAGTTGAAGTTCATACAGCTGGGAAGTACTGTGAGGAGTACTAGACACTATGAATATTTCATAACAATAGAGAAAATTTGTGTGCTATTATGGCATATTTAAGTTGTGAATTTTAAGAATGTTTAATATTTAGTGCCTTGGGAAGTTTTTAGAAGATGAAGCACACGAAGAAATGACTTTACTGTTATCTAGTGTTTTAACATAAACTTTAATGCCAAGAAGCAAATATTAACAAGAAAGAAATCAGATGTTTAAACATCATTAAGTTTAGTTTAAATGAAAGCGTGCAGAGGATATATTTGTACTTATTCTAAATGCTGTCTGGAACTCAAAATGGTTTTATTTTATTATGTTGGGAGTATAAAGAAAACAACTTACTGAAGAACGTGAGGTAAGGGATTTCAGCTGTGCCAGTTATAGAGCTGGAAATACAAACAGGATCTTTTGGGATAATGGGTTAGTGTAAGATAGACCTAACTGCACTTTGGAAGTATATTATTGTTGTACAGTTTGTACAAGTATCTGTGTGTTTTGTAGACTTAAAAAAGAAAAAGCAAACCTATCTTGTGCTGTATTGTGTTGATCTAGCCTTGTGCTCAGCACAGATTTGGGTTAGTAGTCTCTGAGATCATATTTGAGGGGCTGGCTCTCTCCCCATGTCATGTTACCATATTTATAATTAGAAGCGTGTGCAGCAGGCTTGCGCTCTGACTGGAGAAGAGGGCAAGGGTTATTTTGAGGTTTTTCATGGTGTCTGTTTAAAACATTGTTTGTCCCTTGCATGTTGTCTGAACACAGCTAAGGTTACACAGTCTTGCCAAAATTAAGGTGGAAAATATAATTTCTAAACTATTAGTACATTTCTTAGAATTTCAGTTATTCTCGTTAAGTAGGGGGTGAGTGTATGTGGGGGGATAGGAGCAGCACATGTTGATTTGTTCCTTTTTGTAAGATAGTGGCAGTCACAGTAGGATCGTTTGAAAGAATTTTTCTGTACGTTATCCTGTAGGATAGGTTGTTATCAGTATGTTCTTAAGTCTTTATTTGGTTTTAAGCTACCAGTTAGTTTCTGTGGAAGACTGGCTCAGAGTGGTGTGAGGGTCTTGAGACTTTCATTGCACAGGTCGGCTTCATTTGCATATTGTGGTAAAGTGAAGTAAGTCAAAATGAAAAACTATAGTGTGTATACCCGGCCGTCATACGAGCTACTTCAGAGTCATTTGGACAGTGTCCAAGCAGTCATGTGTCTCCTTCTGCATATGCATATTGCTCAAGAAAGTTGTGCTCCTGATTTTGGTCCACAGTGCAATGACATTACGTGAGGAGTTTCTGAAGAAGGAGAAAAAAAAAAAGAAATTTCTGATACCCGACTACTTTCAAGGACTCTACTAATAGTTAGCATTCTGATGCAAGGCTGATAATCAGTATTATCGAGTAGCAAACACTTGATTACAAGAGGCCAACTTACATAATAATATTGTATTATACTGCAGGACCTGATTGAGTGCACTGATACCAAGCAGGCAAAAAAAGTATCACTCATATGTAAGTTACTAATCTAGTTGCTGGAATTACAAAGGGTCTGTTTTGTAGCTGATTTGTCAGAGTAATGATTTCAGTGTACAAGTTAAAAGATCCTTACATGAATTCTTTGTCGTAAAAGCCTACAGCATGATTAATGGTGATAGAGAAATAGCTAACAATGATTTTTGTGAGCTAATTGGGATTCTGTGGTTATTGTGAAAGTCGCTTGTCTATTTATGAGCTAATTCATATTGCAGATCCACTTTTAATTTAGTTTTGAGTTCAGTTGAAAGAGAAGTTGGAAGACATCATAGCCATGTATCAGCTATTTCTATCCCCATTCGTAAGCAGGATTGGAAGTGGATATACTTTGGTGATGTGTTTTGTAATGGGATTTGAGCATAACTAAATTGTTAAGAAGACATAAATAATGTCTAAATCTAAATTGTTGGCACTTATCGATACAAATATCAAAACATTTATTGATACAAAATGTTCATTCAGAGGGAGCTGGCTACTGTTGGCTGGTCAGGAGAACCACCCGGGTTGTCAGGGCAATTCTTGCTTGTCTTCTGTCAATCTCCAGGTGTGTATTTTCCTGTTGTTCAGGTTGCAGTCCATGGTTCCAGCAGGGTTCTGAGCTCAAACTACGAGCTCAAGTAACAGCTAGCGTAGCTTTCTACATGCATCCAAGATGTTGACAGTTTCTTTTGGGAACAGATTTTGCAGCTGGGCCTGCTGTCTTTATCGCATCAAGGTGAAATGATTAGTGTGCTATGTATAAATCCCTAGTAGTTTGTGCATCTAGAAAATTAGCTGTTATAGGATATGGTAGCCTGCTTTCTATGTGAAATGACTTGTTTAAGTGTTATATGGATTTCTCTCTGACCTGTATTGATTACCTGTTGATTGAAAGTAAAATGTAAAACTGCTTTGTTGACTAGTTGGGTTCCAAATGTCCTGTATCTGTCTTGCTGTGTAATGCCATAGGTCCAATAAGCAGAGTGATGTCTGAATATTTGAGAGCAGCTCTGCTTAAGGAATGTTCTAATGGGTCTTTGACTTCAGAGCTTTTCAGAACTTTTATTTTCTTGTTATGAAATAGCTCATATTTTCTTACGTCCTAAGACTTATTTTTGAAACAGTATTTTTGCTTTTTCAGGAGAGTAGAAAAGTTTTGGTGGTGGAGAAATAGTGTGTTCAATATCTCAATTGCCTGTTCTTTTTATTTGGAGGGATTAGGTGAAACTAATGTCTGTATGATAGAAATACAATACATCAATCTTCATTATTATTCTTGAAGGTGTGTTTGAAAGGCCAGGATGCTGTTTTCAGCTTGAACAGTTTGAAAGCAACGTGTATTTTAGAGGTAGAAAGCAACATTGAAGAACTAATTAAAGGGAAAGTTTTACTTCTATCGTAGATTCAAAAATCAGACCACTCTTAGCAAAGCTAAAATATAAATTCTGTTAAGAATGGCACTTTGCTGAGATCCGATTTCTGTGAACATTTGAGGTAGCTGCTCCTAAATTCCCAAACTTTATTTTGATTTAGTGCTCAGATTCTCTTCTGTAACTGACTTATCTGCCTCTTTTTTGTATGATTGAATATGTTCATGCTACATTCTGTAACATACGCTCTTTTGTCTATTATGTATATTGTAGGTATGGCTGTGGCAATTTTTGCTCTTTATCATTTGAATGGTGTTGTTTTTCTGATATTGCAGGGACTCAGTGGTTTATCTCAAATTTTATTTTGGGTTTGATGATGCCAAGTAGCTGTGCTGGTATGTCAAAAGCGTGGATATTTGACTCTTACTTAGTGTAGTTGTGCCTAGGGTAGACAGTTCATACTGACAAAATGGTGCTTTTATTTATACAGTTTTCCTTCCATCCTCCAGAGTGTGTATTTTTATTAAATTGGGATGAAATGGAGATTCTTATATAAGAATATATTGTGTAACCAGACTAGCAGCTCTCTTCTAATATGTTATGCTTATCCTATATTGCATGTATTCTGCTAGTAAACTCAAGATGACTTGTTTGTCTATTGTAATTAAAAATATTCTTTACAAATACTTGTGTTGTCTGCTGATTGAAAGAGACTTGATTCAAACCCAGTGAACACTTCTTTAAACAAAAAATGAAAATATGACTCAAAATTCTCAATTCTGTCTGAACGAAAAGAGGGGGTGTAATGTGTAAACTTTCCTTTACTTATGTTATGTGAAAGGCTCAGAGATAAAATACCTATAAATTTCAAAAAGCAGATGTAATATAACAACAATTCCACACGCATTTTATGGCTGCAAACAGCACAACCAGGTTCAATAAGGCAGGAGTACAGTTGTAGTATCTCAATTGTTGTGGGTTGTTGGTTGTTGTGTGTATTTTTTTTTTTGTGAGGTTGTGTAGTTCTTAAGTTCATAATATTCCATAAAGGGATTTATTAGTGCACTTTGTTAGCTGTTTTAAACTACTAAAGATTTGTCCCAGAAAGGTAAAGAAGGGCAGTTGAAAATTACTTGAACGCCTTCTTGAGATAAGGTAAAATTTAATATTCTTCAAACTCATCCTGCAGCTTTTCTCATTTCTCAGTACGTTACTTTTATCTTCTTTCAGATTGATGCCAGTAGAGGTCTGAAGGTGATTTGTAACTACGTAACATGCAAATAGAGTAGTAAGCAAATTTGCCAAAAATCTAGAAATGATTTTTGAATATGTATTCATAGGGAGGGTGGGGGTTATGTTGACTCTGCATGTCACTGATGGTCCTTTACTTGTCTGTTTCAAATACCACTGAAGAAAAAAAATGTTGATAAATAGGAGGAGGTTCATAGGTGACATGTAAATTATAAGGAACTGAAAAATGAGAAATTAGAGAAATTCTATCTTTAGATCATGAAAGTTCAAATGCCAAATTTATAAACATCCATATGAATAAGAAAAATTTGAAACAAATTTGGAAGTTGCTAATCATTTGAACAGTTTACCAAGATGGTGGTGGATTTCCTTATTACTGGAAAACTTTAATGTTACTCTAAAATATGATTGCTTATGAATAGAAATTAATTAAGGAAGAAGCTGTGACTTTTATGTAGGCAGTTAGACTAACTCACAAGGATCTTTACTTGTCTTACGTTTCATTATTGTCAATCTTTTACTTTCTTTTCTATCTGTAGTGTTTTCATTCCTGTGAAATAAATGCCATTTAATCAGTCTTACTTTCTGTGCGGGTCTAGCCGAGTTACCTTGTACTATCCACATAAAAGAGAAAAAAAAACTTGTAGTGTTACAATGGTGTATCTGGAGAGGGGAGGGCAGGAGAAGTGACCTCATAGTCTATATTTTGAGAAACTCTGTCGTCAGTTGTATCTATAATAATTGCCCAAGTGTGTTATCTTAGCCTGCTCTTTAAGAGGATACTGGCTTTTTTTTTTGATAGGTTACCATATATAAGAAGTTCTCTATTAATAACTGATGATGTCAGTGGTTAGGAATGTGAATGATGCCTTTTGGAAATTCTCACTTGTCCTCTTGGATGATGGTGCTGATGTTTGGTACCCCCTGTATTCATCAGCCTCTTTCCAGCCTTAGTTGTAGCGTAATGGTTTCTGGGGCTGTGTAGTGAACTGGAACATGGAACTAATTGGAGCTAGCAGTAACCTGGGGAACTATGGTGTTTCTAACTTGTTACAGCAAAGTAATCCAGTTTACTCCAAGGAAGTATGGAAAGTTGCACCCATGAAAGTTGGTGCAGGGAGAGGAGCAGAAGAAGAACTGGCTGAGGAAAGGGGTTCATTAGTCTGGTGCTCTTACTATAACCAGTGTTTATGCGATTGTGGTCTTGGTTAACCAGAGAGAGAGTGTTAGTGAAAGAAGCATTGGTGCCGACTTGTCTGAGTTTGATGTAAGAAATAAAGGGATTTTTGTTGGCTGTTTCTTGCAGAATTGTTTGCAAACACTGTAAGATTTTACATGCTAATTATTTTTAAAGAGTATGTGTCTGCAGAGAGAACCTTCCCACCAGTATGGAGTCAGTCAGTAACTTGAATAAAACCACCTGAAGCTCCACATGCCCAAGAGCACTATTCTTTGCAAAGTGAATGTATTAATCTCTGTAATTGGAGGGAGAGTTGTAGTCTACAAATGCTTTTGAAATGGCAAAATTATACATTAAAAAAAAAAAACCTGACAAAACCTTCAGTTAGCTTTGTCAAAGACCGAGTTGCAGACAGCTGTGGAAAAACTGTTTCTATCCATTAAAAACAAAAAAGAAAGAAAAAGGGTACTTCTACCAGCCCAGCTGTGGGCTGTTTTCTTACAATAAGAATGTCAGAAACCCTTGGTTCGTTTTCTGACTTGTACCTGTTAACTGAGGCACGGAAATTTCACTTTCTGTCAGGTAAGAGATGTGGGGTTTTGAAAAATGTGGTAAAGTTTTTTTCCACTGTTGGAGGAGAAAAACTTTTGTCTGATCCATTATATGGATTGTGTTTTGGCAGCTCCTGAAATCAGTGAAAAGAGCAGTGTACATAGATGCCAACCCTTAGATCTGAAATATACATATGGAATCATGACACAATACCTAGTAATGTGCTTGTGGCCTCATAAACAGGTTTGAAACTATTGCTTTCCTAGAATTCACGATATAAGTTGTGTCTGAACTTGTAAGAAGCTGCATTGTTTTGGGCCACAACAATTTCAAAGCTACTCTTTAATGCACAATGTTTTTTTACCTGTCCAGATGCAGTTGCTTTTGATCTCCTGCTGTTCCACCATTGTTGATGTTGGGTATCTGTGAAGGTATTGCTGTGCTTACTTTGCTAAATGAGGAGCTTCCACGCAATTCAGAGTTGCAGGAGCAACTCTGAATATGGTGGTCATATATAACTCGTTAAGTTGGTATTGTGCAAAATGATTCATCTTAAAGAGGGGGGAAAAAAAGCACCTCATACTATGAATTACTGATTTACTGAGTTTTGAAATTCCTCTTCAGTGAATGGGGAGGTAGGGGCTTAGGCATGTTTCCTGGTTGCTCTGCAGAATGGCAGCTTCGTTCCTGTGTTGAGTGGAAAAGACTTGCTTTACTGACCAGCAGCTGAGTTTGAGAGCTGCTAACAACACAGTGACTGTTGGGAGATGTGTAATTAAGTAACCGCCTCTGTGCCTGATGCACATCTCAACACAGTATAAATAGAGGTCCAGATGGCACCTTACAGGTGTCAGGGATTGACAGCCTTTCTTTAAGACTACAGTGTGGCTTGAACATGAGGTTTATAGGCTTTAATGTAAGGTGGTAATGGGAGATAGGATCTTCACCTGGAGTTATATGTGTCTCAGTGATTAGATGTGGTCTTCCGGTTAAATTTATGTTGGAGGAGCAGGGGATGAAATTATTCTCTGCAACTGGGTCAGGAGAAGCCCTACTATTTATTCATCACATAGCTTAGGATTTTTTTTTTTTTTAAAGTTTTACTTTAAGTTTTTTAGATGCCTTTTAAAGCATGTTTCCTTTCAACACTCTGTTGTTCAGATAAAGGTATGCATTTGCATTGTGTTTTAGAAACTAAGCCATTTCTGTTGCTAAAAGCATTGGTAAAGAATGTGTGTTTCATAATGAGCTTCTGTTCTTCTGGTGGTGGTATTAGTCTTCTGCAAAATTAAGATATTTCTGGTTAGATGCATTGGTTGCAGTATTGAAGAAAACTCCTTGAAGTCTGCTTTTAGAGATGATCTTACAACTAATGTGAAGGAAGGTGTGTGTTTCCTTAAATTCAGCTTCAGTCTCTATGTTCATTTTCCTTTGATATTAGGATTTATGTGCACTTGAGTCTTTTAAGCATGTGACAGACTTGTCAGCCTTTACCTCAGATGAATTGACCTTTTGGCGGACAGGAATTCTGCAGTGATCTGTGAGATGCATGACCCTCGTAATCAGGGGTAACATTTATGACTCATATTGGAGGCACTATCTGTTACCTGCAGTATAGCCTCAACTGGTCTGCAGTAAGAGAAGAGAAATTTCCTTTATTAGCAGCACACAGATGATGTTCATACAGAGCTATGTGAATGTCTAATAATTAGCAATGTGGAATTGCAGGCTTCTGAGTAAACAGTGAGAGTCTTGCCTTGCTTAGGTAGTTAAGCTAGTTCTGTCTGTCTGCTTTCAGAGTCCCTTACAACTTGGAGATGCAGAATCATAGAATCATAAAGGTTGGAAAAGACCTGCAAGATCATCAAGTCCAACCGTTAATCTAACACTGCCAAGTCCACCACTAAACCACGTCCCTGAGCACCACATCTACACGTCTTTTAAATACCTCCAGGGATGGTGACTTAACCACTTCCCTGAGCAGCCTGTTCCAATGCTTGACAACCCTTTTGGTGAAGAAGTATTTCTTAATATCCAATCTAAACCTCCCTTGGCGCAACTTGAGGCCATTTCCTCTCGTCCTATCCCTGGTTACTTGGCAGAAGAGACCAACACCCACCTCGCTACAACCTCCTTTCAGGTAGTTGTAGAGCACGATGAGATCTCCCCTCAGCCTCCTCTTCTCCAGGCTAAACAGCCCCAGTTCCCTCAGCCGCTCCTCATAAGACTTGTGCTCCCCACCCTTCACCAGCTTCATTGCCCTCCTCTGGACACGCTGCAGCACCTCCATGTCCTTCTTGTACTGAGGGGCCCAAAAGTGAACACAGGATTCGAGGTGCGGCCTCACCAGTGCCGAGTACAGGGGCACGATCACCTCCCTACTCCTGCTGGCCACACTATTCCTAATACAGGCCAGTATGCTGTTGGCCTTCTTGGCCACCTGGGCACACTGCTGGCTCATGTTCAGCCGGCTGTCAACCAGCACCCCCAGGTCCTTTTCCTTTGGGCAGCTTTCCAGCCACTCTTCCCCAAGCCCGTAGCGTTGCCTGGGGTTGTTGTGACCCAAGTGCAGGACCCGGCACTTGGCCTTGTTGAACCTTAAACAATTTGGGGGAAAGAGTTTGGGCCTATTGGTCCTCTACGACCTGGGAGCTGAGGCATGGATAAGTATGGCACTTACTGTACAGATGTGAAGCGGTACTTCACCAGGCACAAAAAGCAAGGTACCTTATGCTGCTGGTGTGTTGCTGTTGTAAAAGGTGGAATTTTAAACCACTGGGTTTAAAGGAAAGCTATGACTTTGGCATAGTTCAGTTTAAATTCCAGGGAGTTCAAGAAAAATGTATTAATAACTTCGTTTGCTTAAGTTTAGTTTGTAATCCAGTTTATAAAGGAGGCGTGGGAAATGAGATGTCAAAAACATGTGCATGAACTTAAATATTGGAATATTGTAAGAGGAAACTTAATGACTTTAAAGTAAAGTTGATAATGCTCCTTTAAAGCCAAACAACATAAATGTTGATTTTTGTCTTTGTCCTGCCCTGAATGCCATATTTCAGTGTTTTAGTTTGTGAAGTTGGGAAGAATTGTACCATGAAACAATGGAACAGTCAGAATTGGATAATGGAGCAGGGATTCTGCACTTAATGGCAGAAATGGATGGTTAATGTAGCCATAGGATTTTTTGTGAAACCCGTGATGCTTGTGCTGTAATTACGAAAAGGAAAGGTCTTTAAAGAGACATTCATTTCCTTTTACAGATGTAAGAATGAGCATGTTCTGAACTAAATAAGATACACTTCAAAACTTCTAAACAACATGCATTGAAAGTATCGATCAACACAGACTTCAAAAGTACTCGGTTGTTGAAGAGTTTATATTGGATAGGGAAAGATGGCAATGCTTTCATGAACTGAAGCAGATGTAGTAATTGCATTACAATGTAAACACAATGTAGAGCAGGGAAATAAATGTTATAACTAGCATAATGTATTCATGGCTGGTTTTGGTGTTTGTTAGCTAATGTAACAAAATATACAACTTCTGAATTAATTCTGGAAGCTGCTTCTATTTTGTGCTATTCTTACATTCATTTTTGTCATCTCATTCTTTTTCTTATATTCTTGTCTACCATCTTCTGTCTACTCTGGCAGCTGCTGCAGAAATTTCTTTTTCAAATTTTCAGGTATTTTTTTTAATATTATTACTGATAATTCATGGCTGTTGATCATACCAGCTTCTATCCCATAATTTGAAGGATCTAATTTATATGATAGCATGGATCTAATGCTGCAGGTCACACAGTTCAAACAAATAATCAGGGTGTATTAGTCATTTTGTTACAGTTGACAAACTGTATTACATAGTTAGCAGCTCTGTCTTCAGTAGTTGTCAAATTTTGTAACTGTTGTCAAATTTTGTAACTGTTCAACCTCTATTAAAATGAATTAAAAATAATTTCAGCAATGAAACACTAAAAAGCTTGAAACTTGTAACACTATGTAACAGCGTAATGCTAAAAAAGCCTGACATTCTCTTAATGGCCTGTTGAGGTGATACAAACAGAAGAAGAATAAAATGTATGTGTTTATGGATATATTCGGTTGAAGCTTAATGGTGCCTGACTTTCATGCCAAGCTTATGTTAAAAACTTGTGTTACTGCTGAATCATAATATTCTTGAATATTGGGAACAAACTTAAAGGCTAATTTGTGATATGTAGCTGATCTTGCTTGTAATAGTCTGCTGTAACCTGACCTTTGAAAGAAAAGAGACTTGGGCAACTGTGACCGGTTTTCATGCCTCTCCCCCTTTAACCTTTGGACTTTGGCCAGACTCAGCCAGATGTTGTCCAGAGATGCAAGACTAGGGAGAGCTCTCAAAATTCAGCTTCTTCCAGTGTTGTGAAAACAGGCAGCTGGAAAGAGGCACTCGACATAGTTCCTGCTGAAGGGAGGGCTGCAGCCTGCCTTTATTGGGCACCAGTGAATCTGCAGGAGAGCTTGGTGGTAAAGGCGCATGTTCTCTGAAACCTTGCTTCACATGATTCCTCTGTTCCTGGAAGTACTCACTGAAATTTGTGGCAACCTTGGGAATGGGTGAATTCTACTTTTTCAAGGGAAAAAAAAAAAAAGGAAAAGTAACCTAATAGTGAGACCACACACATTTGTCCTGCCTATGTGGGTGTAGTTCTGTTCCCCCAGGATTGTTTGTTGGGTGGAAGAAACAACACTTGTTTTTTGACTTCTTAATGGTTGCAAAGGAATTAGAATAATAGAGATCATAGTGTTCTGATCCTACTTTGTGGCAGAAGTGTTTCAGTAGTTTCTTGTTATTCATGTTAATGTGCATTACTTTGATCTAAAGCAAGTATTCATAAGTTTATTTTGCTCAAGTACAACTACTGTCTGCTGATAGCTAAACTGTAAGAGGACACTTCAGTTACTGGTTTTCCAATGGTGGTACTTAAACACATTGCTTTTTTCCCTTTTATTGCACCTTTCCTTCTGCCAAGGTGGCGTGTGTGCATTTTGCATAGGAGGAAAAAGGGAGTGGACAGGAGGGAGGAAAATAGTAGCTCAAATAACAGCCTAACAAAGTGCTATCTGTTCCATGCATGTAAAATACATGTAGTAGTTGTGTAACTTTTTCCGGTATCATAAGGTTTTCAAATTTGGGATGAAGTGTTTTTGATTTACCGTTAGTAGCATGAGTTGTATAAAATGATTTACACGTTCTAATGGTTTTCATGCTTCAGCAAACCTATTTTTAGTAATGGATTATCACCCTTTATAGTGCCTGATCATCTTCTCGGAAAGCTTGCTAGGGCATTAACATGGTAGAAATAATGTTTGTTTGCAGTTCGGAGCTCGATTGTGCACTTGCCTGACTGCCCTGAGCCCAACTGCTCATCACTGCCTTCCTTACTAAGGGCTTCTTCTCCTTTGGCACTGCTACTTAAGTGACAATGGTTGAAATGAACTAGTGTAGCCTAAAAAGACCACCTTTGTTGATCCAGCTAGTTTTGATTTTTGTAGTTTCAACTGTAGTTTAAACAGCAGTTCTGGGAGAGGAAGCCCCTGGCAAGGATGCCAGTGACAAGCAACTGGGAATGGTATTTTAAAAAAAAAAAAAAACAAAACAAAAAAAAAAAACACAAAAAAAACCCCCACCTAACAAATGTTGTGAAAGTAGGTGAATGGCTTCACAAACAAGGTTACCTTGTTTCAGGTAAGGAGAGTGATGCTGATTCCTGAAGGAATCTGTTGGATACAGCTGCAGGATAAGGCTGTTCATTCAACAGCAGTAGCATGTGTGCCTCTTTACATTGGATTCTCTTAGATAAATTGCATTTTGTTATGACTTTCTGTATTGCTCTTAGCATCATCATATCAGCATTCTGCACCAGTTCTGAAAAATACATTCAGTTAAGGGAAATACAAGCAGCTCCTTTTAGTGAACTAACTTTGCCTCCTTGTAAATACCGAAGAATATCACTAATGGTTATTTTAAACCAAGCTTACGTGCAAAAATATTCAGGTATGTAGCAGTTTTGAGCAGACTTGTAACTGGACAGCATTGTTAATTTAAAAAAAAAAAATTCTACCACGTAATTATTCTTTCTGGCATTGACATACACTGATTTCTGGGTTAGATGCAATGATGACCATAAAATACTGCCATTTTAATAATACCTGTAATTGCATTCTGTATCTCTTCTTTGCAGATCTTCTCTGGCGTTGAACAGCCATGCTACTCTGTTGCCAAAAATCAAGTAAAGCAAATGTGCGCATTTATTCTCCTCTTGAATTTGAAGAAGGTGGTAGCTTTGTATAGTGCCTGAAGGTAATTCTTTCCTTGAAATTAAAAAGTTTGAGACTACTGATGCATGCTTCGCAGATGCTGTCATAAATATTTTTTGATCTTGATAATGTTTTTTCTTTCTATGTTTTAAATAGTGTTAAGGAATGGAGGGGGAAATGTTTGATTAAAATTTCACTTTGTGTACATGAGGTTTCCAGACAGATTCTCTTAAATATCACTTGAGCTTAGAAAGTAATGTTTATATGAAAACTAGATACTATACAAGCCTTTTACTCTGCTTAGATGGAAAAGAGCTTTTTTTTGCGGGTGCTCCACGGTACTTGCTTTAGGTATTGTATTATTTAACACATTTGTTTCTAATTCTACCTGGACCATGGTCACAAGTATACCCTTTGTGAAAAGAAGTCTCTCTACACGTGAGACTGATTAATTCTGAAACCTAGGCCAAAGAATTTAGTAATAAATTATTGCTAGCTTGCTTTTGGTGTTCAGCAATTTTTGTCTATCTAATAACTTTGTTTGTAGAATATATTCTTTTTTTTCCAATATAAATTGGAACTGGTGCCACTGAGTACAGTAGAGTTCAAGTGTAAGGACAACAAAACTCAATTCAGATCAAATTATTTAACTGGGGCTTTTTTATTTGATGTGGTTCTGTTTCTGAAGCCTTGTTGTGAAAATGCATGTTTTGACTAGTTTATGTACTATAACTAATACTTGAAAAGTGTGTGGAAAGCCACTCTCTTGAAAGAAAGCTCTTTTGACTTTCTGGACTTACTATTCTGGTAAAACCTCTCCCCTTTCCCCACTTTAATGGTGTTTTTGTTATTTTTTTCCATGGTTTGTCAATTTTTCTCTGTGTAGGCAAAGAAATAAATGCAAATTCAGACTCATTTTAAAATAATACAATTATCTGTGTAGACCTTGCATTTGTGTCCTGTTCATATATCAGGGAGAGAGGGACTTCTTTTACTTCCTGTGAAGTAATTTAATCCAAAAAGTCATTTTTATAATGATATAAGACTATTGCTGAGTGGCTAAAAATTTTACAGCTTAACTTTTCATAAATCCTTCCACATCAAAAAAAATTTAGGTCATTAGTGACTGCAGTGCTAATTGTACTTCTGCACCAGCTTTGTTAGCGTGGAGGAGATTATTCCTAAACTTCCGAGCTCCTGTGGAGGAGAAAAGAAAAAAGCTCAGAAGTACGGAGTATTTCAGTGATAAAATCTTGGATTAAATCTCAGCATTTTACAAAGCAGCTCAATGTTTTTCTTCTGTTATGTACACTGGAAAAACGTGTTTATAGTCGCTCATCCAGGGCACAGGACTGATAATGCGTCCAATGTGTTGGACTGCAGTGTCTGTCTTGATCGCTCCATATTCACTATTAGTGGCGAAGAGAGTAGCTACAGATTTAGATAGTGCTGAAAACAGAGGAAAATATTTTTTAAAACTCTTACTTAATTATGGAGAGATACAAAAAGAAAATTACATATTTTTAGCTATTTTTTCATTTTATTTTTTGCTAATGCTTCCATGTGTCTGAGTGAAAAAACTATGGCTAGGGATAGTAGGGAGCAGATAGACTTTGAGGGATGAATACTTACAGCATAGATCATGCTGCCGTTTGTAAAATCTAGAAAATATGTCTGGAAATAACTGTATCTGGGGCTTTAAAAATTCATTTCCTAATTGAGAAAAGCCAGGTAATGATCTGAGATGGTGGCCTCTGCAACTGAAAGTTATCTTTTTTTTTCTTTTCTTTTTTTTTTTTTTTAAATTCTCCTCAGTGTACGTTTTCATGTGTTCTCCTAACTATCTGCATATGCGGAGGCTTACCTTGCCCATGTTTCTGGTCAGAGGAGTATCTGTATGTTTAGTAATGGATAAAGAACTGTGGAATATGAGAGCTAATGTGTTCACCCACTATATATCTAAAAGTATTTTTTCAAAAGCATGTACGTGTCTTTTTCGTAACTTGTATGTGAAACTAACACTTGAATTTTTTTTTCAGTTTCTAAATGATTTTAGCAGTGGAAGTTATAAACTTCAGAGACCTAAAGAAATCATCATGAAGCTATATGTATTTCTGGTTAACACTGGAACTACCCTTACCTTTGATACGGAACTTGCTGTACAAAAGTAAGAAAGTAAATTAATTGCGTGGTGTTTGTTTTTTAAATTAAAAAAAAAGTATATATACTTCTTGTATACTGAATTCTGGAGAGATGATACTCAATTGTTTTTTAGTATGTCCATGTGGTTGTCTTCTAGGTTTTCATGTATTTGAGTGAATTCTGAGATTTTTTTTGGATTAGCATTTTCAGTGCCTTGCAGGTGATTTTGTGTGTTTGAGGTCCCATCGAAGAATGGAGAGGTTATTTACTTTCTGGGGCAGGGACAGAGGATGACCTGCTCTTAGCCGAGTCTGGTGTTATGTTTGGTGCTCTTTGGAAAAACTGTCAGAATGACTTCTGATCTTCTGTGACCTTTTATTGGGTGGTGTTTTTATTTAGGATTCCTCTGTAAAAGGTTTGTTTTTTTACTGACTGGCATCATAGAAGAAATTCTGCAGATTGTTCTTTCTCCTGTCCATATATACTCATCCTGAAGAAAGTGTGTGCTCTGTAATATTTTTAGATTGGATGCTAAAGAACTGGCATATAGGTTTTTGTCTCATGCCAGGATGGGTAAAAGTAGGTTCTGTCCTATGTTGTAAGGCTCCAAAGTGTTTTACAGCATTTTATATGTAAAACATGAACTTCTGGATGCCCAACTGCCTGAAACATGGGCAGTGTTACAGAATCACAGTTAAGTCCCAACAACTTTGCTATTTGTGTTTTTTTCACTGCATATTAAAAGCATCTTGCAAATGTAAAGATGCTTTAGAGAGGTCTAGTTATACTGGATGTATTGTATCCTTTTTCCTTGTTCTCATGTGGGACACTGATCTAATAAGTAAATTGTGTGTAATATCATGATAGCCCATCAGCTTGGAGCTAGCAAGAGCCAAGCTTACCTGCTGTCTTCATACTCTATCATGAGCATAAAATAGTGTTTTATCTCAGCCATTCTGGATCTGCTGGGTCATTTGTAGATGTGTCAGCAGTCCTGTATGCTGTCTGGTACATTGAGACATTCTGTTCCTAAATCATGGTGAGTGGGGTGCAGCATCTGAACTGCCAAACCGGGCACCTAATAGTCTGGTATGGGCCAACTTTTTGCTCAGTTGGATAGTTCTTTGGGAAAGAAGCTTTCCAACAGCTGAACCACACAAAATCCAAGACTCTTCAGTTGAACAGTTAACTTGTTATTCTGTATATCTGTATATATAGACTTGCTCTTTCTAGCAAGACTAACTTTCTTGGGTTCTTTGCCTATCTCCTTGTACATGGATAGGCCAAGCTATCTTCCCAAAGACTAAGGAGATGGTAGGTGAATGCTTACTGTAACACAGCTAGCGTGTACAAGCTTGTGCTCATGAGATGTTTGTAGTGAATTCATGATGTCATATTGAATGATGGTTATTATCTTTATTTTTCAAGTACCATATAGCCAGTAACGTTACGCTTCCTGCTGATTATATCAAAACCATTGATGCTTATATTAATTGTTCATTTGATACTCTGAAGCTTTGTAATACCTTTGCACAGATACTACCCGGATGTGTTTATAGTTTGGGTCAGTTACTGTATCATATTTAGTAAATTCTTGTTTAGTTTGCTGTTTGCCTGTGTCAAGACAAAGTCTAGAACTGTCTAAAATAAGCAGTAACGTGAAGATGTCATCAGCCAGAATTAAAGATATGAGGATGGTGAATGAAAACAGGGATGGTTTATTATCTACTGTTTCTGCATTAAAAATGTCTGTTATGTTTATATGAATTCGTTGCATATATATGGATTGTTTAATTTCCTATTATTATTAAGTGCTATACTGCATTTCATGTACAGTAAATCAGTTGGAGTTGATTAGGTGAAATTGTGCTTATGTTATGCATAATGAAGTGTTAATACTCTTCTTGTCTTCTAGGGTTTCAGCGAGGCAGCTGTTTGTTCATAAAGTATATATTCAATAATATGACTTTTACAGTTATTATCCTAAATGCTTGATGTGACTTAATCCAGAATTTCAGCATGCTATCAGATCTTCTTGGAAAAAGATTGCTGATGACTTATCAGTAATGCAGAGGCTGTTGTCTTTTAGCTGATAGCTTATTAGCTGGATATCCACAATGCAACACATTACAGCACTTACAAAACTTAGAAATATGTCATTGTGCAGAATAAAAAGTAATAGTTCTTTAAAAAAAGTTCTGCTTTGACACAGACAAGTCACCTGTCTCTATTACAGGAATATGTAAGATTAGAGACACGAATATGCTGATAGTGTCATCTTCTCTTCCCATTTTTTTCCAGTGTGGCTGATCTGAAACATGCAATTCAAACAAAGTATAAGATTGCCATTCAGCACCAAGTACTGGTTGTCAATGGAGGAGAGTGTATGGCACCAGACAGAAGAGTGTGTAGTTACAGTGCTGGAACAGTAAGTACTGCATTTTTCATCTAAACTGTCATTTAAAGGGGAAGAAAAAGATGTTTTACCAAGGGTTTTTTAACTGTTTTTCTGTAGTGTACTGTTTGCTGGATTTCTTTGCTTTGAGAAACAGATGTTTATGTATTCAGCTTACACATGTAGATTTTAACATGTTCGTAAGACACGTTACCCACATGATGAAATAATTGGTGATTGAACAGTATGTTGCCTTTACTCAGTGTTTGGTTTCATTTTCTTTTGAGTGTAGGATACCAACCCAATTTTTTTATTCAACAAAGAAATGATCTTGTGTGAACGTCCACCGGCTATCCCCAAAACCACGTTTTCAGCAGAAAATGAGATGGAATTGAAAGTAGAAGAATCTCTCATGATGCCTGCAGTGTTTCATACGGTAGCATCACGGACACAACTTGCTGTGGTAAGTAAATTCTTACTGTACTTGCACACCAAAGGAAAATAAACTTTTTGTGTGTCAGAGGGGGGAAGCTTGATATAAATTATGAAATAGTTTGTTCAAAAGACAGTAGGAATGGCGTATTAGTGATGATGTATTCTTCAGAGCCTTTGTATCGAAGTTTCAAGGTAGGTATTGAAATGTGCTTGCTTCTTCAGCATGTTCAAAGCTTTTTTCAAAAGCAGATTGTAATACAGTTTTATGGACGGGTATGTTTACAGCATTTGCAAAATAAAAGCAATCTGGTTGCTTTGGACCCATTCCTTAATGCTCTGCCTTATTTTCAGTGTCTTCAGTCTGCCTCAGCCTGCAAACAGAAAAGTTTGTTACTTTGGAAACGTTGTTAACCCAAGTAGAAAATTAGCAGTATAATTTTTAAAAGCAGCTTGCCAAGTTTCTATTTCATCTTATATGTCTAAACAACTGGTGAGGAATTAATAAAACTAAGCTTCCTTTTCCTAAAATTCGGGTCTTTTATTATTGAGTGCTGGCTTTTACTTGCATAGAAAGCAAACTTGTCAGAATTCCGATTTGATTACTTCTGTATTATTTTGATAGGGGGAACTAGTTCCCTGCAACATGGTCAGTAAGATATCAAGTGTGCATGCAGTAGGAATGGCTGCATGTTCAAGAGAGTGACACAATGCCTTCAGGAGCTGGACTGATTGCTTTTCTTCATGTTAGGAAATACTGCCCTCATTTAAATGTAAAATTTGAGAAAGAAAATGCATTAAATATTTTTCATGTCTCTAAAGATTATTTAAACTTCTAAAAGCTAGGAGTGGAGGAATGGTTATGTGTAGCACTTGGCACAACAAAAGAAGTAGAAATATATCATTTTAGCATGTTGTCTTGGTAATAAAGTTTCTTAGTTTCAGTGACAACTTTAATGCAGTCCAAAAGAATATTTAGCTCTTCAGGTGGCTGGTTTTTAATACTGTACAGCTGAATTCGGAGAAAAGTGCTAAGTCTTGCATATAGTACAGGGTTTTTTGGTTTTCCCCCTTGGCCTCCTGACCTGCCAAGAGGGGGAAAGTTAGCCTGAATAATCTGACCTTGACATACTGTCTGATTTAAGGCAAGGATTGAGTCCAGGAGCCTCTCTTCCTCTCTCCACCACCTGTTGACAGTTACTGCTGACTTGGTAAATAGGACCTTGAGTTATTAGGGATCTGTGAATCATATGACTGTCATACGGAGAAGAGTGGATATCGATGTGAATTCAGCTAGGAGTGGGAGGTTTTCATTTGTGCTCCTTGGAGAGCGTGAGGATTCTGGTTTTAGCAACTGAAACTGAAAGTGCTTTAAAACCATTTTTTATGAGGTGTTAGAGGATCTTATAAAAGCCAGTAAGACTGATATCTGTTAAATGCTTAACATTGATTGATTTGATATGTAAGGGGGGACTGTAGTAATTGCTACGGTCTTTGTGTTTGTGCTTTACTTAGGGTAATGGAAGTGAAAGGTGGTGGTACCCAGTCTCACATTTCTCATTGTTGATATTTTATCTTCTTTCTTTATCCCATCCCTGATTTTGTGGTCTTGAAGATTCTTAATTTTCGTTTTGGTCTGGTGACGTTGATATAAACTGATAGAACAGATTTAATTCCTCTGGAGTAAGCTTTTTATATTCCAGGAGTCTTATAAAAAATACTCCTACTTAGACTTGAAAAGAATTGTTAGTGCTACCTTCTCTTCCCCCTTGATTCTGAAGGATATATGAATATGCAGAGCAAGCAAGTTTATTGCAGTGTTTCTGCTTTTAAATTAATTATTTAGATCTTTACTGGCTCGTTCTGGTGGCAAGTCTTCTGTAAGGGAAGGCCATGTTTCAAAAATACTCTTAAAAGTCTCTGCGTGGGGTACAGCTTCTATTGGCCAACTGGAGCTATAATATTTAGCTAGAGAATGAAAAGTTTGTCTAGAGAGAGTGATCCTGAGCTGATTTGCAAGAAGAAAATAAATCTTTACATACTTCATGGCACCTATTAATAAATATTATTAGGGGATGGGGGAGGAATTTTGTATTTAAAGGTCTTGAAACATGGATCTAAGTAGAATGGAGGTTTTATTTTTAGCTTGCAGATTTATCTTGAAAAAGATTATTCTCTGTTCCCCGCTCCTTCCAGTTCTTCCCTGCTTGTAAAAGGGCTACAATGATACTAGAATCTTTTGGGAAAAACTTAGAAATTTATTTAAAGATTAAATAGGTAATAATATTCTTAAATCTGATACAGTTTTATACCCACAGTTAATTTTATCCAAGATTTTAAATCTTCAAAACCATAGGCTCTGTGTTAGGCTGTGAAAACGCATTGGGTACTTCTTTGGGAGGTCAGAGGAATGACAAAACCATCATGTATGGTGAAAGATTAGTAAACAGGCTATCATGACTTTAGATGTACCAAGGTGTGAAAACTGTAGAAAGGAGTATTGCAGTATTGTACTAAAACATTTTTTCATGATGCCTGCTTGAAGCATATTGAGCAGTAATTCAGAAGAAACCGATGGAGGACTGGGAATGTGGTTAGAACATTAATCTTCTTCAAGGTTCACCATAAGCCTCTTGGCTGGGAGGAAGAGGGAACATGGGATATTAATCCTTTTCAAAATTGATTAAGATTTGGGGAAAGCTAGAAAGGCTCTGAACCTCTGTAGTTGTGAGATTGATGCGTCCAAAGCCACACTGAGAATACTGCACAGGAGACTTCCTGCAAAATGGGCATGAAAAATCTGCCTTAAAATGATCCAAGCTTTGCCTTTTTATTAATTTTAGAAAGACGGTAACCTGCTTTACCAGAAAAGCAGAGTGGCCGTACTTGATGGAGAGTTTTTGCCTGTTGTAATTATTTAGGGTAATGTAATTAATTAAATTTAATTAATTAATATTTACAGCTAATACATGATAAAAATGTTTTGTATTAGGAAAATAAAAGTTACAATCTAAATCATTGCTCATGATAGAAAGTCTTACCTATTCTTGTCAACAATAAGAAACAGTGATGTATAACTATGTAAAAGTAGGGGAGAATATTTGATAGCTACCAATTTCTATTTAATTTGGCCCCTGTTCTGCCCGGAGGATATACAGTATGATTTTAAAATCAGACTTGATAGGAAATTGTAAACAGCATATGAAATAGTAAAATTTGCTTGGAAGATGGCTGCTAACTTATTGTGCACGGGCTCTTGGTTATTTCTTGTACCTCATGCCCTATGTCTACTTGAGCAATAGGCAAACTTGTTGTGTGGAAGATTCTGAATATTTCAGGGTGTGACGACTTTTACTTCTCTCTTGTTTCTCCCTCCTTTTAAGCCTGCTTGAAAACTGTTGAATTTAATAGTGGTTTTCAGCATCTGTGACTTAAACAGTATACTACTTGGCAACTATGCTGTAGAACTGTATGAAAGGTGTTTTTTTATCTTACCTTATTTTGAACCTTATTTGTACTGTGGATAAACGTGGACAGATTATTTCTGATGCACTTTTTCTGACCCATACTTTGTATACACTGGTCTTTAATTTTTTTTTTTCACAATAACAAGTAGTTCTGGATTCTCCTTTAACAAGTATTTTTATTAATCCATGCCTTTATTTCCTCTCCATCATTTTTTGCCTGTCTAAAACTGACCATGATTGATTTAAATTCTGCTTTTGCTTTCTGCATTTTTTTTGCCATAATTTTCAGATATCCTTAGTTACTATTCAGGTATAAACAAAAGTAATCTTTTAGTTTACAGTTGGAGGCCCTGGCATTGTTATAGCCTTTTGTCCATATATGTATAGGGTATAGGTATATGTAAAAGTAGCCTTTCCCCGCCCCCCCCATTGAAACTAATTTCATTAACTTATATGTAGCCTTTTTTAGCTTTTAATGCCTCCTAACCAAAAATCATTCCTGTGAGAAACTTATTACCTTCTGTTTGCTTTTCCACTGTACTGTGATTATCATATCAAGATATCTCAATTTTTTCTTTTTGCTTTCATGATTTTAACATCTATACAGATTTTCTTAAGTTCCTGTTGATTATGAGATCTCATTATGTAGAATTCACAGTATAAAGATTGAAAGAAGCTATGTCTGTTACCTTAACTTGTTCCTTTACCAATTAAACTGAAATCCTTGCCATCGGTTTTGTCACGTGTGGTGCAATGTCTCTGTCTTATAAACTTTTTTTATCAGATCCTTTTTGGTCAGTGTTTGTTGCGTCTACTGTCTGGCTTTTAAATCTCAGTTAAAGCAACTTTCTAAGCCTATTTTCATTTTATATCCCAGTATCCTGGTTTCCTTTTGACTAAAAACTTACCTTTGAGGTGTCTGTGCCTGAAGGGTTGCAGCTTGCCTTTTTACAGCTAGCTTAGTTTCCCACCTCTTCAAGTTCAGCAGTTTTGGCCTTGAGCTGCAGTATGTGGACAATGATGTGCACAGAGTGTTTGCAAAAAGTTACGTATACACCAGCTTAGGAGAAGACAAGCTGTTCTCTACACAGCGCATTGTGCAATAAACTACGTTGTGTGAATCTTGTCTAATCTTGTGGTCTTCTAACACTACTGCTTAAAATAATTTCTAGTACCTTAGTCTTTAGAAAAGGATTTTTTTTTTTTTTTAGTGATCTAACTGAAGTTTTTGTGTTATTTGTCCCAGAAGAAGGATATTGGAAACTTGGACTCTTTGTTAGTGGATATGTTTCACATATCATGTGATACTGTTGCTGTCATCATCAAACTATCAATTCCGCTCAGTTTTTCTTTGAGAAATGGGAATGAGGGTGAGAAACTGTGGTCATTTCATTTGGTTGCCTAAAACCATGGCTGTAGACATAGTACCTAGATCATTCTTGGTTTAGTTCCAAACACTTCGTAATACTTAAGCTAAGAAGTATAGTCACGCTTCCTGAAAGCTGTGTATCTACTATTTAGAGAAATGCTCTTTCACTTCTACTAGAAAGCTATTTTGAGACCCTCTGGAAAAGAGTTACTTTAAAATTTTAACGTTCTTTAAGGCGTTGTAATGTTTGTAACAATTGTGTAGCTAAATTAATACTATTCATTCTTTTTTGGCTAAATTATTGGTCTAATAGCCAGACACACTTCTAGCTCCTCCACAGAAGTCCAGACTTCTTTGTAACTCGAATTAGCGACCAATCTCATAATCTTTTAAAGTAATTGAGCTGGGTGGGTTTAAAATGGAGTAGGTTTTAGTTTACCCTAAGGCGTACTAGAAGATGTACGCTCAGGTGTACTAGAAGATGTATGCTAAGGTGTACTACAGCATTTATTTTGGTTGGCCTTTGTAACCAGAACTATTCGATCAAGCTTTTAGAAAATTCACCAGGAGAAAAAGACTTGGGTGGCTTGGAATCAAGCTAGTAGAAGTTATCACTTACCTTGTACCATGGTTTGATTCTCTGGCTGTGGTGGTTTATGTCAGCTTCTCAATATTTTTTTGGTGGTAAATTCTGTCACTTGACTTCTCCTAGCCTGCTTTTAATGTCAGAGCCAAGAGCTGGTGAAAACAGTACTGAAGAAAAAGTCATTAAGCTATAACTTACAGAATAACTTGTTCTGTATTATGCTGATGAAATAAATACTTTCTGAGTATGTAATAAGCCGTGAACTGTGTGGACAAATGTCCAAAGGATGCAATCACCAAAAATGACCAATATTAAAGGAGAATGGAATAATCAGCTGTCTAATGAAAGGAGAGAAATTGCCATGAAATATTAGTCTCCCTCACAGTGAAGGTAACTGTTCCAGTTACAGGTTTTAAAAGCTGAAATCTTGAAGTGGTTAATCTAGTAGCTTTACTGATGTTTTAGTTGGAGGTTCATGAACTAGAGATAATGGTCTGTTACTAATTTTGGTAAGCAAGATAAGAGTTACCTTTTGTGGAAGTGTTTATCTGCTGTTATAGTGTATGAGCCTGTGTAATATCACTTTCAAGGATCTTTTTTGTTGGCCTGAAGTTGATTTTTAGGGTGACTGAAACCTAAAGGAGTCCTTTTTACAGGAATTCAGACACATGGCAATAGAGGACTTTGATGACTTGTTTCCTTTTACCACAGGGTTGTAGAGAATGGAAAGAACCCTGCATGTCCTGAGAACTTTTGTTCTTTAGAGGTAAGTCCAAAGACCACTTAAGACAAACAGACCTTCCCTGGGTTTTTTTCATTCAGATGAGCAGAATTACAACAGTAGGATGCAAAGATGAAGTCTTGAAATTGATGGGAAGCACTTTACTAGTTAATTTCTGTTTTAGGTAGAACATACTTTGTTGCTTCTACTGATTTTCATTGAAACATACCAAATGGAAGTAATTATAATCAGAAGAATCACCTAAATTTAAGTTACGGCGAACAAAGGAATTCAAGTAAACATTCTGTTAAAGCACCTAGGCAAAGACAAAAATCTTCCTGGTGGGCCTGTGAATTTTCTTGGCAAATTAGGAAGTGAAGATGCCTTTATTTACTCTTCAACATAACCACGTTGAGATTAGCCTGGATTTGTCTAATCTTGTACTGGTAGTGGTACTTCTTGAGGTCCACATTCCAGTGGTATGGTGAAGCTGTCAGTGTTTTAGGTACAATGGTATAGCTGAGTAAGATGGATGTAGCTCTACAAGGCAACTGAAGTTAATTTTTATGTTCTGTGAACCATTGGGTGTCTGCCAATTACCCTTGAGTGGGTCTGTGAAAAATCAATGACAAAAGCAAGCCTGTTGTTAGGCAGGCTTCATTTTCTGTGCTGGAGCTAGCAACTTTACTGAGAAGTGTTAAAACATATGTTGGATTGCAGGCCTTTATTTATATGCCTGACATAATTCAGTTTTTAGACTTTATTCATTTAGCAGAGAGCTGCTTAATTCTTTTCTGTATATAGACATACCTGTTATGTGAAATAGATCCGTCTTGATCCTTCTAAAGTAGCTTGAGGAGGTCTCCTCAGAAATGTTGACTATGGAGATGGTTGGAAGAACAAGCCAAATCACTTGAAGATGTATTTCAGTAGTGATGGAATGATAAGAAAGATATATCTGTGTAGTTTTTAATTTCTTAACTACTTTTAAGCTACATAGACACTCCAAAGGAAGCAAAAATCTTCACCACTTCATTTTCGTGCTGCACACCCTCATATTTTGAAAGCAGACTTATAGGATTGACTGAAACAGTGTTTCCTTCTTGACCCCCTCCATGCAGCATTAAAAAATAAAATAATGGTTTAACATAGTGTTCTTGTTCCCGGCTCTGGTATCTGCTTAGAATAGTCTGAAACAGTTCTGACAGGTGGAAAAATAGTTACTCCATGTGGTTTGAACTTTATTAGAACCGTCTACTTAGATCTCCTGAATTCAGATTAATATTCTTTACTATTTGAATGCAATGAGCTTATTTCATGATACTGCCTGAGGAACCAATATCAAAAGCAGTACTGGGTTCCTGTGGACTCTAATTGCGTTCGGGTTCATCCATGCAGACAGAATTCTACTGCTTGCCACCCAGAGAGAATTTCTTCAGCACTTGGGATACACATGTAAAAATAACTTTGGGAGGATGATAATATGGAATGCCCTTGTAATATCTTGCAGGTGTGCCCTGAATTGTACAGTTCGACTTAGAATCATAGAATCATTAAGGTTGGAAAAGATCTTTAAGATCATCGAGTCCAACCATCAACTCAACACCACCATGCCCACTAAACCATGTCCGTAAGCGCCTCACCTACACGTCTTTTAAATACTTCCAGGGATGGTGACTCCACCACTTCCCTGGGCAGCCTGTTCCAATAGTTGACTACTCTTTCAGTAAAGAAATTTTTCCTACTGTCCAATCTAAACCTCCCTTGGCGCAACTTGAGGCCATTTTCTCTCGTCCTATCGCTGGTTACTTGGGAGAAGAGACCAACACCCACCTCGCTACAACCTCCTTTCAGGTAGTTGTAGAGCGCGATGAGGTCTCCCCTCAGCCTCCTCTTCTCCAGGCTAAACAACCCCAGTTCCCTCAGCCGCTCCTCATAAGACTTGTGCTCCAGGCCCTTCACCAGCTTCTTTGCCCTTCTCTGGACACGCTCCAGCACCCCCATGTCCTTCTTGTAGTGAGGGGCCACTTGTAGTGTGTTAGCTTACAGGTAACTTAGAAAACATGTTGTCTGAAAGAAACTTAGCTATGTTCTCAGGCTAATGAATTTTGAGCTCAATGTTAGTTCAGGTTGAGCTCTAAATAGTTCAGAAAAAAATCTTTTGTCTCTCAGTGTCGAATTTATGATTGCTTTCATAATGGGATTTTTGTTTTATGTCTGCGTATACAACAAGGAGCTGCAGCTCATCTGACAATGGATACTTGGTTGAGTACTTAGATGGCGTTGGGGTATTTTTATTTTTGTATGACAGTTCCTTTGGGCAAGTGTCTATTACATGACAGATCCTGACACTTACTAGAATGCCCATCTGTTACATGGTTTCTAAAAAATAAAGAAATATTAAGTTGCCACTCTGGGAAATACTTGTTTACTCTCACTTTTCTAGGAGTCAGACTGCTGGGACGCAAGCTTCTGATTTGGTTAAATTTGGGTAAATCGCCACAGGTTAGACTCTTAGATATGGAGTGTCAGTGCTGGTCATCAGTAACAAGTGTAACAAGCGATCTCAGTTGTAATGATTTTTTTTTTTTTCCCCTACTACAATTTGGTAACTTGTGACTTCTGTTTTATGTTTGAAAGTGTTTTGCTGCGGAAACAACCTTGTTAAAACTAAAATCTTAAATTGACAACACTTAGATTCTCAAGGGAGCATCAAGAATGACGTATAATAAAGCTTCATAGGGCAACACTAACTTGTAACTTTTGACTTCCATTGTGAACACAATAAGTAGATCTAGCTAAAAAAGCAAACACTGGCCACTAGCTATGAGTATGTCTCAGGGCGGAAAGTCTGGTCATATCAAGCCTAGTGTACACACTTCCTTATTACACAGTTGAGGTGTGCCATGCTAAATGAGTTTGTTCAAAGGAGAATAGAATTAACAAAAGCTTCTACCCAGGGCTTTTAAAGAAACATTTTTGTTTGATGGTGGGAGAAGTCCACTCTTTACTTGCTCCAATAAACTGAGATACTCACTTGAAGGGACTGCATAAAAAGACTTTATTATCAGTTTTGATTTTGTAGATGGCTTATATTGTTTTAGTCTTCAAACTAATGTGTGGTTCTGCATATGCTCTCACTTCTGGAATTATTGCCAGTATTTTGGAGGAAAGTAGACTTTAGGAAGAGAATAGTGTTTGTGAGTTGAAAGTAAAATGCTTGTGTACATTCCCAGGACATACGTTAGAACACAGTGGGGTCATTCATATACCTTTTCAGCTTCATATTTTTGGTATATTTTTTAGTATACCTTAGGGTAAAACACCCTGCTTTTTGTTTCTTAATATGATAATTGAGGAAGCAGTAATTCTGCTTTTTTATATGCTGTGGAATTTGCCTTTGAGTAAGTTGTATACAAAGTGAATTTAAGAAAATAATAAAATTTTTTTTGAGTTGTCAATATTGCATTAGTCAGCTTATGTGAATTTAAGTTACAGACAAACTAGAGGTAGTCTGAAGAAAGTGACTTGCAGATTTCAGCACTATCTGGATGCCGTCCCAGTTGTGTTATTGGTTGATTTTGACTTAGGAAGTGAGAGCTCATGCAGGAAATAAAATAGCTGTTCTTTTCAAACCGGAAATCCTTATTGTCATGTGCACAGACAGTGACCAAAGTTCGGAAAACAAGAAGACAAATAGCATCTTTACTACGAAGTGATAGAAATTTGTAATAACTTTTGATTTCCTTGGAGTTGCATGTATAAGTATGGTTGTATATTCATTGTTCATCTGCTGATAGCTTAGATACCAGTGATTTGAAGGACACAATGGAATAAGACTTGGACTTTTAAAAAAAGGGACGGTATTCATAACTCTCAGGTTTTGTCAATATTAATTCTGAAATGTTTGGATAAAATGCTCTGAAGTTTTGTGGTTTATTTTGGGAAGTGGTGTTGGACTCTAAATTTTTTTGTGTATGCATATGTGCTGCTAACCATGTGTTCCAACAGCAAATGCGTTCTGAAATACACTGATGTGTTGGGTTTTTAACACTGCTTTCTCACTGTATTTGTCTAACTTGTTTCTCCATGCATGGTTTTCTCACATGTACTGTAGCAGAGGAAAGTTATGTGTTCAGTCCTAGTTCAACAGTATACTCAACCTGCAAAAAGTAGTAAGATTTTCTTTCTTGGAGGGTAGGTACATGTTAAAAATCAACATACAAGTATGCTCAGGAGAATGTTTTCCATGTAGTATGTTACTGATAAAGTATTGAGCTGAAGAATTTATTGTATGACTTTTGTTTTACTTTCTCATTTTGGTATTTGAGTATAGGCACTTTGATGGGGACAGTCTCTTTTCTTAAATTGGTAAACTTAAAATAGTTACTCTTCTACTAGTACTCAAAACTTTGGAATTTAATATAATAGGCATTGATGTTAGTGCACTTTTAGAAAGATATGGTACTTGCCATATGTAGGTCTCTCTTTTAACTCTGCCAAGTTGGGTGGTAATGGAATTCTCACCTTCCTATGGCAGAAAAATGCCTCTGTGTCATCCGGTTCTGTAGCAGAAAAGCTTCCATGTTGGTTTGCATATACTAAGTTTCAGGGTGTGTTCTAGAGTTTTGTGGACACTCTGCACTGCTTCTCATCCTGTTGTATCTGGTTTATTAATCAATGGAAGACTTCAGTTAATTAATTGGCCTGCTGTTTTCCTCATGCACCTCTTCTTGCATCTGATGCACCTGCACTTCTGCTGACTGATCCTGCAATTCATTGTCTTGTTCTGAGCTTCTGCTTGGCTCATCAATAGTTTTCTCCTTAATGGACTTTGTTCGCCAGTTCCTTCTATCAGATTAGTACAAGCATTATTATTCATGTATGTGTGCACTGAATGTTTTATATTAGCAGCATCTAATTAATTTTATAAGGCTTTTTGGAACTGCAACTTTCACCTGCCTGTTTTGAACATACTTCTCAGTATATCATCTATACGTTTTTTTTCGTGTGATTTTTTAAAATTTTTTTTTTCTTTAAGAATGAAGGAAGTTTTGCTATTTTTAATGTAGTTTTAAGGTATACAACTTTTTAGCTATCTAAGTTTAACACTTTTTATGTTATGTCTCACTTTAATGTTTTATATAGTTACCACAGTAATAACCTGAAGTGAGTTGTATTTTGCTGGATTTTTTTTTTTTTTTCAGGAAATGTATGAGGTTGCCAAGAAGCTTTGCTCCTTTTGTGAAGGTCTTGTACATGATGAACATCTTCAGCATCAAGGCTGGGCTGCCATAATGGCCAACTTGGAAGATTGTACATACTCTTACCAAAAGCTACTTTTCAAGTTTGAAAATGTATATTCAAGTTATTTGCAGTCCATAGATGATATCAAGTTGAAACTTACACAGTAGGTTTGCCATTAAACTTCAGCCTCAATCTCCAAAGTTACTATATTTTAAACTTATTGAGTGTTGTATGTCTAGTGCTAGTTCTAATTAATCAAGCACGTATTTGTTTGTTTGATTATGTGTCAAAGAGAACATTTTTTCTGTTCTATGCTAGTCATTTTTTAACTGACATTTTTGCCTTGTATTCATCAGCACACAAAAACCTGTATTGAATTATGTGGAAGATATACTCATTAATGAACAGCTGTTTAAGAGCAGGAGTTCTTCCAAATGTACACTAGAAATAGCTAGATAATAAATTTAGACATCAATCAACATTTTTAAATACATATTTGCACTTTTGAATGAATTGCTTTGTAATATGCTTGAGCAGATATTAATAATGATGATCTGTATTGAAAGTACGAAGTCATAACACAAACTTTGGGTGTATATATACACCTTTGAGGGTATGTGTGTGTGTATATATATGTGTGTATTCTTGTATCCTGCAAACTCTGGATGTTACTTCAAGGAAAATCTTTGACATCTTTCTGGACATTATAGTATTACGGTATTTCTGAGAGTGCTTTGCCTAATAGAATGTAAGTGGATGTTGGATACTTAAATAAAGCATAAATATGTTTTACTTTTTTTTTAAAAAAAAAAAAGAACTTTATCGCTTTTACCAAATACGTATAGAAACTATTCAGATTCTGCAAAAGTAGTCAGCCAGAGGACACTCAATCTTTGCTAATAAGCATTGGTATCCATGCACATTGGAAACATAAAAGTCCCAATTGTGTATGTAAAAAAAAAAAAAAAAAAAAAAGGGCATGTCCCAGTTTATCAAACTGTCCTTTTTTTCATTGCGTTATAAACATAAGCTTACTTGGAAGTTTAGAAGAGTTCAGCAGTGAAAGAGAGCAAAAATTGTAACTTCTTTAGCTGTCCTTTCATGATGTTGGTACTGAACACAGTATTTTGAAAGGGTAGTTACCAAATTCATTTTGAAATCTGCTTCAATTGTAAAATAAATAGTACTTATATTACGGGTGGTTTGTATCTAAGTTTTTATGTCAAATTGGCTTCTAGATACTGATGTTTTTTTTCTTTTCACCCTTTTTAAAAAAGCTTGGGTTCTGCTGTTTCTATCATGGCCAAGATACCACTGCTGGAGTGCCTAACGAGACATAGTTACAGAGAGTGTTTAGGAAGACTGGATTCTTCAGCTGAGCATGGAGGGGCAGAAAGTGAAGAAACTGAGGATGGGAAATCTGCTGAACTGGTGCTTTATTCTGATGTATCTAAAGTGAACAATAAATCAATGTTAGCCTCATTTTGCAAGTCAGTTGAACATTCAGCTTTGGAAGGCACAGATCCTGAAAATGTAAAAGATCGTAAGGAATCTGGTCAAAGTGCTACTGTCCAGGACAATGAAACATCAGTAGAATTGAAAGATGATGATCAGCCTTCCTTCAATGTGTCTTTGTTAGACTGGATAAATGTTCAAGATAGACCTAATGATGTTGAATCGCTGGTCAGAAAATGTTTTGATTCTATGAGCAGGGTAAGTTAACAATTTTTTAAAAATCAAATTATATCGCATTGAATGTTGCTGTTTATTTTCCAGATGCTGGCGCTTTTGAAGCAGCTCAACTTTTTGTAACTCGTTGCTTATCAGATAACTTTCTGAATAGAGACCAAAACAGAGACTGGCGGGGGTAGGCGACTGGGATGTATTTTAAGCGTTCTTGAGTATTAAGAATTTGACCTTAAGGAAAATGTATAATTTCACAATGAATGCTTGTTAGCTTGCTTGTTTCTCAAATAGCCATTCTTGTTGGAAAGCCAACGGCTTCTTGTAGCGTTTAATCAAAGTGACTTTACTTCTATTCTTTCTTTGCCTTTTTCGTAGAAATTATGCTTACAATGGAAGTAAAGATTTTCCTGGACTAAAGTTAATGTTCTTTGTGTTACAAATACTGAAGCCTTTATTAAAATATAGGACAAATTCATCTGATTAACTGTGATAAATTTACATACTATATGTATGCATTCTTTATTAGCTGATACAGATGCGCTCAGAAGAGCCCAACATGTCAGTTTGTATTTCTGCTGCTGGTAGAATAAAACATTGCTCGCTTTCTTTACTTTCCAAATGATTATTTTAACTAGTGAGCATTATAACCTTTTAAAAACCTTTTCCCTAGAGATTTCCTTCTTTTTTTTGCTTTCACTGTAGCTTATATTTCTTACATTGCCTAGCCTTGTTTGCATATGTATAACTTTATACTATTACAACTCAATGTACCTTGAACAAAGAAAACAATTTCTGTTGTCTTTGACACTTTATTTCCTCCTTAAGGTAGGACTGGAAGACTGTCTCAGTTATGTCTAAACCCCATCTGCTGTAGGGAACGTGATGTGGTCAGTTCTGTACCTTGATTTTTAATTTCTGTCTTAAAAGTAGTTGGAGAATTGGGCTTAATATTAAGGACTGCTTAAGAGTTTGAGCCGTCTAAATCTTAGCAGTACAGAAAAGGCTAAGAGAAAGATTGGACTTCACAACTTTTTTCTTTAGCAAAAACAGTATTTGATTTTGTGTGTGAAAGATTTCCTAATTGCTGAAGTCTGAGACAATCCGCTGTCCTGTTTGTTCAGTAATGCTACAAGGTGCTTTCTACTAGTTTAAAACAAGAGTAACAAAACCCTGTAGTTCGGTTGCGAGAGAATAAGTTCACTTTGTATGTAACATTAACAGGGCACAAATGTAATGTCTCTTAAAAAACAGTATTTTAAGAGACAGATATTAAACAGTTGCTTCCAAATAACTTAGTGATACAAAAGATAGAAAAAAGAAGAAATAACCACTTATTGTACCTTTTTTGATCAGGTTGTATCTTGATTTTATCTGACATACATCACATGTTTTAGAGAGGCTGTCTTGTAACTGTGTGCTTTTTCTGTCCTTGCCTTATCTAAGACCAGTCAGAAATCCTTTGTTTCAACTATTGTAATTGTTTTGTAGCTTAAGCTGATTTTTGTAGGGGAAAAAATGTGATTCCTCCTGCAAAAATGAAGTTTCTTTTTGTTTTCTTGGCATAAGCAGAATTAGCAGGTAGGGAAAACGCTTTAGTCAGACTATCTGGCCACCACCAGAACAACTGTGATCGATCTTGATCTATTTTGGTTCTCAAAAACCCCAAAGCCTTGAAGTAATGTGAGTTTCTAGTTTTCCTTAGGAAAATACTAATTTACTCTATTTCGATAGCGGCACAGACGAAGGATTGAATCTTTGCCTACCATTGATTTAGAATTAATTTGAAAACAGAATTGGCCTGTAGCTGAAAAGGAAAAGAAAATACTAAATAAATGTCTTGCAACACAATTGTTCTTTTAATATTTACTTGAGATGACACTTATAACATAGCAAGCTAGAGTAAAATGGCACAAATTTTTTTTTTTTAATTTTTTCCTGTATTCTCCCCATGCCCTTTCCTTCTTGGAAATATGAACCATACAAATGGTTTGTGATTGCAATTCTTATTTGAAACTCTGAATTCAGGTAAGATTTTAATGAAAGTGTAAAGCATCAGAGTGTGAGCTTTATACCTTTGGTACTGGTAGTTTTGGTGTGTTGCACAGAGTGCTGCTAGGTATCTGGTTCTTCTAGCCTCTAGGTGTTTCTACAAAATGACGCTTGTAATTGCAGAAACCTAGGCTGCAGTAAAAGCAGTGGATAAGTAGGAGTTAACCAGATGTTTCTGTTAAGTGCTGTCATAGCCACTTAAATAAAAGACTAGAAAAGGAAGAGACTTTTAAAGGTGAGGAGAGCAATATTATCTACCAGTGAAAGTAGAGCTGAGTTCTAAAGATGCAATTAGGTCAAAGATGGGATAAAAAGAATGGATGGAGGAAATAAATTACAGGGTGGAATGAGATGAATAGGCATTCCTTGTAAAAAGAGAGAAAACACAACTAGTTTATGAAGGTAAAAAAGGAAAAAAAAAACCTCACCACATTGTTTTTATAGGATCATCTTCACTGCCATCCTATTCAGGATTACTCCCCTGTGGCATCCTGAATTACTCCACTGCAGCATCCAGAACAGTTTCTTAACAGACAAAATACTAAAGAACAATCTGGTTTAATCTCAGAGACTATATTTATTACTAGTTCTTGAAGATGGACAACTCATGTGAGAAGGACCAAGATTCATAAAACCATTCATAACATACTAAAAATTAGCCTTTGCCGTCTTCAGAGAACTTCAATGTATTTTGTCACATTAATAATAGCATTAATTATTTATTCTGAAAAGTTCTGGGCTAATTACCAGTTTTTAGTACTTTTCCTTGTGGTCTTTTTTTGGTTGTTTGTGGTTTTTTTGTGTGGGGTTTTTTTTTGTTTGTTTGAAGAGAATGAAGACCTATTCGTTGTAGTTGCTCCTTAATTTGTAATGCTTTTCCTCTTCAGAGTCCTCTTTCTATACCCCAGAGGGGTGTTTCCAGAATGAAAAAGTGCTCTGTGTGAAAGCTTTTATACAGTTAAAATAATAGATTGAGGGGAAAATAGTACTTATATGACTCAATATTAACATAAATAAAAGTGGCTTCTTTTTTGAGGGTTAATTTGTGTGCTCTGTAAGTGGCATAAACCTTGCATGTTGACGAAAGAAGCCAGTGCTGTGACAGCTAGTATGACCTCACAGGATAGTGTCCTTTTCACTAGATTCTCATATAATAGATGGCATACCATAACCATTTTGGATAAATTTGGGCAAATTTGTTCATGTTCTGCTAACACCTAATGACTCTTCTTACGTTCCTAACTAATGTATTCCAGGTTTAGACTAAACTCTGTCCTACATAAGCTGTTGCAATTACCTATGTTGGTTTTAGAACTAAGGAAATAAAGGCTCTAGTTTATTTCACTACTCTCGTAGTGAAACTTGAAGAGCCACCCTTAATATCAATATCTGTGGACATCTGGTAGCCTCTTAGTGTTTCAAACACTTTTTTTCTGGATAACGGCCTGTGAAGGAATATGATGAAATAATTTTTAAAAAGTGTTTTTATTAGGAAAAACATTAGCAGAAAGTATTACAAATGTACTATTTTTCCATAGCTTGTTTTCCAGTTATTTAGAGCTGATCTGCTTGTCTAAGGAATCATTTAAAACATTCATTTAGTGGGAAGAGGCTAATGGGTCTTGCAGCTTTTTCCCATTACTCTCCCTACTGCACTTTTCCCCTGAGTCACATTCATCACTTGTTTTGATTGTAGCTGTGTGGATTCTGTTCCAGGGAAGACTGTGTCCATTAACTTTAAACTGCCTCTCCCCCTTGCACCCTGCCTTGTCCCCTCAGCTAATTAATGTCCCTTCCCCTTGTAAGGATCCTGATTGCTATGATGGTCTGGTTGGAATACTTCAAAGAAATTCATGCTGTGATACAAAATCCACAGACCCATTAACTCAGAATTCTGAAACAGATGACAAGATGTAGGCACACATTAGATGGGGGGGGGGGGGGAGGGAGGAAAATATTAAGGCTATAAAGACTCATGTAGCTAGGTCACGGTACCTTTCAATATGTCAACTGGTAATAAACATTTTTTTACTTTTTTGTTTTTTGTTTTTGTTTTTTTTTTTTAGCTTGATCCAAGGATCATCCAACCCTTTCTGGCAGAATGTCGACAAACTATCGCCAAACTAGATAATCAGAACATGAAGGCTATTAAAGGCCTTGAAGATAGGCTCTATGCATTGGACCAGATGATAGCAAGCTGCAGCAGACTGGTGAATGAACAAAAAGAACTTGCTCAGGTAATATACATTTATGTGTGTAACATTGGAAGATAGTAGATTTTTGATACATGTATGCTGTTAAAAGATTACAACGAAACAATTGCATGTCTTAATGCAAGATAGTTTTCAACTTACTACACTGGAGGTGCTCAGAAAGGTGCTATATTTATAATAATTTGACACTTAAATATTGGTATATTACATCTTGTGGTCATGTTTTCAGCTCATAACTACCATGTTAATTTAAATACTTTCTTTAAAACATCAAACTAGTTGAAAATGCAACAGTGGGTGGTGGACAGCACTGGAACTTAAATATAGGACTTATATTTATGTCGCTTCATCTATATTGGAGAAAAAGTCACTCTACAAAATAAAAATGTCTTACTTAAAATATCCTAGACTTAATGCACTAGGAACATGCAGAGCTGTAGTTCACTGCAACTTTGTCAACTGCATATTAAACTGTATGTTTTTATAGCTAAAGTATTTCTGTCAAGATTCTCGTGGTTATAATCTGGAAGAACATATTTAATTCCGATTCAGCCAATCAGCATTCTCATGAAAGCGCCAGTGTAAAATTGCTGCCTACTGAGATACATCAGTATATGGTATTGTTTCTGGAATAGAATACATCTAGTTTATTTTTATTTTAGAAATTAGGTTTCCTCTGGATGAGTAAGAATCACTTGAAAAATGGTAAAATTTAAAAACTTTGAAAATACCTCTTAAGGTGTTTCTTGTTGTGTTAAGGTGTATCTTGTTAAGTCTAGTGAATGGCTTACAAACAGGTGGTGCTGTATTAGTGTAACATTTTGCACGTTAATGTAGAAAGCTGCTAATAAAAATAGGATCTGATGAAGGTGTCTAACAGCTAAAAACCACAGTAGATATTTATTTTAAAGCTTATTTGAAAATTGATGTTTTTAATGAGTATTCTGAGCTTAAGGGAAAGAAAACATCTGGCTTAAATATTATCTTAGTATCTACCTGTACGTATCTTTGTCAAATCTATCTAAATTCCACCTGGTTTACAGCTACATTTAAGAGCAGACAACTTTTTGCCAATGGTAGACCATCAAAGACAGCCTGTAGTTGCAGTTGCTCATATACTGGAGACGAGGATGCTGTGAATAATTCATCTTTGCTAGTTCATCCAGTCTCTCATTAAATGGAAGGCAGAAATGGAAAACACCTCAATAATGAAAAGGGAAAATGAGGCATGAAATTGGCATCATGCCCAGGTGGCATGTCCTGAACCCTTCCTGTCACAGCAACTAATTTGTTGGTTTGTTCTTAATATGTTGTTGTCTTCTGACCTTCAACTAGTTCCAGAGTCAAATACAGCCAGACAGTTGGTGAGCTCTTCCATTGTCCTTTTATCCTTTCTCTTGGTAATGTTGTTTAGCTCATGTGCCACTTCATGCATGTGGTTAATGGTTGATCACCAAGCTCTTAGTGAGGAGATGGAGTAGTGTGCCTGCACTAGACAGTGTCATTTGAAGTGATAACTAATTTGATTAAAGACTATTTTAAATGTAAAATGTATAGCTCATATTTTTTTTAAACATTACAGTGCCATAACAAAGCTTCTTTATTAAATACAGTTTCTGTGAAGAGCTTCATTTAACTTTATACCTAAGATTGTCCTTTAATGCCTTGTTTGCAACTGAAAGTATATTAAAATCTGTATGTGGTCATTATCTGATGTTCAAATTTTCACCATTACATCAGAAGAAGGTGGCGTGAGTTTCTTATTTCTGCTTGCACATTGGTATATCATCTCCAGAGAGCCGAGCCGCTCTCCATCATTTACCAGCAGTCCTGGTTAACTGGGGAGGTCCCGGACGACTGGAGGCTCGCCAATGTGACTCCCATCTACAAGAAGGGCCGGAAGGAGGATCCGGGGAACTACAGGCCGGTCAGCCTGACCTCGGTGCCGGGGAAGATCATGGAGCGGTTGGTTTTGAGGGTGCTCACGAGCCATGTCCGGGACAACCAGGGGATCAGGCCCAGCCAGCACGGGTTCATGGAAGGCAGGTCCTGCTTGACCAACCTGATCTCCTTCTATGACCAGGTGACCCGCCTAGTGGATGAGGGAAAGGCAGTGGATGTGGTCTACTTGGACTTCAGTAAGGCCTTTGACACTGTCTCCCACAGCATTCTCCTAGAGAAGCTGGCGGCTCACGGCCTAGACAGGTACACTCTTCGCTGGGTAAAAAACTGGCTGGACAGCCGAGCCCAGAGAGTTGTGGTGAACGGAGTTAAATCCAGTTGGCGGCCGGTCACGAGCGGTGTTCCCCAGGGCTCGGTTTTGGGGCCGGTCCTGTTCAATATCTTCATCAATGATCTGGACGAGGGGATCGAGTGCTCCCTCAGTAAGTTTGCAGACGACACCAAGTTGGGCGGGAGTGTTGATCTGCTCGAGGGTAGGAAGGCTCTGCAGAGGGACCTGGACAGGCTGGATCGATGGGCCGAGGCCAACTGTATGAGATTCAACAAGGCCAAGTGCCGGGTCCTGCACTTCGGCCACAACAACCCCAGGCAACGCTACAGGCTTGGGGAAGAGTGGCTGGAAAGCTGCCCAGAGGAAAAGGACCTGGGGGTACTGGTTGACAGCCGGCTGAACATGAGCCGGCAGTGTGCTCAGGTGGCCAAGAAGGCCAACAGCATCCTGGCCTGTATCAGAAATAGTGTGGCCAGCAGGAATAGGGAGGTGATCGTGCCCCTGTACTCGGCACTGGTGAGGCCGCACCTCGAATACTGTGTTCAGTTCTGGGCCCCTCACTACAAGAAGGACATGGAGGTGCTGGAGCGCGTCCAGAGGAGGGCAACGAAGCTGGTGAAGGGCCTGGAGCACAAGTCTTAAGAGGAGCGGCTGAGGGAACTGGGGTTGTTTAGCCTGGAGAAGAGGAGGCTGAGGGGAGACCTCATCGCGCTCTACAACTACCTGAAAGGAGGTTGTAGCGAGGTGGGTGTTGGTCTCTTCTCCCAAGTAACTAGCGATAGGACCAGAGGAAATGGCCTCAAGTTGCGCCAAGGGAGGTTTAGATTGAACATTAGGAAAAATTTCTTTACTGAAAGAGTGGTCAGGCCTTGGAACAGGCTGCCCAGGGAAGTGGTGGAGTCACCATCCCTGGAGGTATTTAAAAGACGTGTAGATGAGGCCCTTAGGGACATGGTGTAGTGGGCATGGGTGGTGTTGGGTTGACGGTTGGACACGATGATCTTAGAGGTCTTTTCCAACCTGTATGATTCTATGATTCTAAGAGTATCCCTCTAGAAAATTTGGAGCCTCTTTAATCTTTCAGTGTGATTCTGCCCAATAGCTTATCCTTTCCAACATTTTCTTGTGTTTTATTTTTTTCTTAATTTCCCTGTTAGTAGTATAGCTTTTCAAAAGATTTTGTTACATCCAAACTCATTTCCATGAGTTAGGTTCATGGAAGTGTTACTCTTCTATTAGCTCTGTTAAACATAGTCAAAAAAACTGGTTGGCAGATGGGCCAACTGGTTGATTCTGGGCTTGTTCTCTTTCACTTGAAGTTGTTGGGAAAAGGACTTTATTACTATCATATTACTATCATAGTTTTATTTTCCTCCTGCTTCTTGTTACATCAAAGAAAACCTTAGATTTATAAGTTTATAGTGATTCAGGGTCTTCTCAGCTGCTTATTACATCACTGACTGCCTTCCCTGTTGATTGCTTGAACTTCAGTCTAAAATGTTTTTAAATATTCTTTATTGTTGCTTCTTTGATTTGGAAATAGTCATTGAGAAAAATCCATAAAGGCATTATCATACCTGTTTTTCAGAACCCTTCTTAGTTTGACTGTGATGCTCATGTCATGAATCCTGTCATCTGATCAGGGCTAGAAAGGCAAGAATTTGTGAGAACAATTGATTATTTAGTTCTTGGATTTCTTCACAATTTATTGGGGTTCCCCCCCCTTTTTTTTTTTTCTCAGTTTACTGCAGTTTTTCCTAACTGACCTTTTCTAGTATGCTGAAATTTTTCTTTCCCATTTGCATACTAGGGTAATTTTAGTTTAAATTTTATGGTAAAGATGGGTCCAGAGGTACAAGAATGGCAAAAGATACTCAAATTTATGAATAGTCTTTTGGAACTGAGAGTAAAGCTGGAAGGGATTTTCTAGCTCACTGCATCCAGTTTTGTGTAACTTTAGGCTCCATGCCATGGGATTTGTTTAAAAAGCTTACTGAGCTAGTATTTAAAAGCAATTATTTTCTTGACTTCTCTATTCCTTGTGCAAAGTTGTATAGAATCTGATTGTCCTAATGTTTATAAACATCTGTTAATCTCAGATCAGAAAGTATTCTTCGCTAGTTCAAGTCTATATGCTCTCATGTCTATACTGTCTTTCATTTTGGTGCTTGGCAATTCCCTAACGATTATCACAGCATGTTTCTTCAATGTCTTTGTCTTCCTTGACTAAACAACCCAAGTTCTTTTGATGGGGCTGTCCTTTTCTTCATCGCAATAACAGTTCTTCCCACCTTTTCTGGTTTCCATTCACTTGGCTTGGATAATACACTTAAAATGTTTGCAACCTGCTTTTGGTTTCATTTTTCAGCAGTTTTTTATAACTCTTGTGGTTTACTGTTCTCATCAACTTCAGCTTCAGAAAGAAACACTTAAAACTATTGTCTAGTTTTGAATTCTTTATTAAGAAAACAAAGGCTTAATAAAAAAGTTTGTAGAACTACAAATGTAATGACCACTGTGATGTTCAAGTGACATGTCAGAGACATGATATAAATGTGGACAAAATGAAAGCTAAAATTGGTGGTGTTGGGTGGTATTTTCTTGCCTAAAGAATCACACTGTTTCCAGCAGTATTTTATCTTGCCTGTTGAACGTGATGAAGGAGACAGTGGCCTGGCACAGTAGTTGTTATGCCAGCAGCCCCCTGTCTTCCTGTGTATGTGTACATACAGCTGTCTCTTCTGTGTATGTGTACATACGTTACCTCCTGCAGTCAGCCATCCAAGACGTGTTTATCTAAGGCAGTCCATCTTCTCTGTTTTGCCCCCCACCCTTTTAGGGGTTGCCTGTTACCATCCACAACAGATAATTCTTTGCTGTGCCCAAGTCCTATGTGCAAATAAGACGTCTAGCTGCGATCTGGGCTTTCAAAAAGAATTAGTTTCACGTATGAATTTCTTTATGCAAAAAATACATTCTTTAGCCCACAGTAGTACTGAATATGCTCTAAGTTGATGTTAAGTCTTGCATGTGCCAGAAGTTAATAAGCTGGTTGTTTGCGGAAGTTAGAATGATGGTTGATGTCCTCCATCCTAGTAGCTACTTTTCTGCTGCATTAACTTTTGTGGTCTTTCACTGGTGTTCGTTAGTTGTTTAAAGTTCTTCTAGGGTTGTGTTGTTTGGGAGGGAAAGATCAGATAAGATTTATTTGGACTGGATTATAGAATGAAAAGAAAGCAACTTTGACACTTGACTTCTCTGTGTAGCATTCTGTTATACTCCTCAATGGTTACGGTAAGTTTACTGAAATGCTTGCATTCTTACAGAGAAGATGGATCGCTTCCATGCTTTTTGATTGTCACAAAGCTTGTGTAACAAACGTGTCTTTTTTCCTCTAGGGATTTTTGGCTAATCAGAAGAGAGCTGAGAACTTGAAAGATCCTTCTGTGCTGCCTGATTTGTGTTTGAGTCATGCAAATCAGCTGATGATTATGTTAACTAATCACAGAAAACTGTTAGATATTAAACAGAAATGTACCACTGCCAAACAGGAGCTTGCAAATAATCTACAAGTCAGACTGAAGTAAGTTACAACTTTTCAACTTTATATGGCTTCCTCTTGCATCAAGACTGTTTAAAGAATGTGTGTCTTCAGAAAATCTTTGGTAATGCGTCAAGTTTTTCTTAATGGGAGAGAAAATAAAAGTTGGATCACTTCAGTTTGTATGTGAAGTTATTTGTAGGTGTGAAACAAAATATTTTAAGAGAAACTCTTCTTAGAGTTTAAATGGTCTTCATATCAATAAAACAATATCCAAGAACCTACAATCCCCTCCCCTCTCATCAACTTCAGAAGCCGTCAGTATCTTATTTAAAGTTTGACTGGCAATTATATTGATGTTTTCAAAGGATTATAATAAGCATAAGTAAAACACTCTTCAGTAGCTTGTGGTCACATCAAAACAGAAAAACATGCCAGTAGTTTGATTTAGTTCATGAAAAATAATTATATGCAGTCACAGCCAGTAAAAACGATAATTTTTCATGTAAGCATCATTCCTGTATACCATGGAAGGCAGTAAGTAGTCTATATTGTTCAATGGGAAATACAGTTTTTCACACTACTACACTTTAATTATTAAGCTTTAGATAATTTGTCATGTCAGATACATAGGAATACTATACCGAGTTTAACAATTTTTGAAAGAAAAGCTTTGTTTATGCTAGCAGCTAATAATTAGGCGACATTGTGACCCTGTTAGACTTGCACGCTGGATATCCATCAAGTAGATTTTTTTGTTGTTTGTTTTTCCTTCTTGAAGAGATTGCAGTTTGTATAGATGAGGCAGGTGCAAAGTACAGGAAGAAGTAAAGCAGAATCAGCAGTGCACTAGTGACAAAGATTCCTCCTAAGGTTATGTATGCTAAGACCATTACTTGTCAAAAGCAATACCTTAACTCGAATGATGGTAAGTGTTCATTTTTGGAGCACTGTTACGGATATCTTACTGCGAGAAGTTAACAGGGAACTGCAAGGCAATAGCTGAATTCTGAATTGCTTGGTACTTCCAGATAGCCTGTTGTCCCATGTAAAATGATGTCATTGTTCAGTTCATCCAGACATGTTGCTAATCTTAGTGAAATGTAAATGTGGAAAAGATGACTAAGTTGTTATCTTCTAAAGTGTAACCTACTTTTGTAGGTGGTGTTGTTTTGTCATGCTTCATGCTGACCAAGATGGAGAGAAACTACAAGCATTGCTTCGTCTTGTAACAGAGCTCCTAGAAAGGGTCAAGGTTGTAGAGGCTCTCAGTACTGTTCCTCAAATGTACTGTCTAGCTGTTGTTGAGGTTGTGAGGAGAAAAATGTTCATAAAACACTACAGGGAGGTAAGTAGTAAAACTTCAAGAACAAACCTTTGTGTCAATTTATAAATTAACAACTAACTACATATTTTCCTTTCCACAGTGGGCGGGTGCTTTAATAAAAGATGGGAAGCACCTATATGAAGCTGAAAAAGCAAAAAGGGAATCTTTTGGTAAACTGTTCAGTAAGTACTTTCTCTTTTATGAAATCAGAATTGTGGTTAAGTATGACTTTTGTCTTTGTAGTTAAAATACTTTCATTATATTGTAGTTTAAATACCTGCATATTTTATTTTTTACTTACATCGGAAATGCATGCAGTGTGCCAGATGCTCCTATTATGAACAGAATATTTTTCTGTTAATTTTTCTATTAATCAAATTAGTGAACTGTTTCATATAGATTATCCAAAATACTGTGAAAGTTCTAATTAGTTTAATGCTTGTAAAAAATAAGATCTCTAATTATTACGTTTGAATGCAGTTTCTGTTTGAATGTGCTCTGCGAGCTTTACTGTTCTTTTAAATAACACTTTTGTAACCATTACTGAATATTTGAGTATTGTTACGACTTCTGTACTACTCCAGAAAAAAAACAAGAACGAAGACCCATGTCTAAAGAGCTTGACCAGAGGTTAAAAAAAATAAATTAAAAATGAAGTTGCTGATAAAAGAAATCTGATTATTTTTTTCTTTTTTCTGCAACGTATGCAACTTATGTTCTGAATGAACTACTAAAATAAGAAAATTGAGCAAAAGGTTATCAAAATTTTGGAAAGGAGATTAGCAAGATTACAATGAAAATTTGAAAAAGGAGTTGAGGCTTTTATAGGGGTGAACATTAAGCAAAAAGAGGCTGCAATGAAGTGAGAAGTTCTACTTTCGTGGTGGGTTTTGTGTCAAATTCTGTGGTCACTTGTGATTTTTATGTTGTCAAGAAGTGGCATAGTTAGTAATGCTTTCAAATTTAGTTCAGCTGTTAAACTGCAGTAGCTTAACTGTTTTCTCTTGAGGCATTGTTTGTATATTGCATTTCTTTCTTTTAAATAACCACTTCTTCTTTGCCCAGGGAAGTCTTTTCTAAGAAATCGTTTGTTTAGAGGACTTGACTCCTGGCCTCCATCCTTTTGTGTATGTACTCAATATCATCTTGGTTTTATTTCATTTTTATAAACACTACTTCCATAAATAAACACTACTTCCATAAATTAAAAACCTAAGCTTAATTCATTCAAGCTGTGTGCCTGTCACATTGCTCTGACAGATGAGCTAGTGCTGGGAGCTAGTGTTCTTTGCTATTTCAAGTGACCTATATTAATATCAGTTTGTAACTTGCAGTGTGGTGGGAGAGGAAATGTCAACTCAATACTCCTTTTTAACAAGGAGTCTGTGGTATTGAACAAAAAATTCCTATTAATGATCAGAAAAAAGAAGCCAATAGGAATAATTTCATCATCTAATCCACTCTTCTTAATAATAAAGCCATAAAATTAGTCGGGTGGTAAAAGCAAATAAAAGATTTTCATGTTTTTCTATAATCACTGGATGAGTGGAAAAACATTTTCATCTCTTTATTGGCTGATAACATGAAGGGGTGAAAAAGTATAGCTGTAATCAAGCATTGCCTGTTAACTGTGATTTCATACAGCTTGGTTAATTCAAGTACGATAACTCTCCCTGATTCTAATGTTGCCATCTCACTTTGCCTCACTTAACCTTTTCAGCTTCTCCTTTATAGCTTTTTTTTGAAAGGATACTTGGAAAAATAAGAATGCCACTCGTTTCAGTGTGTTAAATACTGAACTGAGTTAATACTTACTTGACTGTATGTTTGGTAGCACAATAAGTAAAGCTTCAGTGCCGTCTCGTATCCCTTATCTTTTTAAACACGTCCTTAATGTTTATGAAGCTTAGTAACAGGGAGGAAGTACTGCTGCCCAAGGCACAATGGATAGAATTAATGGCTATAAATGTAAATCAAATTTTTTTTGGGGGGTGGGAGTGGGCCAGACGTGGTTCCTTTAAAAAAAGTATGAAATCTTTTGAGAGAGAGATCAGTTTAACTGCAACTTTTCCGTGTTATTAATTAAGCTCTTTTTTAATCCTTCCTTAGTCATCTTGATATTATTTACCTTAACAACAATGTGTAAATTAATTTCCTCTTAATACAGACACGAAAACCTCGCAGATTTGACAGTGAGCTTCCAGATATCTCATTAAGTGACTTGCAGTTTTTGCAGTCATTTTGTCCTTCAGAAGTACAGCCGTTACTCAGGTAAATCACTTTTTTAAACTGTGTGTGCTATGGAAATAGCTTCCCTTTCTGTCCTGCTCCTACCCACAATTCATTTTTCTTAAGGAACAGACAAGGATATTTTTTTGAACTAATATCATTCTTAATCAATGCTCTTCAATGACTTAATGCAAATACTTATTGCCTATATGCTTCCTGTACTCAAGCTCAGATGATTTGAACACGTGTATTCTGTATTGAGGTGTAAAGGATGTTGGGTGTTCCTCTGAGCTGCGTCATAGTTAAAACCCGAAAAACTCTGGTTGTCAGTTTTAAACTGAAATAAACTCAAAACTTCATGTATGTTTTGTCAGATCAGAATTAGACTTATTTTTTTCATTTGCACATTGTTAATGGGGTATTCTGGAGAAAATAAAATAAATTTCTTTAGGCCAGCGTGAGATCATAGAGGTCTCCTGTATTCAATTATTGCTTTTTCTCTGACAGACTTATCTTGCTAAAAGGTGTATGGTGTCAGTGCCTCTCTCTGGAAAAGTTGACTGTTAGAGTGAGCTTTCAAACTCATAAGTCTTAAGCCTGTAGCAATTGGATAGAGAAATGCCAACCAAGATAATGGACAAGGAATAGGCAGTAGCAAGTTCTATGTAAGGTTCTGTCTAGGAAGAGACCTGTCTGTCAGTATGACCATAATCAGATGATGCAGGGTATCCATCATCCTTCTGCTAGAAGAGATCTGCAGTTAGAGATTTGCTAAGATTCCATTTTTTAGTCCCAAGGCCACAATCCCACAGAGGATGATAAGGTAAATCCAAAAGGAGGATGCTCCCCTGTCATCTGTCAGGTTCACCAACAGTATCAGCCTGATATTGGTTTTTGGTGCACAGTGCAGGAGCTGAATTCACTGCTGTTTTCATCTCTATTTTGTACTGGCATTCTTTTTGATTCAGAATTCCTGGCCATCGTTCTGCTATTGCTGCTGGAATTAAAAATAAGTATAGGTGAGCTTAGTCTGCTTGACAGTGGATTTGCCCTAGATCACGATACAGCTGCTGTACCCTTTGAATTTCTCTTGTTATGCTCCTAGGCTTGCTCCTTAGTGATTCTGCAGGAAAAAAAAATTGCAAACTGTAGTATCATACTACTGATATTTGCCTGATTTTTTGCATTTGTAAGAATTCTACAACCTTCCTGGGAAGTTCAGACTAAGCTCAGGAAGAATTTTGCTTTGCTATTGTCAGAAAACCAATCACTAACCAAACTGTTTTAATTGGTCAGAATTGTAGTGACATAGCTTTCCACTTGATGGCAATAGAGGTGGGATTATGTCATGTTCCTCCTGGTTTCTGGGCTCAGGGTTACATTTGGTGGAAATATTGATGATAGTGGTGGACTTGGAACTCGGGTGGGTAAGGCTGTCGCACACCTTTGTAGAAACTGAGCTGCAGAAGAAACAACTTTGGTATTTTCATTTAACATCTAAAAAGCAAGCAGTAGGTAAACAGAGACCCAGCACAGAGTCCTTTTCTATCAGCACTGAACCCCTGAGATGCATAATTAAAGCGATGCTTCTGTTTACTTACAATGCTTCAGTCTTCTCAACTTACATGTTTGAGCAATTATTGAAATCTTAATTCTACAAATATATACTACGTGCCACTTGCCCTGTGTATTGAATAGAGAATGCAAAATACATTGAAGTGTAATCTGCTTTTATTATATTGTTAGTCTAAATGAACTCCTGCTTCATGGTTTCAGTGGAGCTGTTCCTGAACAAAGTAAAAATTCTGGATATATACAGACTCTCAAAAAAAATTAAATGTTGCTTTTCCAGAAGTTTAGAAAACTTGCAATCAAAAGCTTATCTTGCAACACTTGCAATGTGATCATGACACATTAATCAGTCTTTTAGTTTAGGTTACCTATCATTAAAATAAAATAGTAGAGAATTTATAGCTACTTCAAAGGAAGACCTGGATTGGAGAGAATCCAACTGGAGAGAAGAATAGTCATTTGCAAACATAAGTGCTTCAATTACAGATCTAATCACTATCAATTCTCTTCTGTTACTGTTATTGTAACTCTAGGTACTACTGGTAAATGTTTTCCTGAGAAGGAAAGACTCTGACATAGTACTTCCCCATCGTTGTGTTTATCACTATCTACTCCTTAAAAGTTCTCAAGTTCTTAATATAAAACACAAATACCAGGTGGTTTTAGTGGGTTTTCCACGTAAAGTAGATGAAATGAAGAAAGTACAAACCTTATATGGAGGGAAGCTTAGTCTTGTTTGAATATACACATAATAATTTAATATATTTGAATATTAGATTAACAATGTGGAAAAAAATTTTTAATCCTATACTGTTTTTAAGGGTTCCTATACTTTGTGACTTTGAACCTCTTCACCAGCATGTACGTGCTCTACATAACCTGGTAAAAGCAGCACAGAGTTTGGATGAAATGTCACAAACCATTACAGACCTGCTGAATGAACAAAAGGTATTTTTGTTTTTCTTTACCAAGAAAAGAGAATATTCTATTCAAAAGAATAGAATATTTTCATAGTATTGTTTTATCAACCTTTTCAGAAAGAAACTTTGTTTTTCCCAATGTAAAGATTAGTTGGTCTCATAACTGCATAATAATAGCTTCCTTTCGAATCACGTACTAATAAATATTTTGAGAATTTTGAGCTCTTCAGCGAGTAAAGTGAGTCTATCTAGAGAATAGTCAAAAGATCTTAAATATCTTCTAAACATTTAGCAGATGCTTGTATTCCACAGAAATTGTAGACGGAGAATTACTCTGTTAAGATTTCTGCTCTCTGCTATTTTCTCAAGCTTCTGTGTGCAGAATGTGTGCATTTTGCCTTTGTTGCTTTAGTTTGTATTTAATGAAAGTGTTTGTTACTTCTCCAGATGTTTGCATTGCTGCTTGAAGTCCTTTTGGCACAAGCAGTTAAGGAGAATTTAGGACATTGGTTGTCCCCATTAGCCTGAATATTACTGTATCATCTACTCCTTTGTTGCAGTCCTGCTTTTTGGGGAAGGAAAGAAATATGTGCAGTCTTTTTTTTTGAGTATAGAAGGAACAGATGGCAAAAAGAACTCAGATTCTTTCGTGTAGAAACTCTGTTTCTGCCAGTCACTTTTGATTGCTTCTATGCGTTCAGTCTCTGATTTTCATAATACACCAAAGGGGTCCTTTTAGCTTCTGTAGCCTGTCCCAGTTGAAACCCTGGGTGAATTTATGAATGCTTAAAATTATATGTGAAGTTGACTGCTTCCAGTTGGGTTTCTTTAGCAGTTCTGCTGTAGGAAAAAAGTGTCATTGGGAAAAAAGTGTGCGACTGTTATCTACAGTGTAAGTGTTTGTATGCATTTTGATGCTGACTAGAAGCATCTTCTGTAACTACCAAGGTTATGGGCATGTTCAGTTTTGAATTAACAAATTCCTGCTTAAACCAGGTGACATGAAGTCCTCTATCTTTTTACTCCTCTGGAACTTGAACAAGAGATTTACTGGAAGTCTTTCATTTATGTAAAATATGAGATCTGGGCTGCTCATTGTTCTGTAATATAGAAAAGGTGTGTCATTTATGTCATATCTTAGCTCTTTTCGGTCTTTATGAAGATTCATTTTTATATGAACAGCCGTTAAGAACAAAAGTGTTAGGGCCTGATCACTGTATTAGCCAATGGAATGGCTAGGAGTGGTGTAAATTTTGTGACATCTGGGAGTTTTCTTAACATGCTCTTCCAAAAGACCATGCTCTGAGATATAGGAGTCAACCCCCAGCATCCTGAAATTTATCTCATAAGAAACCAGGATAGTGGCAGGTGTTCTAACGAATTCATTTTTCACTAAGGCTTGCATTGTTAGAAGAGTGTGAAATAAATCAAAATAAATCAAAATTTTTAATCCAAAATACACATAACAACAGTGGAAAAATAAACAGGAAAGATGCCTTACTTGTTCAAGACTTGATGGTTTGCCTTTCTTCGTTCAGACTTGCTTATCTGAGAAATTTTTATCAGTGTCTGGCTGCACAAAAAAGGTGTTTGCCAAATCAGGAGGATCTGTTCTTTCCACTCTCTCTTTTGCTGTGCTTTGACCAGTTTGAATTCTTGGCTGACTCAGAAATGTCAAGTGCTTAGACAGATTTGGATAATTGTCCCTTTCCTTAGAGTAAATTGCATTGCACAGTCAAAGCTGGGCCATTCATGATGTCATCTTGAAAATGTCTATCTCTGTGTGTAATTTCAATGATTCATTTGAACTCTTTTTTGGAATTGAAGCAAATAGATCTGTCAGATTTTTTTTCCTTCTCAATGACGGTGCTCTTGTTATTACTTGATGAAAGATACTAGGTCTTTCTCTGTGTTGCTTTGTCCCACAGATGGTCTAGAAGTGTTTTTTAAATTATACTACTTTTGTCTGTGTTCTTTTTTTGCGTAGAATTACTGAAATAATTTGAAAATGTTCTTTTCTTATCCTTAGTATTGCTGGGAATTTACAGTATATAATTAGAAGGATGAATAAACATTTAATAATATTCCTGAATATGCCTACAGCTTCATGCACCTACACATTCTGTTTGTGAACTGTAAGATATCGTCCCTGCAGTTTGCTGCAGAGTTGGTGATGACTGTGCAGGCATTGAGTGTTGCTTATGTAGCAGGACGTTGTTCTTGTCCTCTCCTAAGGAGACACTTTCGACCCCAACCTCCCTTTCCATACAAGTGGCAGCAAAAGCCTGGTTCTTTAAGTTGGACTGGGGTAGTTTCCCTGGCTTGTTGGTAGTGCAGCAGTTTAGCTCTTTCTGGGTCAGGTGGGAGTTCATCCTACTGCATCAGCCACAGCAGCTGGTCTTTTGATAGTTGCTTTAGGCAGGAGAGAAAAGCTGTGGCTGCAGACAAATGAGCAAAGAGGAAGTCAGAGAGGAGATCCAGTACCTTACAGGGGAGGTTAGTACCATTTCTTTTTAAGTGTCCCCGTAACTCTTACTATTTCAGCTTTCAAGTTCATAGAACATTAATGATGATATGCTTCTCTATCTGATATCTGATTTCTTTTTTTAGTATTACATCAGAGTAGTTAAAGAACATTTTTGCTTAATTTGTTACTACTTTGAAATCTATTTTCCTTTTTAAACCTCTCTGCTTATTCTTTGTAATTTAATAGTCTCACACCAAAGATATTGCTGTGCCCTCTCATTTCCATAATACAGACAAAGTTTAAGCAGATCAGTGATTGGGTTAAAGATGTCCAGGAGAAAGTTAAGGCCCCTGTAGGAATCAGGTAAGATGATTTAAGGTGTCTTCTCCACGGTTAGTAGGTGATTAACATACGCAATCCTTTGGTATTAAAAGTTTCTCTTGTAAGAGAAGCTGGCTTTTCAAGTAAGATTATGAACCTACCATTTGTTCTAGTTGAGTTCGAAATTCAAACAGTTTGTAATCCTTCCAAGAACTGCCCCATTCCCTGACTGTTTATCATAGTAACATGACTAGAACAAGGCATGTAGTCCTGCAACACCTGAGAACTTAAAAATTAACTCTGCTTCTCTGTCTCTGCTTTCTATTTTTTCTTGTTTGCTCTTGACTCCTTTTCCTTTGTCATCACAGGAATTACAGTGTATGACATATGCATACATTGCTGCCTGTAGATTGTAAGTAGACTAGATGGCAGGCATCAGCTTCTCAGGGAAATAGGCAACAGTAAACACAGTCTTTGTTTTGTTTTCTTCTTTATGCTATATTCTTAGTCTTTACCTTTTAGGATGATTCTGCAGGGATGCCAAAAGTAGATACCATCTTTCCTTTGCACTTGGCTTTCTATAGGGCCTTCTAATATTCAAAGTCTTTGAAGTGCTTTTTTAGTATGTGCTTGCTAGCTATTATTATTGTTAAAGCTCTGGTTTAAAAATGTTAGATGTTTGTCACTTAAAGCATATCCTTTGAATCCAGGAATGTATCCTTCAATATTTCTTTTTCTAAGTTTTCTTAGATAAACAGCAAGTTGAAATTAAACCCCAGGGAAATGCTTAAACCTGGACTAATAGTACCTTTAACAAAAGGAGCATTTCCCTTTAACTTTTTTTGTCTCATGTCCTGTTTCATTTTTGATAACTAAAGACAGTATTATGTATATAATGAACATAAGTTTTTTACAGTGTGTTTTCATCATTGGATTTCAAAATCATTGTACGATTTACCTTCATATAGATGCAAAGGCTAATGGAGATGAGATGTAAATGCAGCTCTGCTATATAGATGAGTGTCAGAGCTGGAAATAGATTCTTCTTAAATCTCAGTTCAGAATTCAATCACACTACATCTCGTACAGAGAAGAATAGGGTCCCTTTTTGGGTAGCAGCCATTTGTAAAAGATTGAGAAAACAAAAATCGGCTATTTATACATCAGCAGTCTGATATCTGTCACTTCTGTGTGTTTTTTTTGAAGTTCTGTTGCTGACCATTTATTGCCCAGCTCCACTAACTGTTGCCAGTCAAGTAGCTTGAGTTCAATGGGTAGCACAAGTTTCTTCAATAAAAACTAACGTACTAAAGAACACTAGATGTGATTTAAATGCATGAAGACAGTGTGGATGGTTTGGAAAAGAGGCACGAGCAGGATCATCAGGATTATCAGCTGGAGGGAATGTTGGCTTTTTGGAGAAGAGCACCATTCTGAAAGATCTCCCAGCACTTTGACACTGAACATCTTATGGGAATCTTTTACTGCAAATGTTCCGCTGAGTCTTTACAAACAGTTTCTTTTCAAGATGGTCACATTCCTCAGGTGAATAAGGTCAAACAAGTCCTTCAAGGATGAAGGAGGGAGAAGCAAGGTAATGGTTGGGCTATGGTGTTACAAACAATGCATCTGAGATCTTTCAGGACACTGATCCGTTCAAAAAACTCAACTTCTCTTCCAGTTTGTGATCCTGATGATCCTGCTCACGCCTCTTCACCCTGTGTGTCACAGATGCTCTCCTTATGTATTTTAACTGTGTGTATTTCACTGTAATTTTCTTAGGAAAAATTGCTTCGCTATCCATCCTATTACAAACTTGTTCAGGAATGCATTCTTGGTGGATACGAGGCTGTGTGTTGCTTTTTGGCTTCCACTGGGATGTGTTTTGCACTTGCTGAAGCTTGAGGTTTATATTTTTGTTTTAAAAATCTGCAGATGATATTATTGTTGGCATTAGGCCTTTTATATATTCCCTGTTGTATTTAATAGTTAACAGTATAAGACTTTACAGGTTGACCATTTGTTCCTAGTTCTGGTAGATGTGAAGATAGTAAAGGAAGAGGACTTTAATACACGTCACTTATTCTGTCAATGCAAGCTTGCAAGCAGTAAATTTATTATGTTAAATCTATTAAATAAATAGCAAAGATAAGAAAATCTATGACTGAAGTGTAATCTTGTAGATACATCATACTGTAAGTTAAATTGAGTTTTAGTCACATTTGAAAAGCTTGACAATCGCAGAACACAGGCTGTTGGCACAGTCTCTAAGGCCTTGCTGAGGTTGATTATTTTTTTTAAAGCATTTCAAATGGTGCTTTACTGAATTTCAAGTGCATAGAAATAGGTGCATGTAACGTGGCCTGCAGTTACAACTATTATAGCTATGATAAATCAAAATTAAGCTGAATTCACTTAAAGTATATATTCCATGGCAGTATAGAAAAGCATGGTATCTTTGAAATAGCAAAGATTGTTTTTCAAACACTGTGCATGAATTTACACTTTACAGTAGAGTATGCACTGGAACTTGATCTTGCTTTGTAATTCTTATAGTAATGAGATTTAAACATGTTATCTAATCACAATTAATTGGAAAATGGGTTTGAAGGTAAGTTTTTAGCCTTTTGAGAATCAAAAGCACTGGAATTGATCAGAATTACTTGGGAACAGTTCTGTCAAGGTGGAGAAGCTTTACTTAATCTTTGTATTGGTTTACAAGCTGCTGTTACTGATGGATGATTATGGGTGGTTATTCGAACTATCAGCTTTTCAGCTGAAGATTGAAGCGTCTGGTGCTACAGAATCAGGTTTGGTGGTATCCAGGGTCTAGAGGCAAAATGATAAAAATTGGGAGCGATGGGAGCAGCATGGAGGGGAAAAAAAAATCCACTCAGACTGTGATATCTTGCAAAAATCTGATTCTTGAAAAATCAGAATATTGCTTTTAATTAGAATGTGCCTTTCATTATACTGTCTTACTTTTACACTCTCACAAGAACAGTTCTCATGCATGTTTTTGATACGTTAGTATACAACAGTTTTGTTGTAGTGCAGCTTTTTGTAAACCTTCTTAATTTAGTATATTACACTGGATTACACTGATTTTAACAGCAGTATTAGCAACAATAAAATAAAAATATTTTAGTAACAAAATTATTAGGAGTACTGAAATAAATAGGCTGTTAGAAAACAAAGCCAATTTCTGACTGATTACTTCAGTTTTTTGTATCATCCAAACTTATTGTTTCAGCCCTTTCAAATACAGTTATACATGATCTATGTAGGACTTTTGGGTAGATGAACGTTTAGTATTTATGTATTTACAAATGGTGCGTTTTTGAAGCTTACTAGAAAATCTCTCTGAATTTCTGAAATTTTTGCTTAAATTTTAGTCGTATGTATTTTGGACTGTTACGGATAATAAGGCTGACTTTTTAAGTTCTTGTTTTTGCCTGGTAATTTTTAATCAATTTAAAATATTAACACTTTTGCCTATCACTTTGTTAAATGTTTGTTTCATATTTTATAACTTGTAGGCCTCCAACAGTCAAGCATCACCACAATCTGCTACTACACCAAGGATGGAAAGTACAACAGGAACTGCAGTTGCTACCTCTTCAAGAACTCCTCCATCGCTCAGTCTTCAGGGTCCCCTGTGTCCTCCTGTGTGTCCCCCAGCTCCATTAGAAGAATTGTCTCCAGACAGCATTGATGCTCATACATTTGATTTTGAAACTATCGCCCATCCAAACTTGGAGCAAGCTCTTAAGCAAGGATCATTAGACTTGGATTCATTAGCAGAAAGTCCAGAATCTGATTTTATGTCAGCGGTAAATGAATTTGTAATAGAGGAAAATCCAGTATCTCCTAATGTAATAAGTGATCCACAAAGTCCAGAAATGATGGTGGAATCTCTTTATTCTTCAGTTATCAATGCAATAGACAGTAGACGTATGCAAGATACAAATTCTTGTGTAAAGGACATTTCAGTAGAAAATGCATCTCTCAGTGTTTGCATGGAGAAGTGTAGGGTTATTGCCCAAGACTCAAAGGTACATTTAAGAGGTATAAAAGAAGATCTTTGCCACTTTAGAACACTTGTACAAAGAGAACAGTGTGACTTTTCTAATTCTTTAAAATGCACTTCGTTAGAAATAGTAAGTACTATTGAGAAGGTAAAACTTTCACTTGAAAAAACACTAAAAGATAAACATCAAAAAGAATTACAGTCTTTGAAAAGTGAATATGAAACTAAAATTAATAAATTATTGGAGGATGGTGAAGAAAATAAAAAGAAGATTAAAAAGTTAAAAGGTGATTTATTAGGCCTTGAGGAAGTTCTTCAGAATAAGAATGATGAATTTGCAATGGTAAAAAATGAGAAAGAAGCTGTAGTTTGCCTTCAGAATGAAAAAGACCAGAAATTACTTGAATTGGAATGCCAAATGAAGACACAAAATTGTGAAATTAAGGAACTGAGACAGTCACGTGAGATAGTACTTGAAGACTTGAAAAAACTTCATGTTGAAAACGATGAAAAACTACAACTCCTGAGGGCAGAACTCGAGAGTTTAGAGCAAAACCATTTAAAAGAACTGGAAAGCAACCTACAAGCCAGGCATTTACAGGAATTTGAGAAGGTGCTAGCTGAGCACAAGGACTGTTTAGATAAATTAAAAAAAGAGAACCAGCATAGACTTGAACAAATGCAGGAATCTCATGCAGTAGTTGTGCAAGAGAAACAACAAGAAGTAGAAGAATTACAACTCAAGGTTTCAGATCTGTCTGATTTGAGGTGCAAATTAGAAGTTGAACTTGCCCTGAAAGAGGCAGAAACTGATGAAATGAAGCTTCTTTTGGAAGAAAGTAGAAACCAGCAACAAGAGACCTTAAAATCTCAGATTGATAAGGAAACTGAAAGCTTAAAAAAGGAGATAGATAAATTAAACAATAAAATACAAATTAACAGTGATGAATATCAAGTGGGTTTATCGGAACTAAGGACTCTGATGACAATTGAGAAAGATCAGTGCATTTCTGAGCTAGTAGACAGATATGAAGAAGAATCAAATTTGCTTAGAACTGAACTAAATAAAGTAACACTTCTTCATCAAAAAACTTCTGAGGCAGAAAAAAGACTTTCAGAGCAAATAACGGAACTACAAAGTAAGTTAGAGTTGGAAGCGAATGCCCTAGAAAAGGAAAAAACAGAAAAATTGTCTCTCTGTGAGCAGCAGGAAAAATACGAAGCTATTATCCGTAAGCTTAAGGAAGAGAAAGAACTGTTAGTATCTAACCAAGAACAAGACAGGCAGTTGCTCATTCAGAAGCTCAATTGTGAAAAAGAGGATGCAGTACAAACTGCTTGTAAAGAGTTTGAATTACAGAGGGAAGCTGCTGAAAAAGGGCTTTTGGAAAAAATACAACAACTTGAGATGCAAGTAAATCGGAGGTACTGTAAGAATTAAGTTGCTGTGTTTTATTAGTATTTTAAAGTGATTAATGTGGTATATTCATGATGCACTATGCAGTAAGTAAAATTTCTACGTATTTGTAATAGTGTTTGTCTGGGTTGGTTTCTACATTCAGGTTTTGAGTTACTTCCATTTCATAGGTAGAGATATTCCTGTGTCTGTGGTTAATCTCAAAGATTGTAAAGTATCTTACACAATATTATTTCCAGACAGCAATGAAGGCTTTATATTTCAGTCTTGTAATGTTATGTTGAAGGAGTGTTTCCACAATAGCATATTGCTTGAAATTCTGATTTTGATGGTCTCAGCCTCTCTCTCCTTTCCCATCCTTTGCTCTGGTATTAGCACTGTGTGAGCGTGCAGTGGCTAGCTTTTAGGCTGATAACTTTCTTTTATTGGCTAACTATACACTCTTGTTGGTGCTAATGGTGGCATGAAAAAGGTTGTGGGAATATATATGATCGACTGAGAACTGTCTGATGGCCACCTGGAATTCCATTGACTTTAGCTGCCATGGTTATGTGTTTCAAGGGTCTTAAGTTTGAGCTTTATAATGAAACACACATGGGCAACATTATTTTAAAGAATATCCTAACATCATTGTTTTTCATTGTTAATTTCTGCAGTGTTTTTCCATTTTAAAAAGAAAAATATATTTTCCCTTGCCATAAATGCCTAGAATTACTCTTTCTGACTTCTCAAACCGTACCTACTTACTAGTTCATAATACCTGTCAGCAGAGTAGATTATGATGTTGTGGAATGGAAATACTAGAATTTTTCTATGTGGCTATGGCTTAAAAACAGTATTCTATTTTGAAATGCTAGAATTTGTCACTTACGTTTATGTAGTGTGAAGGAACGCAGCAGATAGATCTTGTTTGTACAATACCTAAATTTTTTTCTGGGTATTATGATATACCAAGTATGTGAAATGGGAAAAGACCAATAAAATGGACAGAATGGGCATAAAAACCAGAAGAGTACTGCAGAACATGAATACAGACTTAAGCTAGCATTTAACTTTAGAATATCAATGTAATGGGTTTTTTTAAAAAAAAAAAAAGGAAGGGGAGGGGAGGTTACGCAGAGAGTCCAACACGTACGCACAATTCGCTTACGTGGTGCAAGGGAAATCTGAATATCTGCTTCTCTTGAATTATCCACTTCAGTCCCACTAGCTCAGGATTTCGATATGCGAACATATCCGTCATTAAATAATGTTGTATCCGTGTCTGTGTTTTGTATGTCAGTGTATGAAAAAATATGTCAAGATAATATTACGGTTTTTCAATTAAGATTGGGATATAAAGAAATTAAGAACTGCCCTTCTTAATTGAACAAAATATTCTCTTAATGAAATATGGTGAATTGAGAAGGAAGAACATAAACCCTATGTTCTTTTCCTTTTATATGTATTAATGCACTGTAGAAGTTTTAAAAACTTGACTCAACAGGAAAAAGATGTACCTGTATCATCAGACTTTAAAAATCCACCATCTACACTTAAATTTAAACAACTTCTGAGCACAACTCTGTGTACTTTTGTACAAACTGGGTAAAACAGATAGTAATGTATTTCAAAGAAATATTATCTGCTTCAGTCTAAAGATGTGTTGGTACTTTGTTATGAGTTCTGTCAAGCAATTTAATTTTCAGTATGACGTTAAGATATGTATTGCCTCCTAAAGCTGCTCTTTATGCCTTTAATCTGCTGTTAGGCTTTTTCCTCTAGGAATAAAGACATGCAGTGTTTTATCTCCAGAGGGCATATATGTTACGTCTTAATATTATCTGTCTTAATATTTCAAAGTCACTGTCTAGCTGTTTGGTTTTTGAGTTCCTAAAACCCCAAGATATGTCGGTAATTCAAGTTGACTTGTTATCTTCACTCAGTCATCGTTTAGCAGTTAACTTGTAATGGTAGAAACCAGATTTTATTTGGCATGTGCCTATATGCTTGTCAGATAAGTGTTCTTTTCTGCAAGAGCAATGTTACATTAGCCATCCAGAAGGCATGGACAGGGAGGTGAATTGTTAAATTTGATCCGAGTGTTGCACTGATATCAGGAATTTAGTTTTTGAACTTACATGAAAACTAACAAAAATATTTAGAAGTGGCAAAGAAATGTTTGTGACCCACGCATCACCAACATATGAAAATTAATATGTTTTGGTTGTCATGTGCCTGGAATTCAAGTCGTCATGATTAGGAAAGACAATAAAACTGCAAGGCATTTGTAACTCTCCTATTTAATCTTTCTACTGTACGTAGTATGTACTAACCAAGATTAACTGACAAACACAATTTCTGTAATGACTTTCATTGTTAAGCAGTTTTCTGGTGAGTTAAAAGATTTATAACATTGTACAGAATGTTAAAAATAGAAAAGGAATCCTGACTGCTTTGAAAACTGAATTACAGCTTTGGTGTCTTCCGGTGTTGATATTGTCCAGCCGCTCCCATCAGACCACCATCAGTAGTGAAGCTTCTCTGTAGAGCATGTGCTCTCTCTTACAGCTACGCTTAATTTAGAAATAAATTGAAATCTAATCCAGCACAAAAATGCTTTCTCAATGGCATAAAAAAGATTTGCCTGGGTGTCTCATGACTTGTTTTGTTCTCTGCTTATTTTACTTCTGATTTCTGGAATGTCAAAGGTTGTTTTGCCACTCTAGGAACTTCTGTTGGCTTTCAGGGCTCTTTTATTTACAACTTCTTATGGCCTTTTTGAGTGCTTAGCTACTGCATAATCGTTTGTATCTTCAGTATATGCCCATGTGGTAGAACAGGGGTAGTGTTGTTTTCTTAGGGTAGAGCATTACAGTGTTTACCTGCAAAGGAACCCCAATCTCTGAAGAAATGTGCTTTTGGTGTCTTGAAAACACTAAAAAAAGTTAGACATAGTCACTATTGTCATAGTTGTGGAGACCTTTGCAGATTCAATAGTGATACAGTGACAAGGTTTAAAAACTAGGAATGTATGTTAGCATCCTTTGCAGAATAACAATATCCTTTACTTGGCTGTCATTTGCAAACAGTCAGTAGTCCAGGCAACCTATCTCAGAGGCAGATGATGCCTGCTTTGGTTTAGTGCAGCTAACAGCCTTGGGTTTAGGCTGATGTATTAACTTGGCATTTAGATAACTTGGAATAATATGAGTGAATTTTGGTTGCTTGTAAAGTAAGGTGCAGGTGTACCTCCTCTTTACACTTCGCAAACAAACTTATCCTGTGCTTTCTTATCTTGATAGGGAGAATTGATGGCAGAAACAGAGGTAGGCGAGTATGTGCTGGATCATATGGTAAAACAAAGACTCTGTAGAAATAGCAGGAGCTGGTCGTTTCGTGGATGCCCAAACTTCTATCCAGTATGCAGCAATCAGAATTTTAGGTTCCCTGCTGCCTCCTCTCCAATTCAGTTTTCTTTCATATTCTCTGTGCTGAATCTTTCTGGTGTCTCTGAGGTTCTCTAGCCCTTAGTCTTAATAGAGAAGCTTTGCATTATGAAGCAAGAAGAATTCTTGAAGCATTTTTAGCACTAGGAGTTGTGCTTGTGAGTGTTAGTATATTAGCACATGATGTTTTGCTTTCAGCACAGCCTATCTAACATCAGGAGACCATACCTCCAGGCTGCTCTGACTAGAGAAAACCATTGACACATGTATGTAGATGTAGAGTTAGGTTTGGGGGATTTTCTTTATATTAAATATGATTCTGGTGTAGAGGAATAATAGAAATTTAAAATAATAGTTTTTCACAAAAATTGCCCGACAAAGGGATTTGTCTATCCCAGTGTTCTTCAATGGTGGTTCTTGATAACTCAAGCCAAAACACAAGAAGAGGGTAGTTAATGCTTTGGGTTCAGTGATGGAAAATATTTGGCCTGTGTAATATTGCCTGTTTCAAGAGCCATTTAAGGTCATTATCCTTCCTGCCTCGATGACTGTTGATGCTTTCCTTTCTTTATGATCATTGCTACTGTTCTCCAGATTCTGCAACCCAGAGTTTTGAGTTTCATATCTGGATTCCTTAGCATCAGATTTATTGCTGAATTGCTTTAATTATGTGAGAGTTCTGAAGGCTTTGCATTTTGACATACTAAGAATTTTCGGGGAGTTGATATGTTATTGTTCTTCTTTTTACCACTTTCCACACCTTCTGTTATGTTAGAAAAATGAAAACAAAAATCTCCCCCCTCAACAAAATTTCAAAATTGGAGCCAGTGTAGTACACTAAAAAACAGGATGCTCAAGAGTGAGAATTTGGTGAGATGCTCATGATTAAAAAGTAGAATTGAAGATTAGTAATTACTTAATTGGAATACAATATTTATTAAACATGTTGGAAAAATGTCTCAAAAAGGAACTTCTGATTTTTGTGTGTTTACTTATTTCATGTATGCTGGGACTCTGTATATGCTGCAAATTTAAAGCCGAAACATTTTCTTTTAAGTCCTCCCACTGAATCATCTGCTGAATCAAGCTTGGTTGCTGAACTTCAAGAGAAGCTTCAGGAAGAAAAAATGAAGTTCTTAGAGCAACTTGAAGAACAAGAGAAAAGAAAGAATGAAGAAATGCAGAACATCAGAACATCGCTTACTGCAGAACAGCAGGTAAAGCTGATTCTTTTTTACTTTTGCTCCCATGACAATTATGTGTTCTTTTGCTGTTTTGAAGTTGTGGAGTTGGTTAGAGATTTTTTTGCTATGTAAAACTTATGCATTCTAAATTTGTGCTATTATCTGGAGCCAGGATATGATCTGTGAATGGAATCTACCACTTAAGCATTAAAAAAAAAAAATTCCCCCAAGAAAACCCCACCTTAAATATCTGTGAACTGGGCAATCCAGATTCAATTTTTGTTATTTTGTGACTTCTTTTGCTTAAATTGTTAAGCTAGTGCTGTAGATTTTTATCCATTAATCTGTTAACTCCAGAAAGATACCGGTGAAGTATAGTTTAAGTTAACAACACAAAATTTGTGAACAACACAAAATTAATTATTTGAAATACTAATTGAGTTGGAGTGCTACTTAATGGCTTTTAAACGTTATTAGCCTGGGTAGGTGGCATTTGAGGTTCAAAGCAAATGTTATCTTTTACTTAATAAACTTAAAACCACTATGAACTCCACACCTTGATACAAAATCATATTGCACTGGATTAATAATAATATCTGTATCCACACATTTTTTCCTTTCAAAACATCTTGAATCTCTCCAATTTTGTAGATGAGTCTTCAATTCTTAAATCTCTGTTAGGAACAGCTATTATCTACGGCTTTGATTGCATTTAAACGCTAAGAAAGGATTTTCTGTTTTAAGCACCTCTACTTACTTTAGCTATGGTAGGATCAAATAAGGACAAAGAGACAGTGTAGTGATCAGCCAGCTTGGTGAATGAACGCTATGAATCACTTGGTGCAGAGAGCAGAAAATTGCAGACAGTTATAAAGAAAGGAATGTTTTTGAAATGTTTGGACTGCAAACATTAATACTGAGGTGAGCCTTACATAGTAAATCTAATAGGAATATTTCATAGATTACATTGTTAATCGTAAGATTTGTTTTTCCATCGGAATATGCCTTAGTATGCCATTTTCCTCATTACCTAATAATATTCTTTATTTGTGCAGCAGAGCCTGGAAAGGAAGGTTCTAAGGCATTAACAGCAAATTCCAGGGAAGATGGAGCCTTTTATTTAAAAAAAAAAAAAAAAGAACAAAAAAAAAAACCCAAACCAACCAACCAACCAAACAAAACCCCATAAAAATGGTGTATCAGTCAGTGCTGAAAGCTTACTGGACTGGCTGTGCTGATCACTGAATATTCTGGGTATTTACCCTCACCTTTGATGTAATTTTTTTTTCAGTAAATTCGTCTTAGAAGTGCTACTTAGGCTTGCAGTGTGTGATAGTTTTGTTATGCAGACATATACCAAAGGCCGCTATGTACTGTGTAAGGTGTGTAGCCTGCCAAATAGCTTGCATTTTAAGACAGAGAGTTGATAGGCATAGGTCAAGACAATCTTAAAATTCACCAAAAAAGTGAAATTGTAATTTAAAATATCCTTTTAATACATGGTTCTAGTTTTTGTCTGCCTCTTCAGCATAACCTTAAGAGTAGAAGGGGTGAGGGCATAATGGTTAGTAGAAGGATTGAAGAAGCAGAAAGATTTGTCAGACTGATACCGAAGGATATGCTACCCTCTTCTATGTTCAGTTATTCAAGCTATTAGTCAGGATTCCTATATGACTTCTGCATTAATTAGTTGTTCACTGAGGAATGAATGCATAACTTGAAATGTATTTTTAATTCAGATTCTAGTATATTACTCTAGTTTATTAATAATGATATTTTTCTTTTTTGTTACATGTACATGCAGTGCAGCTTTGTCTTAATAACCATTTTAATCCTTAAAGTAACTGTTTTTAATATAAAATGTGCAACTGTCTGACATTACCTGGAATATAAAGCATTGTGTTTAAAAAAAAAAAACAACTTACAAATTCCTATTTTTTAATGATGCTTTATAATAATACTACATGTGTATATTGGGCTTGGGGGAACCAGAGGGATAAAAATTAAAAAAAAAAAAAAGGAAAAAAATTGTTACAGGGAAACCTCAAAACAAAATATACAGACATTTTATCTCTTCACCAAAGTAATATGTAAACAAATTTAATTCCTTGTTTAATTATAATTTAGGTGTTGAAATGCCTGATACCTTTTTGTACTTTTTTGTTCTAGTAATGTGTTTTGCATTACATTTATACAGTACATTTGTTATTTCAGTAATATTTCTTTCTGTTTTCAGACTAACTTTAACACTGTTCTGGCAAGAGAGAAAATGAAAAAAGAAAACATAATTAATGATCTTAGTGACAAATTAAAAATGCTGACACAACAGCAAGAAAAAGATAAGGGTAAGCAAAATTCTGAAACGGTATTCACCTTTTCTAATAGGACAATTCCATTCGCCACAGATTGTTTTTATCCTTAGTGCTGCTGTTACTAAAAGAATTTTTATTTACTTGTGTCATAGATTTGATTGAAACACTTTCTGAAGATCGAGCTCGCTTACTTGAAGAGAAGAAAAAGCTTGAAGAAGAAGTTAATAAACTGAGAAGTAGTAATTTTTCTCCGTCAACCTACTCAGTGGCAGCTTCAGAAGCTTGTGGAGCCTGCGCAGCTGATATTCCCACTGACACAGACAGATTGGTTTCTGACATTGCAGCTGAAGGGAGAATGGACTCCACGATGGAAACCAGTATGATGGCTGTGCAGTAAGTATGGGGCATTGTAGCAGAAATACACAAAGCATGCTCTCGTTCTTTAAATGTGTGCTGTTGGGTGTTGTGAAGTACAAATGAGCATGTTTAACACTCCTTCTGCCTTTGATGTTCTTGCTAAAAATATTCTTTTAAATGCATGCATACAATTATGGTGTCATAATCATCAGAAATGTGTGGTTTTGATGACTTAGAAGTATGCAACTTAAAGGTGAAACTTGGCCCCACAATTATGAGATGAAAAAATAGACCTAAGTATATGAAATGTAAGTCAAACGGGAGAGGAACAATTGTAATAGTGGCCTAGAATGAGCTGGGTGGCTGCATGTTACTGGCATATCTTTTGAACAGTGGCTGGCTTGCATTTAAAAACAAACAAACAAATTTTATGATTGTTTGTGTACCTGTCTGCTGTAAGATAGCATAATAACATTCCTTGATAAAGGGGAAGAGGCGATAGGTATGCTTGGTAGAAATTAGGCTGAGTCCTCAGGATTCCAAACAAATAATGGGACTGAGGCTGATTAAGTGGCCTTGATGGATTGATGTTTTGTATTATTGGAGAGAAGGACAGGTATTCAGCATCCCTTTGTTTGTATAACCTCTGAATCATCAGTACTGTCAGCTGTGATGTACTGCTGACTTACTAGAAGGCAGTGATGGGACTGGAAAAAACTTTGCAATGGTTTAATCCATGACTTGAGGAAAGCACCTAGAGCAAGCAACTTACATACTTCGAACAAAACTTTTCACTTAAAATTGGTTCTTTTGTGTTTGGATCTGGATTTACAACAGATTCAAATAATGTTATGTTGATATCACACACATTTAACTTTATAACCCTTTCTTTAAGCAGGGGCTAGTTTGCAGGTAGGTGTCTGAAGCTGAGTTGAAATACTGAGGTGATTATAGAGATCAGGGGGAGCTTACGGAGTTTTGTTGCAGTCATTGACTTCACTATATTCTTTATTTTGGGTACCCTACAATAGCAGTTACTTTGGTATTGGCGTATAACGCCTTACCTAGTAAGTTAAGAGTCTACATGTAAAGCTAGTAGACTCTGATCTGGTCTCAGTACATGACTATGAAGTCTTCTGAACTTAAATAATTCTGACTGGTACAAAGTTGGTCCTGTTGGTTGTTGTCAGGAATCCAGACTACTGCAGATGTATTTTCTGTTTTTTCAATACTGACTTACATGAAAATGTACATCAAGTTCAGAGCCTTGATTCTTACTTTAAATGTACCTAAAGTAATTTTGTGAAGGTTTTTGAATAGTAAAGACTGACTGATGCCCCAAGAGAGCAGGTTATGATGATGCATGCAAAAATCCTTTTTTTTCCCCTTTCTTTCAATATTCTTAACAATTTTCATAAATTTCTCTTAACAAATGTAGAATGTTAGGTTTAAAAATTCTGTACTAAAATAAGCATATTCTATTACATGTACTTTCTGACTAGAATAAGACAAAATGAATAGCACCTGATATGTGTGCATTAAAATAGGACTTATTGCTGGAAGATACTCAGCTATTATCATGCTGAGTGCAGTATAAGAATCCGTTCAGAGTGGGAGAGAATTCAGAAAAAAAGGATGAAGAAGTTTTATCCAGGGCATTCCAATTGTTTTTTTAACTCCATATAGAAACCAGGGAAAACGAAAAAAAAATTAAAAACCTACAGTATGAGTATGTTTCTGCTATAGCAGCCTAAGAAAACTGAAATAGTCAACATTTACTATTTTTTACTAATTAATGAGAATTGTTCTTTATGCTAACACTTTCTACCTCCTTGTGGTGGAAGATTGCATTTCTTTAATTCTTTTATACTAAGAATACTGATTTTAACATCCTTTTCTGCCATATCTAAGGAAATTTGGATTTGAACTGGAAGGCACTTCTAAATATTAACAGTCACATGGAATGTTTTCTTTTATGCTTTTACACCTGCAGTAGTTTTTTAATAGACTTTGCAATCATAACTGAAGTATTAATTGTCAGATTTCCTCTCTTCTCGTAATCCTCCCATAGAATTTCTCATTTGTAAAGTTGATAAATATCACAGGCTGTGTCATGTTTCCCTGAATAAACAGCAAGCCTGCTTTGTTCTAGTTAATTCAGTACAATGAGATGTTTTGGGAAGACAGATCTTGTGATCTTACTTTAAATAAAACAAAAGTTCATGTGTTCTTACTTCCTTCTTATTTCTGAGGCTTCTCGAAATATATGTCTGATTTATGCTTCAGAACTGTACAGTGTAATGTTTGTTGTATTCATTTGCAAGGAAAAAAGCTTAGAATCCCAGATTAATTTAATTATACCCCTAATATGATTAAAGGTTTATTTTTGCTCATTAAGAACACTTACCTGAAGAAATTGGCTGCATCTTTGAATCACCCACTTGATACAGCTTGCAAATTTGTACTGTTGTTGAAAGGAAAGCAGAATAACTGATTGTAAGCTCCAGGTTGCTACCCCTTTACCTAGAATCTTTGTGGAAGATCATTAAGCAATTGCAACCTATGCATTTTCTCATTTTTGTGCCACTGGCTTTTTGAACAATCCCAGACTTCTGCTTGCCTCTCACAGAAGTAATGAACCTGACTGGGAAACACACAAATGGAATGAGGTTTTGCCAGAGAAGCAAAAGCAGGGTTGTTACATATACTTACATTCACTTTAATCAGTGCACATCACAACCGACGCCGCCTAACCCAGAATAATATACCCAAAATAACTTTGTGGAAGCAAGGACGAAAACAGTTGTTGTTTACCAAACTAAACTTGCACTGATAATCAATAAAACACTGATATACCCTGTCTTTAGAAGGAGAACTATTTCTTACAGTAATCATTCTAGTCCTGAACTTTCAAGGCAGGTTTATAAAAAAAACTCGAAAAGATAAGCCTGGGGAAAAAAATTTTGGCTGAATGTAGTAAAAGTCAGGAAATAAATAGGCAGAAATTATTACAGGTTTCTGTTGACGTCTTCCTATTACATGAGGGCTAAACAGCCTTTTAACTGAAACGCGGTAATGATTATCATGGCTTAATTATAATCCGTAAGTTCTACTTGGCATTTTGCTTAGATTTATAGCATGTTTTGTCAGACTGGATGAATGGACTATATGTCCAAAAACTTTCCCATTTTCTTTTCTGAACCAAACCAGTTTGGACTACAAAATATATTGTTTCTTCCCTATTAACCTGCCTTTAAAAATATTTTTTAATTGCATTAGGAATTACTCTCTGTGTTGTTAAGATATTTCTTATTAGGATGCTAGCATTATCTTTTCATGCCCCAGTGCTCAGTTTATCTCACAGATAAACAATTAGCCAGTTCACATTAGTGTCTCTCTACCAGAGAGTCCTAGGGCACAGAGCCTTTAAACTACAAAGATTAGGAAAATACGACATTGTAGAGCTGAACCGCAATATCAGGGGTTAACTGCCAAAGCATTTGGAGCTGTATCTTTCATCTTAATGTTTTGAAAATAATGCAATATATGCCCAAATGTTCCCATGTAAATTTATAAACTGATCAGTGACTGAAAATTTACTGGCTTGTTGCAACAAAGTAGCTCCTTGGTTTTAAAGAAGAAAAAGACAAAAAAAAACCCCAGAAACCTTCTGCCTGAAATGTCAATGCTGATTCTTAAGGTATCTTTCTGTGCTGTTCCCTCTGTGCTAGCAAATATGTGGCACTGCGTGAAGATGGGGGGACGATGGGAAAGATAATTTTTGATCATGAAAAAAAAAATTATTTTAACCTATCCATTTTCTTCTTTCTCTTTTAGTGAAAATGTCCATATGTCTGAAGAAAAACAGAGGATAATGTTGTTAGAAAGAGTGAGTAGATTGTGAGGTTAAACATTACAACTAAGTACTTACAAATACGTATGTGTGAAGTTGTGCTGTGGTCAGTTATGTACTCTGATGAATATAGTCTCTGCAAGGCTTACAAATATCATTCCAGGGAATGTTTTTTCATTGTACTCGTTTCAGATCAGTATAATTCGTTGAAGTAATTCAAAATAAGTATTAATACATTATACTTATACTTTGCCTAGCTTAAAGTTTGTTTATTCTGTTTATGTAGGCTTCAGTATGAATGAGTCAGGTATAATAGTTCTTCTTAGGAATGACAGGTCATTGATCTAGGGAATGCAAAAAAAGTTTTGATTACTTTTTCAAATTAAGGCATCCAAAGCAGCTGGACAGGAATTAAGATTGATTTACCTGTTTCTCTTGGAAATGGGTAATTTCTCCTCTTAAGCTGCTACTACTTAGATCATTTTAATTCTACCTGGGATGCGTTATAACCTTGACAGTATTGCTTCTGTAAAAAGTGAAATAACACTTGTTATCAATGTGCTAAAAATTACAATTTTCTGAAGTTAGTCATGCTCCTGCAGGCTAAAGGGGGGTTTATACGTCGCCCCCCCTGCTTCTCCCAAATATACACCTTAAATTTTCACTTCTGTTACAACTTTTATTTTGAACATAGCTTTCAATGTATGCTGAGTAATTGAACCTTTTTGATGAAATAAAAGTTGTTATTGTTGGTAAAAGGCTAGATTAACCCTTAGTAGTTGCACTGGAATCTTTCAGATTCTAGTACTTTTTAACTATCCAGTTGTATCTAACTCCATTCCAGTTGCCTTTTTCTTGCTTCTTCAAAGTTGACCTTAAAAAAAAAAAAAAGAGTGTCTTTAGCCTTCAGCTTTCTAGGATCACTTAGACTAAAATCTGTGATCAGTTAGAGAACATGTGTATTTTCTGTTAATGGATTGTGGTGCTGTGTGATGCAAGTGGCTGGATGTTTCTGACTAAAAGCACTTACATGCTGTATCTGTCATCTGCTTACAAAGGATTTGTCATGTTTAGAAACTATAAAATTATATTACATTTCTTTTGCTGTTCTAGCAGTGAAATGTTTTTCTAACTTAAGGAGAAGGATGAGGATAAGTATGGAGATAAGCATAGCTTAGCACTGGGTTTTGTAGCACTGGGTAGTTGCTAGAGTTCAAATTTTTGTCACGTCTGTTCAAAAGATGTTTTGATATTGTTTTAAAGCTGAAAGCTGTAGTAAATAGGTATACTGTATAAGTAGTCTGGCTCTGGTCATATTAAAACTTTTAAAAAAATGTTTATACTATATAAGGTGTATTAATCAGTTAATCAGATAAGATTTTCTTTCAGACTTTGCAGTTGAAAGAGGAGGAAAACAAGAGATTAAATCAAAGATTGGTGAGTATTTGTGCAATGCATGTTTTAAGTCTCCTGAAAAAATAAGAAAAGCTTAGAAATGTTAAGTTTGTTAAAATCTAAAAATGTCTTTTATTAACTTCAGAAATGTTGTAAGTATTAAGGCAAGTGGCAGATAGGTAACCTGATAACCTTTCAGAGGTACGTCAACTTAGCAGTCTTCTCAGGAAAAAGATTCACAGGATTGGAGAGAAAGAGCGTTCTTCCCAAAGAACACAGACCATCCAGGCTTGGGGTAGAGGGAGTGGCATTTCAGTGGTGCTGTGTTTTTCAACAACAAGTAGACTGAAGGCCAGTTTAGAAGAATGTAAATATGCCTGCAAGTTAAGCATAATTAGGAGTGTTAGGAATAACTTGGAGATTGTTTTTTGAAAACTGCACCTGTCATTTTTGTAAGGTGTGAAACTTTAATTCTGCCTAGCAACTGGAAGTATAAACAGCCATTGTCTTAAACACTGAAATAATAGTCAATGCCTATGGAACGAAAAAGAATACAGTGACGGAGTTCCCTTGATTCCTGTGCTATGAATCCTTCTCCTTTTATTTATCCACAGTTTATCCTTGCCAGCAGGTCTCAACCTTAAGTCTTAAAAAAATTACTGTATGTATGGGAAATAGACATGTCCTTCCGTAGTTTATTGGTTGGACTGGCCATGGAGATGTCACTTTCTTTAAGTGACAGGTGATATCTAGGAGTTTGGTAGGAACTGGTATCTGTGGAGTTGCAAGTTACATTTCATAGCAAAAGTGTTTGAGTTTCTCCAGTAGGAGCTGCCATTTTTCTGTCTGGGGTAGGATTGAAATTTACTGTATAATTTACTCCTGCTACATACTCAGGTATGAAATTGCTTTTTTTTTCTTTTTTTTTTTTTCCCTTCCCAAAAATGCACTTTCCATGCCACATTAAAACCTGTCCATAATAACCCTGCTAGTGCAGGGTGTAAGAAAGGATTGCAAAATATCTAAAAGCATGTTTTGTAAAAGAGGATTTTTTTTATTCAGAATGCCAGTGAAGTGCACAAAAGGTATTTCGGTGTAGTTTTTACAATAAATCTCAAACACACTGACAGTCTTCCAAACCCCTCTGTAGATTTCCTGAATTAGACTCTTGATCTCTTGTCATCTCAGAGTAAAATGAAATTGAAGAAAACCCAGCATTATACAAGACAAATACAAAATTCTTTTTTGTCGTTATGATTAATACTAAGCCACATAAGAGAAATTAGCAACTCATTGGTGTCTAAAGCAATTCAAAATTTGTTTCTAAATGGGCTTAGGAACATATATTTTCAATTTCTTACTTATAAACTGGTCATTTTGTAGATAAAATAAACTATTTTTATTTCTTGTCTCTTCATCCTTCTTTCTCCCCCTGCTTCCCAATACCCTTCTAAAACAGAAATATACGTCAAAACTTAAATAACAGTATTTATTTCTCTCTAGCTACTTCAGATAAGGAACCCAGAAGGGGTTCTGCACAATAAAAGAAAATCTTTTCAGGTCACTGACTTCTGCAGCAAAACTTGTGGGTTACCTCTGCAAGCAATAAAAGATAAAAAGGAGCTCCTTTGAATATGAGGAATGTTATTCCAGGATTTTTGGTTTTTTATATAAATTATTGAGAAAGGAAACCTTTTTTCTGTTTAATGGCTATTAGAACTCTAGTCATAAAATAGTCTTTACTGAGTTTTAATGGAAATATTCTTAACATTCTAATTTGTTTGGTTTTTCTTAAAGCTAGAAATTTAGGAAAAATACAGAAATCAAACTAGTTTGCATTTTAATTTAACACTTATTCCAGTTCTAAAAAACAGTAAGAAAAACTTTGGTCTTAACATCTGAAGAGAGCTGTCAAACACTTTAGTGAACAATCTAAGCAAATTATACACATTTGACAACTTCCATGTTAGCTGCAACGTTTTCAAGAAAGAAAACTACAATGTGAATAAGTCAAAGAAATGTAGTCTCTAACAAAAAAAAAAGTTGATCTGAAGTTGGACTTCATAAAGAAAACTGCTGAAAGTGTCATCAGAAGTTGAGAGCTTTTTGTGCTGTACCATATTCAATTTGGACTCATTCTTTGAAGAAACGAAGAAAACGAGCTGTGAATAGGCTTCAAGCTCACATTAAGACAGGCCGATACTGTTTCCAGGGGAGTGGGGGGGAAGACTGACAATAGGAAATACGCTGTAGGTAACAATATTTGAGTTGCAGCTGAAAAGTCATGTGCTGAACTTCAAGTATGAGCAATCTAGATTTGAATAGCATGTGTAAATGGTCCAGGAAGTAGGAACCTATGGAAAAACTGCAAGACCTTTAATCAGAGTTTCTACAGGGCAATTATGAATTGTCTTCTGTAAGGAGGTTACCAAAGGGTAGTGAAATGTACACATTTACATCAGATCAGCTTCTCTATCTACTTGCCTATGTGTGGGCTATGTATCCCTTTGTAGATACAAAGTAGCATTACTCATTTTCTTTTCTTATTATCACAATTACTGTAGAAAGTGTATGTACATTTATATTCATTTGTAGATCTAGTTTATCCTATTGAAGTTGGTTGGTTCATGTGCCAGTATTAATTAGTTAATTAATGTGCCAGATTTAAAGGTAGTTATCATGCATATAGGAGATAGGAATTATGTCCAAAACCTTACACAATTAAGCCTTTGTTTGGTCATAGTAAATTTGACTGCAGTTTTGTTCCAGGGAGTGCTGCTCTGTCTGTTACAGTAAGCTTTAGATTATGTGACAGTCCTTAGTAAAACTGAGAGACCATATCGAGTTTAACATTCAGAGTTCAATTGCAATAAATATGTTTAACCTCCAGTGTTTTACCATCAGCCTTTTTTAGAATGCCAGTGGCTTCTGTGTTAGAGTGCACAGCTATATCATAGGTCTTGTGTATGCTCAGAACAGATCTTCACTGGCACTGATCTGGAAAGGACTTCTCAGTTTTAAATAATGAGGGAGAAGTCAGTTATGTAAGAAATTTTGTAATCAAAGGTAGCTATTTAAAACAAAACAAAACAAAAACCCAAACACACCACCAGAACCACAAAGAAACAAAAAACAACCAAACCTGCTACAGAACAGGATGACAGAAAGGTGTAATGTTTTCTTGAATGAATATAAGATCTGCAAGAACAGACACTGTTTGAAATCAATAATAAATCATTTATCTTAACCATATTGTTACCTGCAATGTACATTTCATCATAGCTTGCCAATACTTTATAGCTTTTCTCTTTTTTTATAGATGTCCCAGAGCATGTCATCAGTATCCTCAAGACATTCTGAAAAAATAGCAATTAGAGAGTAAGTAGATGTTAATTTTCATATAAACAGATGGATATACCTTTAATAATAAGTATGTAGTTAATGTCACAATTCTTCTGTTCTTGCTCTGTGGTGAAAAGATATATAGGTCATCTCTATAGTTTAGCCGTCACTTATTGAACCATCCCAGGAGGGCATAAATCAATTTTTTAAACCCTTTTTCTAAACACAAAAAAGGCCTTTCTGATTCTGTATGTTGTTGGCTTTCTTGAATTCTGTGCCTGCCTTTACATGGTTCATAAGGATAATACCTCATGGGATTTCTAGAATCCTCCCAGAGTTTTCTTTTAGATTACTTTTTGTTTATCTGTAACCTTCTTGAAATCATGCTAAGAAAAAGCAGAAGGAATCCTGTTCGCACTGAATATGCGTAGTGCTCCATTATATTTCAAGAGAAGTTTTACCTTCCTGAAGTCTTCAAAATTTTTGGCTTACCTTGACAGAATGAAATGAAATTAACTCAAATATTTTGTTAGATATTATCAATCTGTTATCAACTGCATGTAGAATGGCTACTGGAAAAAGAAGTATTAATTCTTGCAAAATACGAAAGCTACAGACAACTGTTCTTAAGTAATTTATCAGTCTGATATTAATTAAGTAATATAAAAAAACTTTCTTCAAAGAAAACCAGCACAGATTATTCCTTTAATGTTTTCTGAATTACACCAAATTGCATTTTTATTGTAGCAAGGTCAGTATGTACAGAATCAGCTTTTCCTGAGAGCATCTGAGTATTCTGGCAACTCTCTTGGTAGTCTTTGGTGAGGAAAATGCCGTGAAAGAAGAATTCATCTGTCCAACAGAGATGTCTTTATCTAAGTCAATATAGTCTGTCATCATAATAAGTCCAGGCAGAAAAGCCTGGAGTATTTTTTATTTAATCTGAAAGTGAACTTTAAAAAACATGAGCTAAATTTCTCTCTAGATTTACCTATTTATCTCTGACTATGTATTTGCGATCTCGCTTTATGTAGAAGAGTTTTCCCATTTCTTTGCCACTTCCTCCCCCATCCCCAGAGTAGTAGTAATATTTATTCTTAGAGCCCTCTCATGGTCTAATGCTTAATTTGTAGCTATTTTATACTTCATTTCATTAACGGGTAAATAATTTACTTCCAACACATTTGCACTGTGAAACAGAAGTTGGAGACAGAAAAAGTTCTCTGAATTCTGTTACTGAAACTTGGCATAAGAACTTGGTGGCTGCTTGTGTCTTCCTGGTGTCAGGAAGAAACAGATTTTTGAAACTTTTTATGTAAAGTCACCACAGTGTTTCTTTTGCTTTTAACCCTTTGATCAAAGATGAACACATCATCCCTTCTTTGTCCTGTGTGCTTAAACTTTTAAGATCAGATAGCTACATAAACGTTTTGCTGTATTTTTCTGTGTTCAAATTGACTTAAGTCTAAAATATCAAAAGAGTGTTTGTAAACACTGGTACAGTGATCATTACCATAAGTATTGGTGAATAAAAATAATATAGAATTGAAACGTTTTGTTAGGTACTTTTGTTTATATTTTAAAGCAAAACTGTCAGTTCTTTTGAAAAAAATAATTTGAGCTGATGGATGTAGAAAAACATTTCAAAAACACTTTTAAAAAGGTAGTGTTTTGACTTCAGAAAATATAAAACTTGTATGATTACTTGGCATAACAAGTAGAAACATCTGTGCTGCTGTTCAACTAAGTCTCAGTCTATGCAATATTTGGGAAAAAAATTGTAGTGTAATTAATGTAGTTTTAAGGTTCTATGCTTTTTCTAGTTAAGTTCCTTGATATTTTTTTTTTTTCCCCCTCCAGTTTTCAGGTTGGCGATTTGGTTCTCATTATCTTGGACGAAAGGCATGACAACTATGTATTGTTTACTGTTAGTCCAACCTTGTATTTCTTGCACTCAGAATCTCTTGCTGCACTGGATCTCAAACCAGGTGAGTGTGGTAAGTGTCAGATTACTTCCATTTATTATCTCCTACAGATAACACTCTTAACTTTCTAACACTTAGTAAGTGATTTTATAAATATATATGTGATAAATATGAGAAGCATGTAATATAGACAGCAAAAGCTACAAAGATAGCTGACAGCTATTTGTTTTGATGCTAAACATTTTTCAAGGCAGAACATTTTCAATCAAAAATTTATATAGGTGTTAATATCTTGGAAAAATAGGGAAAAATATCTGCATCTTCAAAGCTGTAAAAAAAAAAAAAGAGAGAGAAAGTGCTAATGTTGTACACGCACAGAGTATGTTAATATGTCTATGGGGAAAACATTCCCATCAGGCTGCTTAGCTATTCAGTAGCATGAATAATAATATATAATTGTGTAGATCTCAGGCCTATTGTTATGTGGATTTATGTTTTCAATGTCTTTTTTGATCAGGAAAGTAAAAACAAAACTAAAGGTTTTTCTGTCAAAACTGCATGCTCTGTTTTTATTTTTTAATACCTGATTTTATTATGTTCTTTGAAGATTGCCTTTGGATAAAATTTGTTCTCTCTGTAGCTCATCTTCTCAAAGTGACTGGAATTTATGAACCCAAATACATGTCTGAAATAACAAAATGTAGACCACAGTAGATGGGGATTTGCAAGCAATGTTTTGCTGATAAAGTTTTTCCACCCAATTTAAATGGTGTTTAGCAGGGCTCATAAGGGTTTCTGTATGTTTTGCTTATGTTCAGGTTCATGGCACATTTCCATTTTTCCTCCCTTAATCTTCATGTTACTTGTTGGCTATTTTTGGCAGCTATGTAAATTTAGTTAAATTGAAGTATTAATCTTTTTTAAATGAGGAAAAATAACAATGCTTTGTGCTAAACTATGTGCTACATTAGATTCATGTAAACGTCCTTAAACTATCATACTTAGTATTTTTTGCAAACCCACCCATGCTCCCAACTTTGTTGCAGAAATAGACGTCTAAGAACATTTTGTATTAATTCTAATTTATCAGTAAAAGTTTCTGTATGTTATTGCATGTCAGAAGCTGTCAACTTACTCTCAATGAGCAGACGCATTGTAGATTTCAGTTATGATGAAAGATGATAGCTCTTAAATAATTGTGTAGTCTCCAGAAGACCATCAAGCTCTAACTGCATTCTGAGACTGCTGAAGAATCTGTCCCATATGTGTTCCCTGAAACATACGGGAGGAACTCCTATCTTACTTATAGATGTAATACATTCTGAACTATGGCATTAGTAGTGCATACATAACTATGTGATAATATGATTTATTTTCTTACTATTGGTTTACATATATAGGGTAAAAGACATGTCAGTTTGTATATTACTCTGAGTACACGATTCACTGACCTGTCTGTTTTCAAATGGACTTAACTTGCTTCATTCCTTACCACTTGCTAACCAGAGTTAGTCTCAAATTTGAGAAAACTGCACATAAAACAAACACGAAGACTTACCATTTGCTTTAGGAACACATTTGTCTCTAGCTCAGTACTTCAGGAAACCATGTTTTGATTCTATTTCTGCATCAGGGAAGTGGGGAAAATGAAACCCAGAACACTAGTATTATTTGTGATAGATTAGAATTGGCGTGGACCTAGGTGCTACAAATTATTGTTTAAGGGCTGCCAAAATGTTGCATCTAAATCTGACCTTTTGTACCAACATGTACATATCAAGTTAATAATCTTGTATAGATCCACCTAAGGGTTAAGTGTCAGGGATTTAGGCTATTGTAGGTTGTCTCTACCTACATTAAGAGCACTTAGAATGCTATGACAACACTGAAATTGGTTGAGGACTGCATGGTTTCTGTGTTGTCCCTTATCTTCAGGATATGGAAGTTTTCATTTGCAAATGTAAGGAAAAAAAACCCTGCGTCTTTCTCACTATCTTTGTTAGATCAATGAAGTCTGTCAGTCACACAATTCCAAAAAACTTAAGTTAGTTGTAGAGTATTCAGGCCAGATATGAATACTTTGCACTGATTTGTAGGAGTGTGGAGTAGAACAGAATCTGCTCCATTATCAATAGCCAAATGAATCCTGAAAGGTAAGATTAAAATTTCAAACTCTGGTTCTTGAGTGACTCATGTTCTAGTCACTAGATACAGTATCTCATAAATAGTCACACTTAGAAAAGGATTGATTTTAGTATTATGCAGAGCACATGTGAGATGTTCCTTCTGTCTGTTTTGATATTTTCTTCGTGCCATGATTAGTGATAGTTAGAAAAGACCAAAGCAAGTAAAATGGATATACTTTCTTGGAATACAAGGTAAATATGCATTTCCCTACTGTTACAGAAAAGGATACAAGCTGAAAGTGTATTTATGCCCCTTTGTTGCTCTTTTGTCCTGTCAGTTTATTATTGAGGTTTTTAACTTTTCTCCTTTCTGAACAGTATCGGGTATTCTCAAAGACTGCAACCAAAACTAGCAGACTTGCAGGGCTTTAAAATTATTATTTATGAGTAACTAATTTCCATCACTAATACAGAAAAATAATCAAATGTTTCAGTAAGGGCAATAATAATAGCTGAGTACAGAAGACTTTATATCCCTTGAAATACTTCAAGAAATTCTTACCTTAAATCAGACCAAAAGGTCAAGCTGGGTTGACTAGAATAATTTTGAATCATTAAATGAATTTCAGTTTTGATTTGCTTTTGTCTTCTCTAATGTTAACTTTTAAAACAAAATTTAAACTGAAAAATCAATTTTTTTGTTTGAAAATGCCAGTGACCTGTCTTGACATCTGATCTTATTTAATTTTTGTTAATTTATTAAAAAAAAAGTTTTTTTGGAAGAACTTCTGCTTTCAATGAAATCACTTTAGCAAATAATCTTTAACCATATTGAATGTAATACCCTGTTACCTGTAGTTGATTATCCAAAATAATATATGGTCTCTTTAGCTTCAGGTGCATCTAGGAGACCTTGGGTGCTAGGAAAAGTGATGGAAAAGGAATATTGCCAGGCGAAAAAGGTAAGGAAATAGGAATGGAAAATCATCTGATAAAATTAATAGAGAAAAAATAAGATTTAATGTTTGTAACAATTGTGAAAAGTACTCTCTGCATAAGTGAGATGAAACTTGTCCTAGGTTCTGCCATTCCTCGTCTGGTTTTTAGTCAGTGAATAGCAAAAGAAGGGGAACTAGCAAAAAGAGTAAGTGAGCAGTGGCTTCAGTAGTTCTGTCCATACTGCCCAGAACCTTGCCAGACTCCAAAGGGTCTTGTAAATGCTGAGAGGTGGGAATCAGTTTCAGCTTAAAAATATAAAAATCAGAGGAATAATCCCACATTTCTAATGTAATTTGATTTTTTTTTTTTTTTTTTTAGGCACAAAACAGATTTAAAGTTCCTTTGGGTACAAAATTCTACAGAGTGAAAGCAGTACCATGGAACAAGAAAGTATAACACAACAAAATTTTAGTTCCTTCTGTCTCCATTCTTTTTTGACTTGTCCTTCAGTGCTCATTCATCGCTCCAAATAGCAGGCCATCTTTTTATACTGAGGTCATGTGACAAGATACGTCATTGATGTACTGCTTTTACTTTTTAACAGGTCACATTTTAGAAACAAGAATTTCATCAAAAACTCTGGCCCTAACTGTTACAATTTTTTTACCCAGATAACTTTAGGAGTGTGGACCAAATGAGTTCATTTTCTCAAAGGGCAACCACATGAAACATGGTTTGTTAGCCATGTTAATTGCCTGTTAAATATACATTAGCTTGTATTTAGATGTTAAATGTTAGTTACCATTATTACCAGCATACGTCCTTTTGTGAAATCATTATCAAAGTACTTGCACTCTTTAACAGATTCTTTATATGTGTAAAATTCATCAACTATTTAAAGAGGAGTGTTCATTGCATGCAGATAATCATATAATTTTTCTTCAACATGAGTTTGCCTCAGTAGATGAATAAAAATAACTACTGCAACTTGTTTCATTACATGAAAATGCTCTTTAATGTTAAAAAAAAACTTGTAATTTGATAGACTGATTTTGAAAATCAGTCACAGTTAGATCTGCAATCTTCAAAAGCACTTTCGATGGATTGATCACACAGATTCTGAAGGGAAGACACCTGTGCCGTTTGTTCAAAGTTAAGCACTTGTTCTTCCCAGCAAAACAGAAATCTTGTGTTAATCTATTTAGAAAAATCATATTGATGAAATTGTATTTCATGGTTGAGTTTCAGGAAAAAACTCATTGTACATTAACCATACAAGAGTCATTTAAGTAACAAATTATTGTAATTGTAAAAGACATGTAGAATTTTAAAACAATAAAGATTTGAAACTGTATGTGTTTGAAGTATTTGTGTGCCTTTTAAATACTATCTATAATATTTATTTCATGTTAATCTGTTGCAGCTTCTCT